>NW_010972953.1:2003985-2137192 GCF_000737465.1 Haliaeetus leucocephalus | reverse complement strand
CCCCCCCCCGGGCGGGGGGGGGGGGGGGGGGGGGGGGGCACAAGAATTTGGGAGGGGACACAGCCAGGACAGCTGACCCCAACTGACCCAAGGGATATTCCAGACCACAGAATGTCATGCTCAGTAGATAAAGCTGGGGCAAGGAGGAGGAAGGGGGGGGGGGGGGGTTGGGGGCAAGGGGGTTTGTCTTCCCAAGTCACCATTACGCAGCACTCCTGCTTTGCTGGACATGGCTGAACACCAGCCTGCCGATGGGAAGGGGTGAGTGAAGTCCTTGGTTTGCTTTGCCTGCACACCCAGCTTTTACTTTACTTAAGCTGTCTTTATCTCAACTCATGAGTTTTCTTCACTTTTACTCTTCTGATTCTCTCCCCCCTCCCACTGGGACAGAGTGAGCAAGCAGCTCTGTAGTCCTTCCTTGCCAGCTGGAGTTAAACCACAACACTCCATTTCTAAACAATCAGTTCTTTTACAGCCATTTGGAAACAGCAGTGTGACTCAAAACAAGTCAACTAATCCACAAACCTGCTAAGATGTAAACATTAACAATAAGATACAGTGACAATAAGTATTAAGAATAGCATGAGGCCAGCACAGCCAATTTAGGATCTCAACTGCTGATCTCTTTGGCTGGTTTGAATGCTCCAAGCAAGTTACTGCAGCAAAATAAACTAATAAAACAATTTTTGCTACATAGGATTAGATGAGAACTCCTGGGTCATCTGCTGCTGTCCTCTGCTATTTCCTTGCTTCTCCATATGGTAGGCCTACATACAAAATATGGGCAATTTCTCTTTACAGCACTCCATATAATTTGCAACCATCAGGATTTAAATTCTTCAGGAAGGTTTTTAGCTTCTGCAGTTCCACAAAGAACAGATGGGAAGTTTTCTAAAATTTAAATTAATTACAACTTTGAACAAATTAACTATAAAAAGAATAATATGTAATGAACACAGAATTTTTCACATTGATACTTTTATCATCAATTCAACAGAACTAATTCTATCAGCACATTTTCAGACTGGTAACAGTATTTTGTACCAACATCACTGGAGTCACTGGAGTTTAGGCTGCTGCTCCTGGATAGCAGCATAAAGCATAGCTGGGTTTCCCCGTTTGCAAACAAATCAGAGCTGAAAGATGCTGAAAGGAACAAACCAACTATGCATCTCTGCTGCAATCATCTGCTGCGAATTAGTTTAAAACAGTAATGAACATCTCAAATTTACAGTGTTAAAGGCTCTTAGAGATGAAGGGGCATTTTAAACCCACTGTTTCAGAGTGTTGGCACATTCAGAGAACCACCATTTTATGGCTTCCCATGCTGCTGTTCTCCATAGCTTTATCACTACAAACTGTGAGGACTGCAAACTTATTTAATTAAAACTTTAATTCTTGAGCACAGCTCTTCAATAATGAAAAGTAATAGGGTGGATTCAGCATGGAGCTCTGGCCATTTATATATTTAGGAATCATTTCACCAGTTACAAGCACCATTGAAGTAGAACATCAAACAGTACAGTCTAACACTGCTCCAGCCCAGAAAAAGCAGAACGCTTCACCTGAAACTCTAAAGTTTTAAAACAAGAAATATTGTCTGAATGGGAGGACAACACCACTATGCCAGACTTACTTTGTATTTTACACCTTATTAGCACTCATAAATTTGGTACACACCCTTTACTATTCACAGGCACAAAGCCACTCTGATTATATGCCTGAAGCTAAAAAAAAAAAAGCAGCACCTGGAGAAGCAAACCAGCATTGACTGTAATCACATTCCTCATCCCAATATGAATTTTCTTTATTCTTTCTAAAGGAAACATGCAATGATGTTAGATTCACTACTAACTCAGTACTATCTGCTGACTCACCAAACCCACATCCCATCAGCATCACGGGATTTCCCGGGGAGGTCTCCCTTCCAAACAGGGACTCCAACGTGACCCTAACTCAGCTTGTGAGATACAGAGGGAGGGGAGGAGGGAATGATCAGCCTGAGGGAGACAAAACTGTATCTTTCCCAGGTCACAACTGATACTAAGATTAGGAGGCATAGTAAAGAAAAAGAACAAAAAGCCGCTAAGAAAAGGTACATTAAGCACCAGTGATAAGGATGAAATGGCAAAAATTGCAGGAGCAGTTGCCTGAATGGGAGGTGAAGAACTGTGTCTATTAAAACAAAACAGTCCTAAAAGGTACTGCACAATCCTTGAAAGCTTTATGCCACACACTCAACATGCCCAATAGCTAAGCAGACCAAAGTAAAAGTAGCTGTTAAAGAGTCAATATACTCTGACATCCAGATCCACGCATTCAGCCACAAGGCCATTTTGGTTTTGAACACATTAAACCATCTCTTGCAGAGATTCAGTCGTGAGACAAATAAAGCAACCTCAAACTTCCAGAAAAAAAGAGCAGCAGAGCAAGACTCAGAGCCTTCATCCTTCCCACTGCCACCAGAACAAGGGCTAATCTGTGCTTTGCTGCAACTCACGATTCCCATTCGTCTTGGTCTAAAAAAGGAGAAAAGCATCAAGAGTAAATTTACCAAGAGCCACGTATACTTCAAATTATGATTTAGGTACTGAGAGAATTGGGACCCAGCTGGATGTTTAAATGAAGCTAGTATGGTGTTCACTCAGAAGACAAATTGGCATAAAAAGTACATTTGTTTATGACTTTAAAAATTTTAGCCTATTCAGTACTAGCCTGGCAGTTCTGAAATTTATTTACACGTATGGAGAATATGCTTTGAGCAGCCACTGGACAAGCATGAATCACCATGTAACCACCGACCAGCCCATAGGGAAAGCATGGCCACACATCATCTCTGGTAGGCTGCTCCCAACTGTTTTACCACCCTTTTACTTTAGTATCTCCTGAAGCCTTAGAGACTCTCTAGTCCCCAGAACAGCTTTGACCCCCCAGGGTCAACTACAAGCAGGTAGGACCGAAACCCAAACTGTTACTGAAGAACTTTCTTGCAGCCCAGTGAAACTGATTCAAACCATCAGAGCCCAAGCTTTACTCATAGCACAAGCAAATTAGAGCCAAATATTCAGAAACTCTTCTCAGAGTTTTATATTAAAGACTCATTTTCAAAAGACAAAGGATTTCTGCATCCAAATTCCTCCACTCTGGTCTTTGAAAAATGGGTTCACTATTTTGCAATTTATCAAAGGACTTCCAAAGAAATGCACATTGCCCAACACCTTGGGGAATCCCCATTTCCCCCCCACAAGGACAGTGTTGGTCTTTATCATAATCAGAAGCTTATTTGGACAGTTATCTGTTTTTACAAAAACCCTGAATATTGTTTCCAAAGACAGAAAGAACTCAAACTGATCAATTTGTCTTCCATTAATGGGGCAACTGTTACTGTAAAGTCAAATGACAGATGGGAAAACAGAGGAATGAAGTGGTTTCACAAATTGTGCACAGTGGCAATACAACCACAGAGCAGCACAGAATCAGGAAACCTCCTTTGGGTTTAGCAAAAGGAATGGGTTTAGCAAATGTCAAAGAGGGACAGGAACCAGTTTTTAATTGTATTTTCTAAATATGTATGCACAACTCCACAAACAACCCTCTAAAGAATGAGATATTTGTGCTTGAGAAAGAGGAGGGTATTTATTACGAAGGAAAACAGCACCATTTACTTGGGGCTGTTTCCCTCTGTATTTAAACGCTTCTAATTTCTTAAAATAAGCAGTGTTCTTCTAGGCATAATTGTTTCTTTTCAATCAGGCACTTAGTGTTTGCAGCTATCAAATTTGTTGCAGCTGTAATCAAATGCGATGTCTTGGGAAGGAAAATCTTCACCTACTGTTAAATCTTGCTGCATTACACAGCACTGCTTCTGCAGCAACGGAGTCCAGAGTCCAAAACACCCTGGTGCTCTCCAGGGGTTTCTAACTGAACTTTGCTTTTGAAAAAAAAAAAATTAACATTAAAACTCTAGAAATTATAGATAAGGATTCCTAAAAAAATGCATTCAACATCAGCACATCCCTCTTTTATACAGCACTTTCATTGTTAGGACACAAACACCATGAATGAAAATATAATCCCATCAGAGAGAGAAAAACTGAGGCACAGTACAAAAACCGTGACTTGAAAACATCAGTATAGCAGGACGGACAAAGTTAAAGTGAGAATCCAGTTCCTTCCTGCTCCTACTAGAAATCCACTGGACAACACTGTCCTAGCCACAGCAGGACAAGACCCAAGCGAGAGCCCTATGCCTTCTACAGATTTCCACACTGTTTAAAGAAAACATCTGTTTAGCAGACTAAGGAAGTATCAGCTATCCCTCTTGGGATACAGAAAAAACCCTTTTCAGTTCCATGAACTCAATCAGTCACTGCTCTTCTTTGTGCTTCAGCTTCTCATCTTAGCATTATCCGTCCTCTTCTGTCCTTGTCTGCTTGTTCTTTTGTCCACATCCAGAGCACGACATTCAGACACTGGGCTCCCAGGTCAGTGCAACTGGCACACTGCACCCTTCTCCGCCTCAGCCCCATCCTGCACAGCCAGCACTCGTCCCACTTGCAACCCCTGCACAACCATCCTGTCCCAGCCAGCTACCGAAACACCCCCAACCTCAGCAGAAGTTGTAACCCACAACGGCAGAGCAGAAAGAAGTTTTATGCAAGACACTCAAGCCCTGACTGCTTCCTTAGTGTTTGATAAGCACTCGGAGAGTCTCACAAAGAAGGACCTGTGCAGCCTTGAAAAGCATAGTTTCGTTAAGCTCATCAGCCTCAGTGGTTCACAGCACTGCTCTCTAGTCATGTATGATAAAGAGCAGGTTTGGCTGTGTTTCCTTAAATCCCTTTCTATTTTTCACACCCTCAGGACTAACAAGGCAGCCAAGAGGTAATGGTTTACAAAAAATAATGTAATTAGTAAACTAAAAAAACCCCTGCTATTCATCATGAACAGTTATTAGCATTATTGAGGAAATGATGTGGAATTTATATCAATTTTCATCTTATTGTAAAGACTTGCCCAATTTATTTAAAATGTCAACTTACTATGTATTCATCAGATGTGCGGCAGCAGTGATTGTAATTAATTTCACATTGTAGTCTAGGCATGTGCCTTAATATTAGCTTCACACATCTTTCAGGCAAAGCAATAAATGGAAGCACTGGTCATTTTTGGTCATTAAATCTTCAGGAGTATTTTTCACACGAGGCTGTCAAGATTCACATCCTAGTAAAATTCTAACTTAGATTATTTATAGCTGTCTTCACTTCGAAATGCTCCTGCAGTTGAAATGAAATGCAAGACTCCACAACAGCTGGTTAGGATTTTTGAGAAGAATCATTTAGTCATAAAAGAAGGGAGAAAATCCTACAGTCTGAGGGTGAACAAGGCTAATTGTGAAATCATGCTGAATTCAAGGGACAGTTTAACACAAAAAAAAACAAATTTAAGGATGCTAAAAGCATGAAAGCACTTCATTTAAATATTTTCTAAATTTTGTGTTCTGAAATTGAGCTTCATAAGAACTGTCTATATTTAGTAGAAGAAACAAGTAAAAAAATTGCCTTCAGATCAAGGTATTATATTTAAATGGAAATGAAGTTTTCTCTCTTCTTTCAATTCAGCAAGAAAAAGCTGACAATTTTTCATTCCCAGTCATCCTGCACTGGTTGCCCTCTTTTTTTCCAGATCATCCACTTAACAACAGACAGGTATTCGTGCCGACCTAATCGTGTATCCTCTCTTAAACCGTGGTATTGCTGTGGGTTCTCCCATATCCACAATGCCATACAGTAGCTCCTGAATGCTGCATGTGCATTCACAAAAGCAAATTTCTAACAGCACGTACGACAAGGAGCCATTCTGACCTTGTTTTGCAACTTGGAAGCTGGGAACCCAGACTACATGACCAACATGAGATCAGGCAGAACCATCTGCACCACAGCTGGGAAGAAAAACCAGATATTTGAAGCTGTGAGCTGGTGCTCTAAACCCAGAGATGCTGCACCCCCAGCACCATTATCCTCAGTCACAACTGTGTCCACTCCTTGAGACATGGCTGGGCCAGAGGAGGAGAACATCAGCCTTTCTGTTTGCTCTCAACACTGTCTTCCACAGCATAAGAAGGAATATAAAATCCCTACTGTTTACTGAGCTTTGAAACAATATTTGGCATCTAGAGAAAAATCACAACAAACAGTAAGAGATTGAAGAACATGAAGAATCAGACAATGAAAACAGACAGAAACAAGCTGGCAACACACACCAAACTAAATGAAGAGAGATGAGGAAGTCAGACAACGAGGAAAAGAGGATTAAGGAAGATCTAGCAACCAGGCACAATAACATATAATGAAGTCAGAAAACCACAAGCTCAAGAAGGAATCGTCACAGCACAGCAATCCCAGAGCTGGCTATTCCTCAAATCCCACTGTCACCTCTGGCACCCGCCTTACCTGGGGCTTGAAAAAAGCTCTGCAGACTTTGAGAAACTCCACTCTCCCTATCTGTTCTTAAAGCATCTCTAACCTCTCATAGTGGAAGTGTTATTTAATAGATTCTACCACCACTGCACACAACCTCTCCCTTTTTTAGCCAGTGAAATGTATAGCTGAACTGTATGTCCTGAAACAACCAGAAATGAAGAAACATATATCCAGGTATGAGCAGGAGATGTCTGTGCTGTTTTCAAGAAATTGCTTGTAAAAGATCTTATCATGCAGGCATCATACCAACTAGATAAGCTAGGAAGATGTTTACTTTGATAAAGCCAACCTCAATTTATGTATTTCCCAGAGGGTCAGGGTACAGCAGAGATCAGTGTAAGCACAATGTTTTTGTGTCACTTTGATACCTCCAACTACGTACTTTCTTCCTGTCCTCCTTTAAAAAAGTTCCCGAGATCTTTTCTTCCGATCTTAAACTTCTGTTTCTTTTGGTGCATTTCCCAATGATTGCTTAAAGGAAGGAGGAGAATAATGAACATGCTTTGATGGCAGATCATAAAGGAGCCGTTTACTGCAAGGACTCTGATGCACCGTTCTGTCTTTAAACATGAATTATTGAATCACAAGCTATTCACTGAGTCATAGATTACCAATGAACTGAAACAGCATTACAGCAGCAGCGTGCCCCTTTGATCAAAAACACACTTATATCCTCCTTTAGTCTTAGTTAACAACAATCTAAATAGCAAGCAAGTAGCTTGTTTTGAGGCAGGCTCACAGCAGCACTTTTAGCAAGGCTGCCCCCCTCTCTCTCCCTCAAAATGAAGCTTTCATTTACACCAGTGCTCTGTGTCACTCAGTAGCTCAGTTTAAGTACATTTCTTCTTTTTCCCCTGGAGACACACTCAGTTACCTGCTTTAAAGTCTCCTAATCACCAGTCAAATAAACTTCAGATAATTTAAAAAACATGTGACTAAAGGGCAGCCCTGGAACAAGCCTCTCTACAAGACAACCTGCTGCATCAAGGTAATAAAAAAAACATTAGAAAGTGTATAAGTACCTGTGTGTAAATGCCAAAAAGTGAACTCTAAATGTCAAAAAGTACAAACCAGCTGTATGTCCTCTATCACACAATTTGGGAGCGATGTCCTCTCATGTCTACTAGCCACAGTGACTGACATGTTCCAGCACAGATTTTGCAAACAGGCAATGGGATCTGCCTTTCCTCACCACACTGTTGAGCTCACCTTTCCTGACAGCCACCACACACCACCAGCCAACAGCAGCCCCACTAGGCACTTACCCTGTGAATAAACAGAGCACGATCTCCAACCGAGATGAACGCCATTGCCTAAGCCATACTGAACACCTGGTAACACACCAATCACTTCCAAGAGTAATAAACACATCTTAGTGTCACTGCTGCCTCAAGGAAGAGCAAAGGTTTTAATCAGAAATTAGAGGGTATTTAAACAGAACTCCCCTGAACCGGAACAATTGCGAAGTGCAGAAAACATTGAGACACTACAACATCCTCTAAATGAAGGCATCTGCTTGGTTTAACGTATTGGGTAATTGGCTGGTTGGAGTCATTACCAAAAATTATCATTAAGGCTAAAAACTTCTAAGGACTCCAAAGAAAACCATTTATGGGGATACAAACAACATTCCAGGTTCAATAATCAACATAAATGTAACTCAAATTTTAACATGGTTAATCTGTCGTTTACCCAGCAGCACCAGGTCATATTACAATCATGACTCTACTTCGACTATAAACAGTTCTTTCACATCTGATGACTTCCACTGTCCAAGATTTTCTGAAGCTATCAAACCTTCACATACAATCCTTTACCTCCACAACCACCAAATACTAGACATAATTTATGACAAGTTACACAGGAGGTGAATTGAAGGACTTAGGGATGAAGGTGCAGGGAAAATAACAAATAAGCAAAGAGAATGTAAAGAAAAAAATGCACTTATCTGAGCATCCTATGCACTGCTCTGCAGTCCCCCAGCTGCAAATCCCAGTGGCTACATGGGGCACTGCATTTGCTGTAACCCTGCAGATTCCACTATCAAATCCCGCATTACCTTTCCTTCTCAGTCATTCTAACTTTGCTGTTAAGAGTAAGCTTTTAAAAAAATGTTTTGAGCACAGATGCTGAGAGGAAAAAATACATTACACTTGGAAAGAATCAGCAATTTGAATTCTGAAAAAATGTATAATTTGATCCAAGAACCAGGCACTCCTGTCCTGGATTACGTGTCTGCATATGTATACATCCTGGTATAAACTCTGCACCTTAGTTTCACGTCCTACCATAAGCCAAACACAGCTACAATTCAAGACAATTACTGAACTGGGCACACTTACCTTCATAGTTTGCCTGGAAGCCTTGAGCACTGACCGCATAATCGCTCACAAGCCACAAGGACAGCACAACACCCGTACTCACGATAGGAGCAGGCAGCTGGAAACCCGTTAACCTGGAAGAAATCAAGAGGAAGGTTACACTCACCATTTCTGCCTTTGACCTGCTCGCAAATTGAAGAGTGGGGCAGCTGCCACTCTGGCTGATATGCCACAGTCTGAAGCGGGGAGCTTCAGAGCTAAAGAAAACAGACTGGTACAGCTTGAATTCAATAGCTGTTCAACAACTGCTGGGCAAACCCATCCTAGGCTTTAAACACTTTCTGGCTTACAGGGTAACTACTAATGTATATCTTCATTGACTATATTTTAAACCCGTCTATCTGCTTCACACCTTGTTCACTAACAACATCTGCTCTGCAGCGCTCTGCTAACCCCAGCACTGTGATCTCAGAGCAGCCACTGAGCCCTTCAGAATAACTTTCCCCATCCATGAAATGGGAGCAGTATTTAAGATTGCTGAGCGAGCCCAAGACATTATTCAGTAACACTTACAGCACGTTTCAAGAACCTCGGAGTAAGAATATCCAATACAGGTCTGAAGCGTTATACAAGCTACATTAAATTGAACACTAACTAAAATAGCATAAGAGAACAGGCAAAAAAACCTGATGCTACCGATTAATTAAAGACCATCAAGGTGGCTGTCTTCAGACTCTTTGTTGTGTAGTTTTACAATGGATAAGGTTTGAAGTTTCTAGGAATCCTCCCCAACCCCCACCCAACTGTCCCTGCAAGAACAACCCAAGGATAGCACTTTTTCATCCTACACCCTAATATCTAATATGTACCACAGCGAAGATTGGGATGGTTAACACCTCTTTACTCACTGAGGAAATAAAAGCCCACAGACACAAAATTGTTTGCACTAGATCATCTAGCAGATACACTGCAGGAACTGCCTGGAATACAGACACATGCCCACAAGTCAGAGTAGAAAGAACTATATAAAAATTGGACAAGTCTAGTGAATAGACCAAAGACAGCACTGCAAAAACCCACAGCCCAGGTGCCTTGCCCTCCCACCAGCTTTCCTTACAGACTTAGAGCTAAATGACAATTGTCAATTTTGTTACAAAAGTCTGTTTAGTAATGATTTTAAACTTGCATTATTAGATCCCAAACACTAAATCCCTGATACTGTATTGACTCAGCCCAAGAACAACTAATGTATGTTTCTCACAAACAATTACACAGTTTTACAACTTAGAAGCCTTCTCCTTACACTTGGCTAAGATGATTTACATGATAGATTTACATAAGTAACATTGTTTTAAAGCAAACTTGTATTAGATTCTTGCCTGCTATTATCAAGGACAGAAATTCAGATGCAATCCCCGTTGCCTGATAACTGTCCTAAAAATCAGACTTTTACAAAACCGCAGAAGCAGCAGTAACTAAAGGAACTCACTGCTACTCGGTATCATTTGAGATCAAGAGTATTCAAAAGCTGGATCAAAAGGACACAAGTAGCACGAGATAAACAGGCTACGATAAGAAAGAAAGTTTAAAGCTCCTTACGCACATACTCAGAGGTTTATCCCACATCTTTTTATAACAGCAGCTAGTCTTTCTTACAGAGGGCAAAAGATCACTTGTGATGCAAAGCACTCTGACTCCTTAAGAAATACTTGTAAGTACATATTTCATTCAGAGTATTTCCTCTCCTCATATATTATGTGGAATGAAAAAAGCACCCATAGAACAAAATCAACTCTTTAATTCTGGAGGCCACCATCCTCTCTCTGACCATGAGATCAGGTACTAGTGCACTGCAATTTCCAGCCCAAGCAATTTCTCCTTGAAGTGGCCACCAGTCCCCTGGCAACTTCCAGAGACAGTGAGTGAACTTCCCTACTGTTCTTACTCTGGCCTTAATTTAGTAAACCTAAGTATTATTTCAAACAGATTGAACTCTGACTACTGAAAGCTGACATGCTCTGTCCAAGAACCTTATTAAAGCAAAATTTCCAGTTATTGGCAAAGTTCACACAGTTGCCAGCCAATGATGGCAGTCAAGTTTTAATGTCAAAAGTACTCACCCACTCTCAGCATAAAATCCGTTGTCTGTACAAGCTGGAAGAACAATTGCTCCCATTTATTAAAAATAAAAGGTTCCAGGATTTTTAAAGATTCAAAATAGTTTTACTGTGCACAGAATGAGGAAGAGTGCCATAGTTTTTATTAATTTATTTTGCAGTTTAATTAAAATAGCTTACTGAAACCTTCATGCACTCAAAAAACCCAGGAAATGCAGGGACCAGTTTTAATAAAAACATACAATGGACAGTAGAACCTGTCAATTTTTCTTCCTCTAACCACCACACAGTGTTTTATCATTATCCAGGAATTAGTTAACAGTAGTCTGTGCTTTTTATATCCCAAGTAAACCTGTTCGCTCTGAACTAAGCTTTCTGCATCATGGATTCTGTTCACGGTCTATGTATTAGGAGGACCCCACTTTGCAGATGTTGCTTTTAATTCAGGGCAACATTTACGTGTCTGCTTACCTGGAAGCAAGTGCACATCCCATAGGAGTCAATGGGAATTAAGTCCTACCTGAAGCAACGCTTCCCGTAAGCATGTATTCGTATTTTCTAGTTACAGGGCCTTAAAAGAAAAGGATGGCTTGTGCATAAGGGCATAAAATTGTAACTGAGGGTTTGTTCTCAGTCTTTCTACAGATTCCACACTGACTGAAGAGACAATTTTCATGGGAACCTCTGGGCTTCCTAAACCTCTAAAAATTAATAAACCCAACCATCTCTCCAGGCCCTTAACTTCAGAGGTTCATTTCTGTCTATCTAGTGTCCCTGGAGCAAGCAGAAGAAATTGGGCTGCCTGACAGCACAAAAGGTGACCAAACACTGTCTTCCCCGTCAGATCAAACAGCCTTTCTGCCCACAAAAGATGAAAAGTGCCCCTATTAGTGCTAAAACTAAACTTATTCGGAAGGAAGCAGGAAATACTGCTTCAATAAGAAAAATATCTATCTATATAGCAACTCCTACCCTCTGTGCCACTAATTTCCATATCTCCTCCTGCAGTGAAAACCTGCACTAGAAATGAGATTAAATTCCTCCCATTCCTGACTGGAAGCAGCTGCAGTCAAAAAAAAAGTTATTCCTCCTCTTAAGCCTTCAACCAACACACTCAATTCAAAACTTTTCCTTCTTCTGATGTCCTCATCTCCTCCAAGCAAGAGCTCAGGCAATATCCTCTTGAAGAAACAGTAATTTAACAAGGCCCACGCTCAAATCACTCCTGTAAAACCTCAGCAGTCCTGTTCCAAAGACACAGAACAGCCAAGCTTGGCAGGACACCCTGCCTTGTTTTGACCTGGCTGGTAAACTGTCCTCATGCCTTCCTCCCTAAATCTGCAGCCCAGGCAAATTTAAAGCATGGGGATCAACATGATGATGGCAGACAGAATATGAAATCATTCCCCACTGGCCTCATGCATTAAACAGTAATTCTGACATCACCGTTATTTAGTGTAGCAATAAATATATATATATATACACACACACACTAATGAGAAAGAAAAGCAGCAAACTCTGTTCCTTGTTTTTATTAAGGGCCATAACAAGAAGGTGAGGGTGGTAATAACAGCACGAATAATCCTCTTCCATTTCTTCTGTACCTCTGGCCAAATGGATTATTGAGTGATTATCCCCTTAAGTTGCTTGGAGCCAACACTGATTGTGTGAGATTTTCAATGTGTTTTTCATTGGCTTAATTCTGCTCCTACTGTGAGGAACCCAACTAAACCAGTGCCAGAAATACCACTTCATAAGCTTGCCCTTGCTTCACAGTACGGCAAAAATCAATATACCAAAACAAATCAACACAGAAATCCTCTACTCTATTTGCATTCTTCTTCATTCTTTGCCTCAGGTTTGCCAGCGACATTGCAAATATTTCTGGTGCATGGCTCCCCATTTGAAGCAGAACAGCAAAATCTGCTTCACAGAACAGCTTTGCTGGAACTGATGCCAGTAAAAACTAGCTGCTGTTGTAACCACCACCTCTTTACAGGTTCTCCATAGCAGCACGAGCACCAATGCCCCCCTCAGCATGCCAACAGCTGCTAAGGCTCAACGCCTGGACCATACATTGGGGTCTGGGTGTGCTGCTCTCCACTCCTCATGGAGCCTAGCTGTCTCGCCTCTGTGATATATCACCATCTTCCCTAATGCCACGTCCTTCCCCAGTTGAAAATTGTCCCATCCGCCTATGAAAGGAGTTGTGCACCAGACAAAGACCCACTGACTGCTCTGCTCAGCAGGTGCAACCCACAATTGAACGCTTCTTTTGCCCTAGAAAAAGAACAGCTAGCCAGGACAGTCTGCATCTCAGTCCCTTTGCAAATGCTCTCACCTCCATCTGTTGCATATTATACTGTTCCACTGTATCAAGTACAACTATATCATATACTGTGACGCAGGCTCCTATTTTGGAGTGCAGGTGCCATAATTAAAACAGAGCACATTATTTTTCTGGTAGGATGCCCACCATCAGCTCAGGCTGCAATCAAAATAGTTATTGCAGCTGGCAATCCAACAGCCTTTAAAGCATAAATGCTAGAGAAGTGTCTCAGAACATCTAATGAAAACGCATTGGATTGCATCGTTTAACCCAGCATTAAATTACACTACACCATACTTCAGTGATTTTTTCCTGCATGTAGTTTAAAGGCACCTGTTAAAGAAAATTTCCCATCAAATGAACCACTCTCCTCACTATATACAGTTTAAATGACATGGTTCTTTAAGTGCTAGTCTGACACCCCTAGACTATCCCAGGACAATATTCAAGCTAAGTCAGGTATAAGGGACTGTGTTAAGAAAACAACAGCTCAGAGTGAGACATGCCCTTTGGAGCGGTCTTTGGAAAACAGTCTGGAACGAGCAGGTGAGTCCTCTTTCACACTGTGCACCCAGCTAACAAGGCAGCAGCCAACCTGAAGTCATTTGAAAGGTGCATTCATGAAGTATTCAACTAATCCATTATCAACCAGGGCCAACAGAAAGAGCCCAGTAACTTCCAATTGACTTTGAATCAAGTTTTATATGCTTTATTCAGCTAGACAGCTGGCTCATGTGCACGTAGAAATGAGGAAACTCACTGGCTTCAGTAAAAGGCTTTCTACATGTTCAATCTTTCCTCTGAAAAATGGGTATGAGATGAGTGATAATAAGCAACATTTACAACTCCGTCTTGATGAAAAGGATGCATAAGCATTGTACTCCAGCTGCTGCAGGAAGAACACCTTCAGAAATACTTATGTATGTCTAAAAACTAAAGTCTTAGGGGAAACTGGAAACACAGACACATGCAAAGTCAGCAGTCACTCACAGATGTCCTCCTCAAGGCTGCTTCATGGAATGTATAGAATAAAAGAACAAAATGCAAGAGATCGGGGAATTTACCCACAGCAATCCATCCCATCTCAGATCTCATTACAGGTAGCAGATTTTTTTCTTTAAAGACACAGTTGCTGGTGGGTGTAGGGTAAAGCAGTCTATGGGGGGGGGGGGGGGGGAACCACCATCTTGTCATTCCTATTAACATCTTTGTTTTAGAAATCATCTTTCATCCTGAAGGAGTTTAATGTCTCCTCCAAATCATGGGCCAAATCCCAAGAGAATCACCATGCATTTCAAATATTACCTTACAAAGCTAGCAAAAAAGTGACTCTGTAGATGCCCTAGGCACAAGGACTTAAATACATGCAGTAAAACTGAAGCTGAGAGGTCTTTGATTCCCACCTATCATTGTCTGCAAGATTCAGTGGTAGCCCTGTCTCCAGGAGGACTTTCCATGCCACCACTCTGCTGTCCAGCCAGTAACCTGCTCCAGTGTCCTTATGGACTACATAATGATAGCCTCCTACACCCTCCTCCTCCTCCTCCTCCCAGTCACCCAGTACTTCTCTGCCTGGCTTATCCCCTACAGCTGTACCATAGGCTGCTGCTGCCTTGGCCTCTTTCACACATCCAATACCTTCCACTTTCAGCAGGGAGAACTGTGCAGATCTTTTCCCCCATTTTCAGTAAGTGTGGATGAAAGACACACACCTGAAATGACAGCTAATTCTCTGCTAGCATTTCCTCAGGCTTGTCTGGTTTCAAATTTTTTTCCTCAGTGGTTCTGTTAGTTTTTCTCCCCTCCTCTCTGTATTTATTAAAGAAATAAGCAATTACAATGAGATGTTACTTTTTTTTTTTTTTAAACGATACTGACAGAATAACTGGTACCATGAATGTCCTCATTAATCATCAATAAAACAAGCAGAGCATAATCTGAGAATGCTTCGAGTTCATGCACACTGCAGACACTTAAAAGCCCGCTCTGTCTGCAAGGCAGAAGTCACTGGTGTTACTTATTTGCCCTTTAATTTTGATCCCTGTAAGGCTGAAATGATGCCCTGGACCAAAAAAAAAAATCTCAGCCAGCTTAAAAGGATACTGTAATAACATAAGTAAAACAGTATCAGTTCACATTTGGATTTACTCAGCTTGTTGGAATGATTTATGCTAAAAAACAAGCTGCCTTTTTTTTTTCTTTTTTTCTTTTTTTTTTTTTTTGAGTCAAGCTATGAACAGATCCTGAACAAATTATCTTCAGAGGCATGTTGCAAGCAGCAGTAACTCCTTGTATAGTCTCTGTTCATATTTCACCAAGCAACTCCAAGCTACTTTGCTGCCAACCAACACCACATGTCCCATTTCATTCCATACTACTTTCCAACCATTCTCTCTGCCCAGCTGGTTGATAATTAAGTTGCTTCTAAAATAATATAACCCATTGGCTCCAACACACATTACTATATATTTTTCTTATCAAGACAGTAACAAGCATTAGGGGAAAAAAAAGCTTTCTCTTCCCTTAAACTCACTCATGACGACTTATACTACACCTACATTTTTGCCAGAAAGTTAATCTAGCACTTTGCAAACAGTTCGCAAACTAACATCGTACAACCCAACCCCATGTGCCAGCACTTTCTTCCCTTCTCCAAGCCAAGTATAACTCATCAAGCCACAAGAGTCCTTTGCTTACCTCTCACACTGACAAAGGTTTCATTAACTAACAGTCTCTAGGGACAGTCACAGGGCTCATAAATTCCAGCCTGGATGGATTTCTTCACTCATTTAAAATGGGGTTTGGGTCAAGTCCCACTACAAAAGTCTTATTTATAGAGCCTAAAGCCAGCACAGCCATCTCAAATATATGAGGCCTTCATGGCTCAAACTGCGAACAGGTACTAAGCATCAAATTTCAATAAATTTAATTTTCCGTACAATGCAATAAAGTAGAAATACCCTGGACCTGAATTTGTTTTATTTTTTTTATCATGTCTCTTCCATGCTCATTTTTCTCATACTTTCTCAGGTAGCAGTGAGATGCAAGCAAATATCTGACAAACTTTGGCATCTATATCCTCTGTCTTGTTATTACAAACCAAAAAAGAAAAACACAAATTAGCAGAGAAGTTCACCAAGTTTTAGTAACCTCTTGGCAATTCTGAGCTGACACTCTCAGTGTAAACAAAGACAAGTTTGGATATAAACCAAGTCAGGCTCAGCAGTGTCAATTCAAAACTTGGCAGTTTTAGGTTATTTCTAGCTTTCTTCAAAGAAAAAAAAAAATCATTGGGGTGTGAAACCTAGTAAGTGGGAAAAATAAGTTCTGAGAACTCCCTGCAAATCACAAGGCTTATTGCTAAACGTAGTGCAACTGGTGAACAAAAAAGCATTACCATACTGGAGGTGTTGCAAATTCCCCAATATCCACACCAGCCCTTTAGTAACATTAACTCTTCTGCTGCATGCTGTGCAAAAAACAGTGTCCTACAACCTAAACTTTACATTTAAACAGACATGAATGTTCAAAACAGCTTTAAATGCAAGAAAGGCAGAGTAAACATAGACGTTCTCAGGCCAGAAGCATTCTAAACAGAAATATCATTTTCTAACTCATTCGAGCCTGTTCATCTGGGAGGCAGCTTCTGAAATCACAGTACTGGAAGCTGCAACTCCATGGCTATGCTCTCAGGTACGTCACTAGCTTGCTGAAAGGTCTTAAGCAATCCTCTGAACCCCAAGTTTACTTCGCACCACAGTCCCCGCCATATAAAATGCTGACCACCCAACAGTCTCACAGGGATGCTCAGAAGCCTCAATGAGAGCATATGGAGATTGTCAGATGAAAGGCACCAAGAATTAGATTTATGGCAAATAGGTACTGTGGGACTGAAGATATAAACTACCATTAGTTTCAAATACTGTCGTAGGCAACACAATCAAACAAAAACTTTAATTATTGCTTTGTTACTACATGTGCTTACTACACATGCATCCCTGCTCCTCCTGTTTACCTAAATCTGAAGAAGCTAAATCTATACAACTGTAAAGAGCCAAAGCTGACATGCAGAGTGAATCCAGGTCTCATCTGCCAAGTCCGTGCGTCCCTTTTCACGCATAGGATTTGAACTAGACTTTAGCCATCAGTCTTGAGAGAATCTTTACCTCCCCGAAGTGAATATTAAGCCGCAGCATCAGGCAAGCGCTGTTCTGCCTATACAATCCCAGGACAGGCAACTGAGATCTATCTTGCGGGTGTCCATCTAAAACTGCACTCTCGCTTCCCACCACAAAACAGGTATGTCTATGCTAACTCCTTAAGATTTAATTTACAATAATACATAATAAAACAAAATTTAATGGCAACAGATGAGAAGGAAACAGTAGAAGTTTACTTTCTTTAAGAGTTAAAAAGAAGCACCCAAACGGAACAAATAAACAATGCAAGTTGTCCTCCACAACCGGTGCAGTCAAAAAAGTAGGTTAATAAGAAATTTGATTTTTAAATGATATGTTGTATGATAAAAAAATGAAACAAATCCCATTGTTCCTGCCAATGAAGATTTATCCAAAAAGGCTGTAATATTGATTCATGTCATATCTAATTCTCTATTCACTTGCACTTTGTGTGAATGCTGAATATTGAGCAGAAACAGGATAAAGATGTTGCTAACTGTTGATGTTTAGCAGGGGAGCCCAGTAATTCACAATGCACTAGAGATGAAAAGCCCTGGGTTCGAATCCAGCAGCATCAGAGCTACTATTTGCCCTGGAGCTAGTCAATTCTTTCTGTTCCCATACACCTCCTTTGCCACACATAAACCAGGAACAACTTCAGTGAAAGGATGTCTTGCCATGCACCTGGATAGCTAAAGGGCCCAATTTCAATAGCTAAAATATATAATATAAAAACACTAGAACAGCATTTCACACCTCAATTTACACATGCATCAGTGACAACATAAGCTACTGAACACTTCAGATGGAAATATTTATCTCCTTCCTAAACCTTTTATTCCACTATAGCAGCTTTAATCAGCTGTAAGCCTAAATATTATAGAAATCCCTAAAGATGGAAGGACAATTACTGCATCTTTGGACAGCAAAAGCCTTTATGTTTTCCAAACAGCTATGAAATCACAAACAGACAATTACATTCTTTATTAAGAAAAAGGACCAGATGTCAGCAGTTGCTCTTGCAGCACACCAAAATCCAATTCTGAATAGTCTAAAAGGAGCCCGGCCACCCTCTACCACCCAACAGGAGCATAACGAATTAGAGTCAATGGGCACTGAAGATTTGTCAATTTTCTATTTGAGACTGCAAGTAATAGCACTCCACCATTTCATTGTATCTTCAACGATCTAGTAAGATTGTATCATCTCCTGTAGACTTTCATTAATTTTGATAAAAGGGAAATACACACTGTCTAAAGAGGTGCTTTGCCTGAGAAACTCTCAAGGTCAAACCTTACCGATACAAAAACTTCTTGACCCTAAGATTCACTGCATTCAAAAGACAACATGAAAGCTCATACATTTTTCCTCCCTTCAGGAAAGTGGATTAAAAGACATGGCTGTGAACTTTATCTGTGTTGTACTTCAACTCTCTTTCCCCACCCTAGCATACAGACCCTCCAGCTGGGGGCTTTTAAGCATTTTACAAATTTAACTTGCAAAGAAAAAACATTATGTCATTTTACAGATGGGAAAACTGAGATAAGTAATTTGCCCAATGCCACTGAGCAGAGCAGCTCCTGGGCTCAGAGCAGGACTAACTTCTGCTTTTGTAAGGGATCACCAGCACACCTCAGTGCTCTGCCAGCGCTGCTTTTACCACCACCTCTGCACATCCATCACTTTGCTGCACTGCTCACAGCAACCTCTTCATGGGAGACCAACACTAATTATCAGTGAAGAAAGTGGCCATCTTGATGCTAACTGATGTCAGTATCTATTGACTAAAAGTGAACTTATTTTTGAAGACCTGATTCTGTACTAATAAAGTCAAGAGACTTTTTGCACGTTCTAACGCAAGCAGGATCAGACTGTAATCACCTTACCATACAGTTCTGCAGTAACACAGCAATTGGGCAACCCAAGTTCAATAACTAACAGCTAATAACTCACTGTGCTGCCTAAGGCAACTCACTAAACTTTCCTGTGCTGCTTTCTCCCTATGACAATACAGTAGACCTGTTCCTTCTCAAAGAACTGTAATCTAAAAATGAGAAGCACCATGCAAGGGCTATGGGTTAGTTCAATTTCTCTCCCTCCACTGCTAAAAAAAAAAATTTAATCTCTCTTGCTCTGACCCCAAAAGCTCACCCACTGGTTTTGTAAATTGCCACTCCTGCTAAAAGAATAAAAGCAGCTCTAAAATAAATGACTCGAGATGACTAAAAATGTCTGTGACTATCACTTTAAACACCACATACATATATGCATAAAAAGATGATAAGCTTTCTCTATGTAGAACAGTTATTAGTAGAGCACCAGCAGTTATTGTCTTTATCATTAGCCATCTTTGATAAGGAAAAGGAGCAACCCCATGAAAGCTATTAGGGATCTCACCATGCAGATGCAATTTATCTGGAACACTGTAGATGTGGGCACTGCAGGGTCTACAGTGATCATACATCAGATCACATTCAGACTTCAAAATCCTCTACTTCTGTTGTCTAAAAGGCTTGCAGTCATTGTATTAAAAGTCCACCTGAAGTAAAACCACACATCAGCTAGAGGAATCTAGAGAAGAATACATGATGCTAGGCTTCAGCAATTACTTCCTATTATCAAAGCAAAGCCCTGTGTTGTCAGACAGTGCAGATAAACTGCAAGAGGAAAAGCTGAGGAGGGAAGTGTAATACATTATGCTACAAGAGGTTAACAGTAGAGTCCAATAAAACTCCTGTCTGCTGTCTCAGTGCACTGCACATTGGACTTGACTGGCCAGCAGAGACATCAGCGATGTCCTACAGCGGGGCACTTCACAGGCGTTTCCCCTTCCTTCCCTCCACAGCTCAACATCAAAAAACAGGAGGCTTTCATGAGTTGCATCAACTTGGGCATGGAAGGCTAAGGACACCATAATCCTCCCCAGAATTTCCACAAACTAAACTCACCCTTTTAAAACCTACCTCAATCAGTAATGGCATTCAGTGCTCCCAGATCTATCAAAAGCAGACTGTTCCAGTACAGAGTCTTAATTAAAATCTATTAGATGTTGTCCAATTACAGAAAATCCTTCTACGCTTAATACACTTAGCATACCTTAATGTGAAGCAAGAGTCATTGTCAACGTTTGCTAGTAGATTTTACCTATAAACATGGTTAATCAGCAGTTTAGAGGGAAAACAAAAACAGTTTTGAAAACAAAATATTATTTGAGTAACAGCAACACCTTAAGGCCCAACAATAAACCACCCCCTGTACTAAACACAGCAGGGGAGAGCCATACCTAGAAGAAATCTGTACTCCAACAGACTAAATGTAGAGTAACAACCAGCCAGGAAACTACTTCCCCAATTAGTATTTTATTTGTTGGCCATGAATAAAAGGTTCTGATTTTCAACAAGATCCTATTTTACCAGAGATGGTACAGACCAGAACACAATGGCAGGCCTTGCCGCAGAGAAGTTGTGTTTGTACAGAACAAGCGATGTCATGAGAGACCAAATCCTTTAACCCTTAAACCGGGACCAAAGCTACTCCATCACCTTACCTCTCCATCTCCTTGCTTCACAGGCTGCCGAAAGATCAGAGTCAGGCCTCCTCTTAAGCCTGATGTATTCAGCATGGTGGCAGGGAAAAACCTCCCACCCGGATTTAATCATCGGCTTTTATCACTCATCCTAATGCAAACTCTCCTAATAAATATGGAAAAATTGGATAGAGCCTCTCAAAATTGAACAGCCCTAGATGCAGTTGCATTAACTTCATTAGCTTTCCTGGACTTTCAGATCTAGTTCCATCAATTATTGCACAAAGTTTAAAAAAATCAGTGCTTCCCCTGAACAAAATGGCAGGGCCATTGGCAAAAGGCCCTAATGCCACTGGAGCAGCTCAAACAAGTATCTTCTCATGGAAAAAAAAAAGTGTATTTCATTCTACAAAGCAGAGAACATAAATTTAAGTGTTTTTTTGTTGGTTTTTTTTTTTTCCCCTGCCGAGTTAATGTGAAGTGATAAAAGACTCTGCTAAGGGGAAAAGGGAGGTAGGATTCTGAAGTTCACTAAAGATGACAAAAGGATATAGCTGGCCCTCCATTTTATTTATCTTTAGCCTTAGTAAAACAAACTGTAGTCACCTTGGAGACATGAGGCAGCTACAAAGGAATATGTCACAGGACCAAAGGTGACTCAACACAAAACCCTAATGCAAGTTCTGTGTATTACCAGATGGCAAATGCTATTTTATTTCTCCAGGAATTTCTTTAACAGTATTGAACCCCAGCAAATCCAGTACCCATGAAGCCAGAACCCCAGGTTATTTTAACCCAAATTTGCATCTCTGCAGGTGAGAACAGATGGCACATGGGGGGAATTCTCTCCTTCACTGTTCCCTTTGTCTCCTCCTCTCCTCCTCCCTTCCATTGTTTTTAAGATCAAAAGCTTTGTACTTAATTACCAATCAAGAGAACAAGTCACCCAATCCAATTTTTCGAAGAGTAATTAAAAGGTTATCAAGGAGAAACAGGCAAGATACAGGTATTCCTGTTGTATCTGTAAATAGGTCACTCCAGTAGATAATTCGATTCTTATCACTAGCATCACATAATTTTAAGTTCAAACAAAATACTTAATCTTTCAAATAAATATGGCCAAAGAGATCATATGGTTTTTCACCGCATGCACAGTGTATTGATGGCAATCCTCCTCTTAACTCTTCAGTCATTTGTCAAGGAAGAAGGATGAGTATCTCTAACAAGCAACAGCCACTTTAACCAAAAACACTGTGCATAATGTTGAGACATGAGCTAGAAGGTAAGTCACTCAGTGCCAGTGAGCTAAAGGCAGAATAGATTTCTTCTTTAAGTACAAGGCTATTGCAGTAATGATTTGCAAACATTTTCTCTAACCCTGCGCACTCCATAGACATCAGAATGGGACAGTTCCTCACAGCTATGTAAATATACACCTCCTAGTAACTTCTGTGGAAATGCAAACTGCACTACTGAGGTTCTGGCTGTAATAAAGAGTTATTTTTCTTGATATACTGTCTCAAACATTTTCTTAGCTGAATAAATTCAGTATCATTTACACATTTCCTTTGAACAGGAAAGGTAGATCAGAATACAAAGCAATTACCTACCCACATCACGCAGGAAGGAAAGCCCATGGGTTGTAAGATCATAAAAGTTACCCCAGCACTGTTCAGCATGCATGCAAGTGACCAGTGTCTCCTGGTAAAAAAAGACTGCATATTCTGTCCCTTGGGCTTTCCAAAGTAGTTTTAAACATCTTTGGAAGGAAGAAAAAAAAAAATCTGATTTTCTAAATTGACCAGTCCTATTTCGAGTATAAATTCAATGGCTCCCTTCAGGAAAACAGAATTAGGTATCTGAAATGACTGACTGACTGGATGTATTGTAAATGTGTATTTCCTAGATCTGAGTGCAAGCCTAAAACTTCAAATAAGGAAATTAGCAACTAATTTAAGATTCTTACATTAGAAGCGTCCTGCAAATTATCAGCAGCAGATGAAAAAGCTTGAAGATGTCATGCGGCTTTTTGGTTAACTACTGTCTGGTTATGTCACGTAACAACAGTCTGACACAAAAAGGTGCAAAGAGTCTCCCAAATCCCATAGCAATCTTAGATCCATAAATAACTCCAACTATTCAAATTTTAGTCAGGTCTCTGCTGAGCTTCTAAGCCCAGCACAATGGGAAACCAATCAGGAAACTAACCTGATTGGAGCATCTTCTTAACAATGACACAATCAGCAAAGCACAATGGGAATTTTAAAAAAGACTGTTCTTGAGTAACTGCAGTTTTCAGATCAGGTCTCCACATGCATCTCTCTGATCCCACTGGCAGTTCAGAATAGCTAGGAACTTGAAGAGTGAGCATTTGGGAGAGTTTGGTCTGGTGTAACAAGCACAAACATTGCTTAAGAAAACGGAAAGCCACATACAAGCACCAAAGGGAAGTTAATCTCATCTGAACTCATGAAAACACATAGCACTCCTACTCAAGTCAAGGTAGAGACAAAACTGCAGCCATCACTGTTCTTGGGTTTCAAAGAAGATTCTGTTACAGTGGTCCCTGCTGAAAGCCAGTGTATGGTGTTGGGAATAAACACATTATTTGAGAGAAGCTGAAGGAGCAAGGACTCAGAAACAAGCTCTGATTTTAGCAAACAAAGCAAAGTCACAGCACTGAAAGATGACAACAGCCCTGGATGTCTAAATTAAGAAACACATTTAATATTCACATACTCATCACAAACACCCAACGCAAATTCCCTAATATACAGTAAAGCAGTTTATTAGAAAACGTCTCATTGGATTAAGTCTGCTTTTATTCTATTAGGGAACTTTCACACTGCATTAAATTGCAAGACAACAGGGTGTTTGCCAGCACATGATAAACACAATTATTAACCCCTTCTCAGAAATGCACATAGACATGACACTGACACAGCAAGCCAAGGAAGCTCTTAGGAATATATGGCTTAAATAGAACTGCAGGGTATTGAGACAACTAACCATTCTCTATCCCTCAGCACGAGAAAATGTCATCAACACCAAGATCATTCTCTCTTCCCAGTCATGCAGGCATGACCTACTGAAACACATCAGTGATGCTCAACAAAAAGCTCAAGAGTGGAAGAAGCAAAGAGATACAGGTCCTCTGTTAACCATTTTGTTGATCAGCCTTGAACACACTGAACAACACATTTACCTTCTCTACAGAAACATGCTTCTTCCCCCCCCCCTTCTTTTACACTTGCTTACAGCTTATTTTGGCCCGCCTCCTGGTAGCATGAGCTTTGATGAATGACGCATGGTCATCCATCTTCGAGTGCTGAACTTCGATGATGAATTGAGTACATTTGGAAAGCAGTCTGAGAAAAAACAAAATTGATAGCCACAGGAAAAAACAAAAAAGGGAGAAAGAAAAAAAAAGAAAAAAAACAATGTTGGGCAACAGCTACAGAGTTTAATGAGGTGAGACTGATGTACAAAAAAAAATTAGCTGAACAAAGAAGCGAGACACCAAACAGCACAGAGGAGCAAGTTCCAGGTTTTGGAGTCACTACTCTAGATAAGTCCAGGGGAAGAATGCAAGCATCCACCATGCAAGAGTCTCTATCTCATTTGCTGTTATAAGTCCTCTGTGAATGCTCTCAGACCTCTAGAAAACCTCCTCAATAGCTTTTTCCCACCCATTTATTTCACCTTCCTCCATTATACTAAATACACAACATTTCCTGAACACTTGATCTCACTGGAGATGAAACATTCTCACATTGCTTTGTGCTCCTGGTTTCATCCCACAGCTTACACTTATCTACCCAAGTTGCACATGAAGTTCACCAGTAATGCAGAGGACCTTATTTGTCTTCTCACTTTCCCCCAATGCAGGGCTACAAATCAGGACAGTATCAAAGTTGCATCTCAGAGTTCTGTTGTACTGGTCAACTGGAGGAAGATGTCCTTTCTGTTACTTCTATCTATAATCATGTCATGCATAGGAGTAGCTCAGAACAATACCTGGATGCAACTCATCTACAGCGTCTTACTAATTTACTCCACCATGACCCTAATTCTGAATTAATTTCATTCACAGATTTAGCTTCTTCAGCAGAACCTCCCACCAACATCAAGGGCAAAAGGAAACATCTGACACTGCTGAAGAGCAGAGCAATTTGCCAGGGGGCTTCTCAGGGCAAGAGCAGCATTGACTACTCCCCACACCAAGTTTCCTGAGGAGGATTTTATACCTGATGTAGGCATCCTTTACATAATACCCAAAGCAAAGCACCATGCTACCTTCTGATTAAATGATGAGGTCCCATAATTAAGACGTTCTCAAGCATAGTTGCAAGATGAAGATATGATTTATTTGCATAACTGAAATCATCTACATAAAGAGGTGATTTTCACCAGTCTTTCTTTAACTCAGATTTTCCAGTTGGGTTAGACAAGACACTGAGGTCAAAGAATCTGTCCTAAAGTGGTTTGAAGTAAAATTAATTTCCAGGACTGTCCACAACTACAGCATTCTTTCTAGGGATTCTAACACTGAGTGCTGCCACTGTTTCTATTACTTTTGAATATATTACTGTCAGACTTCAGCTGCAATCAGACAACATCAGACAACAGTAGTCACGTCACAAGTCACCAAGCTGATTTCATCTATGCCTCAGATCTGGAGGTCTGAGATCATGACCCCTTCAAATCCAGAAGTCTGACACATCATATAACATTTCCTACCACAGCAATGCGTTATTTTTTCAAGATCAGCCTCTCATTTAACTTTTTATTAGTACCAGGATGGTACCCGAGAGTCTCAGAGATCAGAATCCATGGAGAGCCTTCATACTAAACTGTATTATTTAATAACTCCTTACCCCTAAAGATCCAACAGTTTAGTCAGATGTGACAGAATATCACCCCTGTCCAGCTGGTGAAGAGACTGCAAGTTAGGGAATTACCCAAATGCACCCACAAAGCATTTGGCAGACCAATAAACTGAAACCCATTATCCATCGACCCACTCAGAGAATCTCCTTTGGATTGAGGGAAGCTCCTCTGCACATTAACTCTGCTTTCCTCTTGCTCCATTTTCTAATTAACTTCTCCGGATGTCTAGAATGACTCTTGATAAATCATTACTGTCAGGCATTCAGAGAAACATTTCAAATCTTAACAGAGATAAGAAATCAAAACAACTGTAAGAACTGCTCATGAAGAAGCACTGCCAGTTTATTGCAGTATAAACCTCCAACCTAGACTTAATCCCAGTGGCAGAAATAGGAACATGTTTATAAACATCACTGTTATGAACAATGTACCTTGTTCTCAGATTCCCCTGCTGAGGCAGTCCATCGTAGATAGATAATACATCAAAATCTTCCTCTAATGCAAAGGACTGGAAAACAAGCTGTATCCTGTTCTGCTCCTCAGCAGTGATTGTCCACGTGCAGTTTGCATAATTTGGATATCCGTATGGAAAGCCTGGACTCTGTATTGTCCCATTTGGGCCCTGCAAAATGTGACTGCAGTTCTGGGCTGGCAAGAGAAAAGACAAAAGTACAAGTCAAATGGTGTAGGGTACACATTTAATATCTTCACCATCAAAACAGATCATATGTGATTCTTTCTACTGAATTTCTTCTCAGTTCATGGTCCCAGGGAACAGATAAAGATAAAACCTAAAGATGCACCTTTGTCCTCCCTGCAGGAGCTTGGACCCCAGATACCCATCTCCTGGGCACTGCTCCCTCTAGCTGTAAACATAATGGGCTAGTAACAGCTGGGTTACAGCAGCTGCTGACTGAACTGGGAAACAGATGCTTACTCAGACATCCTTTCACAGCCCACAACAAAGTCCAATATACTATTCACCAAACACTGTGCATTTAGGGATTTAACATGTTTCAAGAGTGCCTGGCTGTGCTGGGCGCCTGTCTTGGTTTAACCCCAACCAGCAACTTGGCATCACGCAGCCACTTGCTCACTCACCCTGCCCCAGTGGGAGGAGGAGAATTGGAAAAAAAAAAAAAAATACCACCACAAAAAAAACCCCAAACCCCAAAACTCATGGGTTAAGATAGGAATGATTTAATAACGAAAGTAAAATTAAATATAATACTAACAACAACAATAATAATAAAATATAATAATAGTAACTCTAATGAAAAGGAATCTAACCAAGAGCATGAATGGTTCAGAGACCACAAAACAGCAGAATGACAATGCCAAAGCTGACCATCTCTTTTACCATTAGTTACATTTGAATAAGAGACAGAAGATCAGGGCTCCACTGTGCAGACAAAGAGAAACAGACCACCCCTTACCTTGAAAGGCCAAAAACTGTAATGGACATAATATATAATGAGGAACTGAGTCACCAAATGACTAGTCTATCTGGATAAGACTGCATGAAAACTGAATGGCAAAGTTCAGAAATTAAAGTTGTCCTGACTCCAGAAAGAGCAGGACACAGTTCAAAGGCTTTAACAAACAAGCCATTCTTGAGTAGTTATTTGGAATAAAAAAAACCCAAAGAAAAACCCCAAATCTTTGCAACTTCCTAGAATAACATTTCTTTTTTCCCCATCCACATTCTTTCAGTTAAGCATTGCTCACTAGCCTGAAACTACCTCCTAGCAGGGAGAAGAGCCAAAGGTTTTTATACAAGGCCTTTCCATGCAGACTGCTGTAAAGAAAGGCATGTTCCCACTTGGTCTCTAGTCTGCGTACCCCAGACTGACAACTGTACCACTGCAGAGCAACATGGACTGTGACCCAGAGCCAAGAGCTGCCATCACCAGTAACACTACATAACCCCGTTAGACCTACATGATGGGGGTACATAGGAAAGAAATTGTTAACTAAACCCAGCCCTCTCAGGCTGCTGTTTTCTCTCACCCAGTTCTGAAAGGTTTCCACTCCTCATACAGACTCAACACACAGCAAATGTCTTCCAATCAGTATTCCTAAAGAGCTGCTGTAGAGCTACATCTTCTGAGAATGAAAGCCCAGTCCTGTACCCACTAGCTAAATACTTAACACCTTCCTCAAATCCATTTTCCTTCCCCAAAGCAGTACCTGTGAACACTCCATCCCAAAGATAAAGATCAACTGCCATGATGTAAAATTTCTGGCTATATGAGATTTTCTTCTCTCTGGGGAAACAGGTACATAAATAGGTTTTGGGAACAGCCTAAGTGACAAATTCTCCTTAGTATTTTCCTCTCTCTTCACTGCTACTTTACCTGAATGCCTTTTGAGGCACAAAGAAAAAACTTCACTCCCAACAAACTGGTATAACTCCTACTGGCTTTAATGGAATAGCTCCTCCACACCAAAGCTCAGTTCTAGGCAGTTTGCAAGGCAACTGTTGTGAGACCAAAAGCAGAATCTCACCTTTATCCTATGGCCAGCAGAGCTGCTCATCACTGCTGCCTGCATTTGCTCTGGCTTTTCTTACCAATGCTGGATTGTTTACCCCTGCTTATGTAGATAACCGAGGCTTTCAAGTTGAAATGAATTAGATTAGAAATTACTTCTTTGATTTCTCATTGCTTTTTTCAAAGGCAGCAATGGCATTTGCACTTCTGAGTGTCAACCAGCTACAGGTAAAGAACTGCAGAGTAGTGCTCATTAAAGCCAATTATAATTAGATTGACCTACTTTGGTGCAAAAATGCTTAGTGGAACTTCTCTCTGCAAGACGAAGTTCACACCTTTATGAATCTAAAATGGTCAATCATATTTACTACCCAGGGAATCTTTTTGTATCACGTTTATTATAACAGTGAGAGTTAGGACAGCCCCATAATCCACCGGGGACTAAAACTGAGCTGGGCACATAACTCATTAACAAGGGCAGACTAAAGCACTTTGCATTTCTATAGCACCTGGCATGTGCCTCCCAGTGCATTCTGTCAATACATAATACATACAAGAGTGAAATCTACCTCCCTCCTCCACTTCAGTTCCATTTATTTGTAGAGTTCACTGAAAGGATGTATTAGCCTGGTGCCAGAAAGCTGCATGGGACTGGGAATATTACCGTTATCACAGAGTGAAATTAGGCCGAGTTTGGTTTAATAACTTGGAGACTGCCAAAGATCCATAAGCTTCAGTTCTCTAAAATTCAATCACATCCTCTTTTCTTCAACCAGACTGGCACTCAAAAGGCAATGTGGGGATATTGAATCTGTCTCTACTGCACATTTTTTATTTTAATCATAAGTAAATGTCATCAGAACAATTTAAGGAAATTGGGAAATTAAAGAGCCTGTATCTCTCCATTTCCTGATGGTATAAAAGCTACTGATGCTGCATAAAGTTCAGAAAATAAATTCAAGGTCAGAGACACCGTGTTCCAAAGATGTCCAAGGTCATATGAAAGGCAACAAGCTTTAAGATCAGTATAAATTCATTAAATCCTTGCATAATTACCGATTAAAACAAAGACCAGAAAAATGTACATAATCTTAAAACTAGCTGAAAAAAAACAAATCATAGAAAAATAGGACACAGTTTTATGACATATTAAATCAATCTACTGAAATATTTGTGTGTTCATGATTTTGACCAAGATGTGCTTTGGACACAGCTAAAAGAAAATTGCTTACTGCAAACAAAAGTTAGTTTTCCAAAAGTTGACAAACTGGAAAGCAATATATTCTTCATCAACCGTAATAGTAGGGAACTTCATTTATATTGGACACTGCTGGAAAAAGTCACCAGGAAGCCAAAGAGAATTTATGCGTACTCTGTAATTCACTTTGAGGTTTAAGTTAGTTCAGCTCAGGCTTGACTGACAAAACTTTATCTAAAATCTGAAGTACATGACAAGGAAACGCTCCATTTCTCCTCAGAAGACTTGCAAAAACAATTCTCATCATCCCTTTGGCCCTGGAGCATAAATAAGTAGAAAGGTAGGAAAGGACAACACCAGTGTCTGTGCTATAAATTTCCAGGTGAATTCGTATTTGACAGAGGACAACATTCTTGTAAAATTTCTGGAGCATTCTCTCCAACCCAGAAGTTTGACACGAAGGACCTCCACACACCATACTCAAGTAATGAGAATGCAGCACCTTCCCTCCTGGATCAGTCAACCACCCGCTTTGCCCTTTATCTCAGCTCTGATGGGGCTACACCAGGTGACCACGAGAAACGGCAGCAATGACAGGACAAGCCGTACCCAGGGACTGCCGCCTTTATACCCTCTGTAGATTAACCATCAGCCCTGGTATCAGAGGAATCAATTACAACCCTTCCAGAATGGTTGCGTTTCCCCCCTTCTCAATTTGCCACTCCTTATTCAGAAGCTACAAGAGTGAATGAGGCAGGTAAATACAGAAAGCCAACAGATCAGATGTCATCTGCCAGAAGGCTCAGTGTGGCAGTGTAAAAATTGATGCAGATATGCCAGCTTCTAATACTATTACTCATGGACTCATACTTTCTGAAGGTGTAACACCAACAGGAAACTCATCAGTGGATATGCGTTTGTGGGCACATGCCCTATTTTGTGACGGAGATGACCAGTCTGAGACTGGAGCTAATTCTCACTTGTACTCTGCCAATGCAACCTGCTATTTTCAATTCTGGAAAGTGGTTTATTATGACAGTATATCTTTTTAATGAATGCGTCAGTGTTATTTTATTGCAGTAGCACTTAAAGTTTCCAGACAAGGACAAAGGCTTTATGCATTGTGTTTGCATGGCAAGGTTTTGGTAGCTGGGGGGCTACAGGGGTGGCTTCTGTGAGAAGCTGCTGGAAGCTTCCCCCGTGTCCAACAGAGCTGATGCCAGCCAGCTCCAAGACGGACCCGCTGCTGGCCAAGGCCGAGCCCATCAGCGACAGTGGTGGTGCCTCTGGGAGAGCAGATTGAAGAAGCGAAAAAAATGTTGCTGGGACACAGAAACTGCAGTGAGAGAAAGGAGTGAGAATACGTAAGAGAAAGAACTCTGCAGACCCCCCAGGTCAGCGAAGGAGGGGAAGGCGCCAGAGCAGAGATTCCCCTGCAGCCCGTGGGGAAGACCATGGTGAGGCAGGCTGTCCCCCTGCAGCCCAGGGAGGTCCACGATGGAGCAGATCTCCACCTGCAGCCCGGGGAGGACCCCATGCCAGAGCAGGGGGATGCCCAAAGGAGGCTGCGATCCCGTGGGAACCCCGTGCTGGAGCAGGCTCCTGGCAGGACCTGTGGCCCCGTGGAGAGAGGAGCCCACGCCAGAGCAGGTTTGCTGGCAGGACTTGTGACCCCGTGGGGGACCCACGCTGGAGCAGTCTGTGCCTGAAGGACTGCAGCCCATGGAAGGGACCCCATGCTGGGGCAGTTCGTGGAGAACTGTCTCCTGTGGGAGGGACCCCAGGGGGCAGAGTGAAAAGTCCTGACCCTGAAGAGGATAGAAGGGCAGAGCCGTGATGAACTGACCGTAACCCCCATTCCCCATCCCCCTGCACCACTGGGTGGGGGTAGGTAGAGAATTCAGGAGTGAAGCTATGCCTGTGAAGAAGGGAGGGGTGGGTGGAAGGTGTTTTAAGATTTCGTTTTATTTCTCATTACCCTGCTCTGGTTTGATTGGCAATAAATTAAGTTAATTTTCCCCAAGTCGAGTCTTTTTTGCCCGTGACAGTAATCGATTGAGTGATCTCTCCCTGTCCTTATCAGGACTCATGAGCCTTTCGTTATATTTTCTCTCCCCTGTCCAGCTGAGGGGGGTGGAGGGGGAGTGATAGAGTGGCTGCGTGGTGCTTAGTTGCTGGCTGGGGTTAAACCACAACACTTCATCATACTTGGAACTGTTCAATGGACAAAGCCTTTCCCCAAAAGGGATCACAATCTAAGGTGGAGGAAAAAACCACAACCCAAGGAAACCCCACACTTGTGGAGGGCTTGGGACTTTGCAGAAAAACATCTTTATCGGGGGCACAACCATTTGCTCAATGATAGAGCTCAGAAGTCAGCTCTATCAGTCTCTACTTACAATACTTGTTTTGTGAAATATATACTGCTTGAACAATGTAAACAGACTAATCAGCCTCACTTCTGGCTCATATGCACAAGGAAAATGATGAAATATTTACTTTGCAATATGCTCACAGAAGAACTGCATTTTTAACAGAAACACAGACTGCCTGCAGCATTTTATAATACACAGTTAATCCACATGCCACAGAACTTAACATGACTGGACACTTAACCAAAAAATAAATATCAGCTGAATACAACTGTGGCTGGCTGTCTCTTGCTTAAGCGGGAAAGTTGCAAACCCCTCAAGCTTCATCCTGGGTATCGATCAGCCTCTTGCCATAAGTTGGGTAGGAAGAACGCCCTTGCACTCAAAAACCAAGACTTCTTTTGACAGTACAAGCTACATGACTGGAGACAGAAGCTAGTGGGAGGTTTATTTACACTGTATATCTGAAGTTGTTTAGACACATGAGCATGGGACTGTTCGCGTGTCAGTCACTCCAGCTTTACAGTGGCCTCTAACGCAACATGGCTAACTGCATTCTGGTGCAGAACCAGTTCACCCCCCAATGACTACAGTGTGGATAGCATTAACTGGTTCTCATGTCTTCCATGTCTCATGACAGGCAGTCATGATGGTCACTGCACATTGACCAAAACAAACCAGGTTACATTTACCAAGAAGGAGACTCACTCATTCAAGCACATTCATAGCAACAGAATTTTGTTATTTCCTTCAAATAAGCAACACCTCTGTACAGGAGTGAGCTGCCTTGGCTGCTGTACCCTTCAAGCCCCTGGCTGGGACTGGGTTTCATCATTTGGTCTAGAATTTCAGCAGCTCTACAGACTCAGATAAACTTGTACATTCAAATTCTGTCACTACAAATCTTCATCAAGTTGTCAGAAGCTAAGTAACAAACAAAGGCCTTGTCTGATATTACAAGAGCAAAGGAAATGGGTACAAAACATCATCTTCCACCTACTTTCAATTCCTTAAACCTACCAGGCCAGACCCATGGCTGTGTAAATCAAGGAAGTATTTTAACTATGTTGATTTACACCATATTAATATCTAAGGAAGCAATAGTTTAGAGAGAGGGAAACAGAATTTATTTCTGAAGTGCTTCCTAAAATATAAGTTGATGCACTTTGTTTCTCAGCAGAAATCTAATTTAGCAAACACTGATGTATGGTCACTGCACAATTCAAAAGGAACAAATACCAAATCATATACCCTGACTTGCTCTCAGCAGTATCATCTGTTGGTGATACATGGCTGTCTTCTCCTTAATGCAGTAGGTTTTGGTATTGTCATTTTCTTTAGTTATTGTTACTTAGGCACAAATATTTCTATTTTGTGTTGTTCTAGCCTATTCAATGAAAGAGATGAACATAAAAAAACACCTTTCCCCAAGAAAACTGAAATCCATATCCTGCAGACACACAGCACATTCCATCCTGCCCTAAAATACCAGGGGCAAATCCTGCTCGTACATCAGCAACTTCTCATTTTTTTTCTATTTACACTACTGTACAGAGTCATTCACCTTCATTGCATAAAGTTCTTCAAACCAAGACACTAGATCCCAACTCAAACAGCACTCAAATGCTGATATAGGTTTTCACAGCATGCTGTGAGAGCGCATCTGGGGACTGTGATGAGTAGGGTAGAGCTCAAGGACGGAGACACAGCTAAAACAACCAAACTCGGTGCAGAAGTGCCCCAGCTTTCTTTGTGGGATGACACATGTGAAACCACACAAGACTCATTCAGCTTCTCACACAACTGGGTATATGCCACAGCACAAGATCAACACCTTGGGTCCCTACTAAACACTCCCTTTTGCATGAAGGCACCAACCCCATTCTGAAGAAGCCTCAGAACATGGGTGTCAGGAACTGGTTGTGAAATGTTCACAGCAGCTTCTTTGCACAGGTCTTTTCACAACCTTCTCCCCAAAAAGAACATATTAAAAACTCATCCCTTGTATTGAAGATTTCACCTTTAAGAACTCCAATTTTTTTAAACGTTGTTTGATCTGCCACCTAAATAGGAAAAATGTTCCTTTTCCCAATGTTTACTGTTTTGAATCATTTATCAGCAACTAATTATGCCTCCTTACATAGTCTTCTAAATCATTATGGGCAATCACAAACAGTAAGTAGTTCACCCACAGCCTAGCTTTGACTCTCTTGCTCATACAATTTAAGTGAACAAACAGGGTAAGTACCTTCACACTTCATAAATCTAAGCCTTGTTTCCCTAAGTATTCACCTTTTCATAGTTTTAACTTAACCTACAGTCTTACATCAAAGCCTCCTGGGTAATAAATAATGCAGAGACATTCCATTAACTATAACTTTTAATCAAAAGCCAGTGGATCCAAGAACATCATCAAGGGAATGATTTACATCTCAGCCAGTACCTTTTTCTCTCTGAACACATGAAGTGATAAACTGAAGAATGCAAGGGCAAAGAACATGCATTTTATCTGAATCCAGCTCATGCCACTACTGCCAAATCCAGAAAGAATTATAACATCCACCTCAAATCAAAAGCAGTATGTGAGTTTTCAGCAGGATGGCACAATGCTGTGATACCGCAAATCAAACATATCATTCCTGAAACCAACTTAGTCACCTCCAGTTCTCTGGAGAGACACATTACTTCCCTTCCATTCTAACAGTCTTTCACTCCCACTCTGTCATCACTTTCTGTCCCTTTTAGTGCTGCCCAGGCTTTTACACTGTTATTGCAGAGATCTGTTACATTTAGGCATTGTTCCAACGTTAGCATAACAATTCAATTTTAAGGGCTTCCCAAGTAGAAAAAAAAGAGAGGAACAGAAGACATGATGGTGGAGTGAAGATGCTGTAGTAATGTATTTAGTTTTTCCCATGGGTGACCTCACTTCCTCTCCCAACCAAAAAATTTGTCTTGGAAAATTATGCAAATTTCCTATATTTCCATGTTTGGGACTTCTAGTCACATTGCTGACCTCGGACTTCCCCAGAAAAAGCTCCAACCAAACCATGTTACAGCTGGAAACTACAAATACTTGCACAGAAGAGGAAAGGGAAGTCTGGGACTTCCAACTGTCACTGCACCATCCTCACGCATTGCCACACTGTTCTGTGATCAAGTAACATTTCCAACGCATCTTAGAAATGACACATATTTCAGATTAGGAAAAAATGGACAAAAGCATTGTAGCTCTCCACTTCCTTAATATCTGGCCCAGATTCATCTTGTTATTACTTTAGACCACAGCATTTTCTCCTACCTACACTGGACTCAAAGAACAGTTTATTCTCCCCAGTCATCTCCTCCCAAGACAGGCGATTTTCAAAAAAACTGCAGCTCATAATGCCTGTGGACATCTGTGAAAGGCAAGAAAAGAGCCTCATATCCAGTCTTTTAAATTCTCTAGAAATACAAAAGCACCTACATAGAAATAAAGGCACCTAACACTGGAAATGTTGAGGTCAACAGATCCAAAATTGTTGGAAAGCACTATTATAAAATAAACAAACCCAACTTGTTCCATGCATCCTTGTTCAATGATGTCTCTGAACCCTTAGTGAGGTTCTGGACTCCCCTTAGCTGTTCCATATCGGTCCTGAAGTGTAAAGTCAAAAACTGGACAGAGTGCAGCAGCTAAGTCCAAGCCCGAGCTGAACACTGCCTCATCCATGTGGCTGGGATGCCAACAGTCACCCCCAGTGGTCCATCCCCTCCTCTACACCAAGCTAGCCTTCTTTGAAGAAAGTCTTTTCTGATTTATTATACTTTGGTTTTATATTTCATGAACGAACCTTGAAAGGGCATATACTTCCAATAACAAGGTCAAAGGAGTTCTGACATGCTGTAGAGAAAAAAGGAAACATCCAATTTCAGGTAACATCAAAACCCATTGCAGGACAACACTTGAAATCACAAGAACATGACACTGCACATATGTCCTGTCTTACAGCTGCACTGCAGTCCCCTGACATGCTGAGAGGCCAGAGACTTCAGCTGCTGGAAAGTAATGCCTCATTTGGTTAAGCTAGAAATTGCCTAAGTGAGTACACTGGTCATAATAGCAGCTGCCAGATTTTCCCTTGAGGCTGAAGTCCTCTGTTCTTAACAGAGGGAGAGAGGGAAGGTAGCATGGCATGCTGACCTGACACAGGCTGTCCCCTGCCAGCTTGCTTCATCCCTACCCTGGAACAACCTGGAAACAGAAGGGAGTTCAGTTTCCAAGACCCTCAGATTTTTTTTATTATTATTATTTTTAAATAAAAAGATTGTGATCGGGGGTGGGAGGGCAACGACGCAAAAATGGCACTACCTGTTGTGTAGCTGGTAAGAACGTGAGCTGTTCTGTAGAGAATACCACAACACATACTCCTGTTGGGTTATCAAAGAGACATTACAGTGTCATGCTGGCTTTCCCCAGGTGCATCCTGTATCTTTCTCAATCACTCCTGCAGATTTATATACCGCTTTACCATCTGTAAAGCTTACAATCTAAACAGAATCAAAGCAAGCTAGAAAACAGGAGAAGTGTTTAGGAGTAAAGACTTGCACACAGTGAGGGGAAAGGAAGATGGATTCCATCATATTTTACTGTTAAGAAGGGGAGGCAGGAAGGCTTAAGGACTAATAATAGAAGGTATTAAAAAATTACTTTGAAGTTGTTTTAATAAGCATCTAGAAAATCCCTGGTAATGCATTCTTTTTAATGTAAGCAATACCAAAGTAAATATTAGAGAATTCTGTGTTCATCAGGACACATGAATGAATATATATTTTCCTGACTATTTACAGCACTGATCTTAAAAAATATTGCATTTTATTTGCACTAACTCAAGTTAGCTAGTTGGAGAGACATGGGCATGCATACTGCTTCATACACCACCTCATCCTATATCCAGTGGATAGCAATGGATACAATATTAGAAAATATTTCAAACATGCATAACAAAGAAAACATTGCTTGACCAATACTGATGAGGAATTTAAATTACTAAATTACAAATTACACCAAAACACAGAATGCCTCAGTATCTTTTCACCAAATGTCAGTTTTCACCATCTTCCTTGAAAACATAGTGACAAAGACCACATTGATTGCTTTATCTGGAAGGCTCCTGAAACATGCATGTGTCAAAGTAGTGAAATGGGCTCTGCCCGTTCTGACTGTATTACAAAAGAAGAGATTGTTTCCACGCTCTACTGACCTAGAGATCTGTTTAGCCAAGCAAGCAGAGTTTGTTGATGCATGGAGCACAGAGAGAACGAAAGAAAACCCTGAACCTTTTAACAATTAACAAAGCATAGGAAACTTGTCAGCAAGGCCAAATATACTACAGCTCACCCTGCATTAAGCCGAGTTGAGCTTTATCAGCATAGTTACTAGTGAAGATTTGCCACATTGGCATCTATTTGTACTTGCCTGAAACCAGAGTAGAGGTCTCAAGAATAAGACTCCTCATGTAAACTGAAGATCTATGATTCTTCTCATTCTAGCCCATACAATAAATATCCTGTAAATCCAAAGGCTGTGGTATGGCTACCTGAAGTATTTGCAGTTAGTATTGAACACAAACAGAATCATGAACAACTCCCACCCCCCCCCCCCGACCTCCAGGCTGTGCTTTCTCTACAAAAGGATGATGATACTCCTCTCTAATCCTGTGGGGACCTAGCATGTTTTCCACTTCCTCAAATCTGAAAGAAGCACCTGGAAAAGGAGCTGCACTTATCTCACGGAACACACCAAGTTCAATTGCTGAGCTCCACCTAGATACAAGTCTTCCATATAGCCATTCACAGAGAATACTGGAGGATCTGGAGCATATGTGGAGCCAGACTAAAGGACCTAGCCTGTAACTCATGCTAGGCTACTGCCACCAAAGTGCCATGGAATCAGTCAACAGACAATATCAACAAGACATACATCCAGAGCTGCAACCAAGCTGCTGAGCCTGCAATGGGGCAATCTTTGCTAGCAGTAGGGAAGTCTTAGCCTGGCAGTGGTAACCAGAACACCATTCCTGACTGCAGCCTCAACACATCACGATGCTAACACAGTAGAGATTCAAGCTGGCCTCTCCAGAGCACTGTGCCACATGGAAATAGCAGCACTGTCAACAGTGGGAGGAGAATCTCTCACACTTTACTGCGCTACACAGTGTGAACATGCCTGCTGACTGCAAATCCATGTCAGAGACAAGCCTGCTTACAGAAGGTCCTCACTTCTGTCCCTCCTGTCAGCATTCTTTAGCATGAACTGACCACCCTATCTCAGAAGAGCATAAAAAACCTGGTGACTTGGTTCACAGGTGACAAGAGAAAAAAACCCACAACTTTGTGGGGCAACAGGCTGGAGTCTTGCCCTAACAATGCACTCTGCCATCAGCAAGGGAGAGACTCCCTTATACATATATACTCCAGTGTATATATATATCCAGACATGTTCAAGACCCTGTTCTAACTACATGCACATCTGTCCACAAGACAAAAGTGACGAGCAGCACTTCATGTCCTTTGTTTGCATTAAAATGAAGGACATTCCTTCTTCCATTGCACTTCACAAGTTACTGTCAACTTATCTTAATAGAGCTTTAAGAAACCTTGGCTGAAATAGCTCACACACTAAGATTTTGAAAACCCCAATCAAACAAAAAGCCTCCAAACCGAATACCCTAGGAAGGAACGAGCTTTAAACGCTTTAAAAACAAATTAAGCAGCCACAGCTATGCTCTAAGCATAGTCTCAGGTTTCTGACCCAGAGCTGCTTCTAAGAGAAGCAGATCCATTTCCCAGTGCAGATGTTACATATTTTAAGTCTTGCCCCTCTGTTACTGCAGAAGGGTGTTCCACATGGCAGCTTCAGATTCGGTTGAAATTATGGTGCATTGGCTGTGTCACAGGAATTGTTCACATGCACGTAGTTTACCCCACCCCAAGTGCAAGGCAGTGTGACTTTGGCTACAAGACTAATGAAAAAGGCTTCAAAGCCCCACACACCATATAAAGGTTTAGCTACCAGGCAACTCTCAGCTCTTCTGATTTTTGCAGGGCAGCGGCAGAAAGCTGTCTGTAGGTATTCAAGGAAGCCTGAAGGTCAAGAAATTAAGAACAAGGCTTTGCAAGCCTTCATGAAAAGAGGCTCCAGTATCTTTCATCGCAAATTACCATTCTAACCAGCTCCCTGACAGCGAGCGGCTCCGTCCCCATCGCTGGGTTCGCTGCGATGCCGTGATGTTGCTAGGCTCAGTTGCTAAGCAAAGGCACACATGCAACAGCTCAACTGTGGCTTCATTACAGGGCAGCCTTAAAAAAAAAAAGGGGGGAGAAAAAAAAACAACCAACACACCCTTGATTTTATATGTACATAGAAATGTCTTTGAATGCTAAGCAACAGTTAATAGAGTTTGGCAATATTGCAGACAAACTAGCTTTCTGCTGTGGGGCTTCACTAAGAGTCACAATTCATTTCCTTCCTTCACAACGTTCATGCCTTTGGTATTCAGCAACGCCAATTGTTTGGGGTTTTCTGCTCAATACTGGGCATTGCAGGAAGCCAAGGAAACTGGTCTAGAAAAGGCAGCAGGAGACACAAGGAAAGAGAAGTGACATCCCCAGACCAAAGCAAGCAGGTGCGACTTCTTAATAAGAAGCCTTATGCACACAGTTCGGACCTGAACTTTGGCCCAGGGCTTCTTAGTGACAGGGCTCTGAAACATTTTAAGCAAAGCCAGAGGCTGCAAGTGTTCCCACATACCTCCAAGACACAGGATGTGGCCTCTTCTGTCTAGCACTAGACAGAGGAACAGAGCAGCTTTCATCCATCTGCTTGGAATCAAAGTATTTTATCTAGATGACAATATTAGCTACCTCCAAGACTAGAAGCACAGAATGCTTCTTAAGCAGCAGTGATTGAAAACTCAGAATAAAGGTTAGAGCCATGATTAGTCATAAATACAAAGAGCAGATAAATGAACAAGGATTTATAGAAATAATCAGATAGGAATGGTGTCTATCCCTTTGTCTGACAGGCTGCTCACCACTAACCTGCAACAGACCTTAACCAGAATATTCCAGAGTACATTAGCCAGATCCACTTAAAAGGACAGTTTATCCTTGTAACACCTGCTGGAATGAGGAGAAAGTTTCTGTGCTAGGAAGAGCACAATCTACAGCATTACCAGGCAAGGCTTCTGCCATTCAGCACATGGAAGCAGAACCATACATACAGTGCCTCTGCCCTCTTCTTCCCCAGCTACCATGCAAAACAGATATAAAAGGGCTTATGCAACTACCATGCTCCTCGGACCAATCATTTACAGCAACACAAAAATTAATCAAACAACCGGCTGATCAGTAGTTTCACACTCACTTGGCTTGCTCTGTCATAAGTCACCTTGAGGTCCTCTCTGTTATCCAGTCATTAGGGATGCAACCCTCTGAAAACCACCTGCAATCCCCCTCAGATCTGTGAGGGGACAAGACCCTAGACTCTCATTTCTTGCAAGTTGCCACGATAAATGCAGAAGTCACTGTATACATTGCCATGGCCAATGCTGTTCAGTAAGTCAAACACACTTCTGCTATTCCCCTTTCAACATAGTACTGATGCTAGCATACCTCAGAGATAGGCTGCAAAAATACCAAGACATATGAGCAAAGTTATATTCAAAGAATGATCCTGTCCTTAGAGCATAGCTGAACACTTCGGTTTATCAGTTAACAGCTTCCTCACCATGCCATTGATCGACCTTGGACAATTCCTGCTTCGGTTTACCATGAATTGCATTGGGAGCACACTAATCTGGTCTTACTCTGTACCCGAAAGTTTTACCGGGTGCATTAAGCACACGTTTAATATTGACATTCTCTGGCAGAAACTTAAAGCAATGTCTATTGTGACCACCAAAATCAGTGTTCAGAGTTTAAAATTTTTCACACTAAATGGGATTTCATGAAATACAGGATGTACAAAAATCTTAGTAAGAAAGGATGGTCTCACTCTGCTTGCAGTCTGACAGAGAACACACATGAGACTGAGACAAGCATCACAGTATGACTAGTTCAGACAGGCTGGACAGGATGCAAAAACAGCAACTGAAGGCAAATATTCATGAGTCCAACTTCTAAGTTTGCTGAGCTTTAACCATGCTGATTAACAGCTAGGCCTGTGCTCAAAGTTTCCAGCAAATAAAATTTTGAATGTTCTTTGCCAGTTCAAGTTTCTTGAGTTTGTTTTCGATAATCGCATTCACTATTATAGTCATCAGTTAGAAAAATGCAGAGATACAGAAAGTGACTAGAAATTGGACTACAACGCATATATATGGATGTGTGTTCATGTGTATCTATACACACACAGAGAGATAAACAGTTAAAGCTAAAGAATTCCTGGTTATTACATACTGTCTCCTTCCAGGCTTGACAATCACACTATATAATCCCATTTATAAATATGTTAGCTTTTCTGTCCTGTACTTCACACTGGAATATTTGCATTAGAGCCTCACTGCTTTAGTTACAAACATTATCCTAATTTCCAAGCTAAAAATTAATTCATGACCAGTTTACACATATTTGTTTTCATACCAACATTTTCTGTTAGCTGAAACAGTCCTCCTTCCCTGCTTTGTTTTTACCTGGCCTTGATGTATTTATAGAGAATGATTAGATCCCCTTGCAACCCTGTTTGCCAGGCTAAATAAACCATGTGCTTTCACTCTTCTAAGATACACCCTCCATTCTCTGATCATCCCTCTGCCAACCTCAACACATTTCAGTCTGAACTCCTCCTATGCAAAGGACAGACCATTCTAATCATTCCAATGAAGGTTCCTCAACACCTTGTAAGAAGTTGTGTCAACTCCTTCTCATCTCTCCTGAAAAGTCCACTGGGGTTGCCTACACATATCCTAAAGCTTTTTCCGATTAACAATCCAGAAACTCCACAGTTTTCTGACTGCTCCTAGTAGAGCTAGATTTCACAAGTTCAGTTTCAAACTAAATACTATGTGACCTCCACACCCCAAACAAGTCTAAACTACTGGGCTTCCTAATGCTTGCAACAATTCCACCCCTCACCAGCAGCCACTAACAACCTAAAGAACAGTAATTATCTGCAAAAGTTCACAGCTGCATAATTCCTGATGAAACTGGGAATCTTGTGCAGACCATCCATTACTTGAAATCATTTGCTCAGCTCAGAGAAGTAACACAGTTATCCCAATATTCAGCCAGAATGGCCTCTTCTCAAGGGATGTAATTTTCTCCCTTCAAAACTTTCTCTTTCAAAATTGTCTCTTAATCAATTTTGACTGCTCCCTTAGCGCCACGACTCTTCTACATAGCCATTGTCAGCATAATAATAATACCAAGCACTTATATAGCTATTTCCATCTTCAAAGCACTTCACAAGCATTAACCAATTAATGCATATTCTTCCCATGCTGTCTCTAGCGTAACAGCCTCACTGGGTTTTCCTGTGACTTCCCTTCACGGCTTTTCAGTTGCCCCAATATCCTTTAATTGAATCCCACTGTCAGTCTCCTTTCAAGTGCTTTATGTTTCACATTTCAAAGTGAGCCAGCGAAGTGCTGCATCCTACTCTGGTAACATTGCAAATGGCTTTGCAACACCATGCAAGCTTGCACACTTTTTATCTGAAACCAAGAGTTAGCCTAAAAAAATACAGTTTAACACATGGTTAAGGCACTAAGCTGGAACTTGGGAGGCCTCTATTTGACCCTGGACTCATGGCAAGGTGTCAAAGAGATTAGGTAACTCCTTTGTGCAAGATTTCACAAAACCAAAATAAGTTAACCTAAGGACCACAAGTCCCTCTTCAAAAGGAACTTAAGTGGACCGGGTTTACAAACATTTTTTTTATAACCTAAGAACTGCAGACAGATGCCCGGTAGCCTTTACAAATGCACCTGAGTTCTGCAGCTAACATATCCTCTTATAAAACCCCACTGGGCAAGTATACACTTTAGGCATCTAAACATCCTTGCAAATCTTGCCCTGGGAGTTCAAGACTCAATGAAAATGTTCAGGATGATTCAAAAGCTTCTTAAAATTTTACTCTTATTTTCTCTCTGCATCTGTAAAACGAACACAGTGAAGATTTAATTTTTCCCCACTTCCAGTCCAGACATCTATAAAAATGACACAAAGGCAAGCATGGTTTTCTGCTACATCTGTGATTGCTGGTACGTGAATCTTGAGACTCTCAGATTTTAACCATCTTCCACAAGTTTGGTGTTTCACCCAGCAGTTAATCTCAACTCACAACTGAAATGAAAACTCAGAAAAGGGAAGCTGTTTTGATGAAAAACATTTGTACAAACACCCCTCCAAACGGACTCCACTCATAAGCAGCACTTTTACTCAGTCTCGTTTATAAGGTGCTAATTATCATCTCCAAAACAAATTTTTTCAATTTGTATTTCAATTATTTTCCAGTAAAAGAATATTTGCATTGAAATGGCTTATCCATTGTGCTCAAACTCATTTTCATCTCAGGTGTTAGGACTCCTTTATCTCAAAAAAATGTAAGAAAGGTGAAATAAGGTTCAAGGTGAAATCCATCTCAAATGACAGTGCAGGCCTCATACTTAAAAGATTTCCTCATGATAAATTTTCATTATTAGTCTCTATTCCCCCTGTTACCAAATCCATGTCATCATTGAAAGACTTAAAAGTAGCTGCAATTTCATTTGCCATTATTAGTTATGAAGCTGCGTGTCCATCTATGAAGTTCAATGCTCCCTCAAGGCCAGTGAGAATGGACCTTGCCCCAAGAGAGATCTTTGACCCAGCCACAAATCTCATCTCGCTAATAATTTAGAAGACCACAGTCCTTGAAATTCTCACAGTATTAACAATTTCATCATTACACTGACAGAGAACTGACAGTTTAAAGAGAATACTACAGTGAATATAGCTTCTCTAGAAATAAGTCTGCCCTAAGCTCAGAAGGAGTTTGCAAGCATTTTTTCCCCTCCCCACCATGTTTCAGTTTCTAGCTTATATCTTTAAACATCAATAGAGTAATCTGGTTATATTTTCATGCAGTTGTAACTACACGGAAAGCACAAGTTACACAAATCTACTATATACTTTTGATAGTTGCAGGGGGGCCACCATCCCTTTTTAGCACCTAGGGCTTAGAACAGAAAGAAGACACAGAGAAGTTCTGTAGAAGATGACACAGAAGAACTGACTTCAAATATTCAGCTAACGCCATATCCAGCAAACTAGCCATCACTGCAGTGACCAGAATCTTACACTTTCAGATATAAAAAAAAAACAAAACTATTAAAAGCTCTTCACTCTTCTACCACAATTCTAGTTTCCCTATGCTCTCTAAAGAGAAATGTGTTTTTACGAGTGCTTTGAGATCTTCCAACAAAACACTCTTCCAGGCATTTGTATTATAACAGCTTGCACTTGTATTATCATATTTGAATTACAAAAAGAGGCAAAGAGAAGGCAATTTCTCCCGGGATTTTTTGTTGGGATATAAATCCAATTTTTACTTGATTCCGTTAACAGCACTTTCACATTCACTTCCTTGAAGTATTGCTGCACTTGATATTTATTACCTAATGCCTACTTGTCACCTTGAGCAATCAATGAAAGTCACCAGAAGTTGACAGTACACAGAAAAGTTAACAATTTACTTCACCCAATGGGACAAAAAAAAACCCAAAAGACAGCCACATGCTCTAAACAATAAATAGCTTAAATAGCTACAAAAGGTTTCTAACAGATTATCTGCAGAAAAAGAGAAACATTTCAGTTATAGTGAAGTTTTCAGTCCCTTTACACATGAATTCCACGTATACAACAGCAAAACCTAAATTCTTCACTGAAAACCTATCAGCTCTGTTCTAACAATAAATGTCCCTCTTGGCAACTGATGGATGCTCTGATACTAAGAAACCAGACTTATTTTTATCCTGTTCTGATCCAATTTAGAAAAATTCTCATGCTAGGTACCAATCTGCCACAACTTGTATGCAAATATTCCCACTAGCTGCAGTGGATCAATCTACTCATATGCAAAGTCCAAGTCATTTCCACACAGCTTCTGTATCCTGTGACCTCCATCTATGTATAACTAACAAAGAAACTCAGAACTTATTTCCATTACCATTAACATTATATTGTACTATTTTATTTTTCTTTCACCTCCTCCGTTTAAAACCTCATTTTCACCCTTACGACATATTCTATTTAATCTTAGTTTTCAATCCCAAAAGCAGATCAATACCTTTCTTCTTCAATCTACATAGCTCTCAATCAAAGAGTTAACAAGGGGTGAATCGAATCGACTTCTAGGTTCAAATTGGGTATTTTTTGTAAAAAGTCTCATTTGCTAACTACACTCATGGAAAAGAAGGGGTTGGGGGAAACTCCCCATAACAGCCCTTAGTGTTAGATTCCTAGACAAGAAAGGTCATAATTTGTTCTCTAATTTAAGACTGTCACAACACTTAGTAGGAACAAATGACAGACTCTCCCATAAAACATTATTTTCTGGAGCACATTAAATTCAGTGAAATAAACTTGCTCTTCTTAAGATGACTTCTTTCAGTTAGAACCGATTTAGCTGTTATGAAGAGGTAACAACAGTATGGGCCTTGCAGGGTTGTCTCTTATATCTTAAATCTTGCCAAGGTAAAGAAACCAGCACTATATGTGCTACTGAAAGAAGATACCTTGGTCTATGAGACACCCACGCCAAGATAGTAGATGATCCATCTTCACAATCAAGACCGAAGAACTGCAATCAAAAAGCCACAATGCTTTCACCATGCTTTAGCTCCAGGCCTTAAGCAAGACCCTATCCACAGCATGGGTACCATTCCACACATGGTTCCCTCAGCACACGACCACCTGACAGGTTTTATTCTTTAATACATTCTCATTAAAGCACCCTACCAAAGTACAGAAATTGCAATACAGCTGTTTTACCAGCCTTTGAAGAGCAACATGATTTGCACACCCCCACTCCACACCCTGTGCAAAGGGAACTGGAGCCCTCAGAAAAGGGAGTAATCCTGCAGAGGGGTCAGCATGTGAGTGACAGATCGTCCCTCTTTGATCATTCCAGGACTCCTGCCTTCAGAGGTTGTGTGTTAAACCCAACATTAGAAATAAAGCCCCAACACTATCAGGGACAAATTCCCTATCCTTCAAATGCCTATTATTTCAGGAGGTGGACATTATTTTAATATTAACAGACTGAGTCCTTCTCCAAGTGGTGCTTAACTTTAATGAAAACAGCCCAGGATGGTTGCTTGACAGATGTCCAGTGTCCACAATCAGTGCCTAACCTTTCCCTAATGGAGACAAAACAACAATAGAGGGATATAAACAATATGCTGCACAATGCAAGCAGCATCTTTAAAAAACAGCATCAGCTTTGGAAAAGCACTAGGCTTCATTATCCTTCTGAAGAAGAAGATTTCCTTTCTGGAAGGAAATATATTTTTCTTAATAGATATTACTATTTGGTGTATCAAATGGGAAAGGAACATTGAATTGTGCCTTCATTACAGAAGAAATGAGCTTCCATTTTCTGTACCTCCAACTTGGCTTTAACTGCTCACCAATGTCAGATCAAGCGTCTGTCTAACAAAAGACCAGATTCTCCTTTGCCCTGCAGCAATGAGAAGAGGGAAGAATCCTGCTGACAATAATGGAGTTACAGAAACGTGAAGGAGGCAGGACTGGAGAACAGAATGAGACTCAGTACATCCTTACATTTTTCAAGCTGCAAGACCAGCTTTTCTGAAAGATGTTTAAATTGCCAGCTAGCATTGCTCATTTCAGCCAGGAAAATGGTGAAAGACAGTCCTCCTTACCAGCAACTAGATCTCAAGACACACATACACTGGTAACAAAAGCAGAGCAAGGGGAGAGTGGTAACAACATGTAAGTGATTACACAACAGCACATCATTCCCCACTGTAAAGTTCTTCAGCAAACTTTCTGTGAATAAAAAGCCAACTCAGACACTAAGGAAATCCACTCATCCAGCTCTTTCAGGCAATAAGCTATCCCTCAGGACCTCTGGCTCCAAAAGCAATTGCATAGATGCCATAAAAAAAATATGTTCAAACTCTGCTTTCACTAGTTTAACTAAAAAAATAATTGCTAAACTGCTGATAAATAACAGGCACCATAATTAGGAAGCAAGTTCTCTATTTGACCTCTGCCATCCTTGAGACATTCATTTTCATAATACATTAGACAGTACTATTTTTCCACTCTGTAGACAAGAAGCTGAAGCTCACACAATTTAAGCAACTGCTTCAAAGCCAAAGAGGCTGTGGCAAATTAAAATCTGAAGGTCCAGACCATCCTATCTGCCAATACCCCACTTTTGCTAAAGACCAGTATCCAATTCCCTGATGCTTCTGGCAAATTCTTAGTCTGTTACAAGTCTCCTACCTTCCCATCTATACCCGAGTACACTAAGCCTTTAAAACCTGCGCTGCAGTCTTTTGATAAAAGGCACAAATGTGAATATAAACATAGAAAAACTGTACAAGTGATACAGCACAAATTACAGAAGGAGCTGAGCAACCTGTGCAAATCCTTACTGGAACAGAAACTGCGTTTTATTACATTTCTGACTTTTTTGCCATGAATACTTTACTTCTTGAAGTTCAATAGCAGACAGACAACTTTCACCTCAGAAAGTCATTTACAATTAATCCCAAATTGTACATGAAATGGTTGAATTCACTCCATGCAATCAAGAGAGAGAACTAAGAGCATAAAACTTGTGTAGCTAATCAACCTAGTGCAATTTGTATCTGCTGAAAGCTTTTCACAAACATCCTAAGATCTCTCTACAGAATAAATCCGTAAATCATTTCAGGATTTTGCAAATTCTACTTATCCCCATTTTACAGATGGGGAAGTGAAATAGAATGACTAAGGCTCACACCCTCAAGGATTTTTAAGTGCCAACAGCCATGGAAAACAGCAAGGACTGGGCTTTAATGACTTCTGCAAGTCAAGAGCGAGAGTGTGCAAATAACAGGAGAGCACTGAACCAGAAAATCCCCAGTTGTGGTTAATTTTCTAGCTGTGATTAACTCATCTTTCTTGTCTATTTCAGTACTTCTTGCACCTTCTAATGCAATTGGCTCTGGGCACTGACAGGGCCAGGATTATCAGGCTGTGACCATGGTTTGGTGAAATGGCCTGTTGGTGTACATCCCACTAAACTGACAACTGAGAAGCAGCTAAATTCTTTACACTGAAAGAAACGCAGGTCACTAAGGCAGGTGGATGAAACCCAACTAAAACCATTTCATTAGGACAGAAAAGACTTAACATTCCAGAGAGCTAACGCAAGCCAGAGGCCGAAAGAACCAATCTTCTCTTTCTTTTGTTTTAAAATGTTCTGGATAAAGACACCTTTATTTGATATTCATTGTTGTTTTATCTGCCTTGAAATAGGAACTGCAGACATTTTGATAAATGGATTGAGACATTGTTCTGTTTCAGTGTAACTACTGTAAAATGCCTTCACATCCACTAGCACAGATACAGCTTAGACCTCATCTGCACAGAGAAAGCATCTCCAAAACATCTCTCTCAGAAGCAACAGCATGGCATTTCTGTGCTGCTGTTTAGCACACAGTAGTGAGAAGACCTAGAGTCTGTTCCTAGCTCTGCCAGCAACCTGCTGTGTCACCTTGGACAAGCCTTTCTGCATCTGGCTCTGCCTTCTACCTTCCCTGCACATACAGCAAAAGGTCTTTGGGCACAGACTGCTTCTGCCCAGTGCCTTCTCTTATAGGGCTAACAATGAAGCAGGAGCAGCAATGCCTCCTTACATAGAGGGAAGGAAAAAAATATTGCCAGCAGGATACAGGATGCTAATTTCCTTCTGGTTACAGATGGAGAGAAAGAGATGCCTGCTGAGGTCACCAAGAATTACTAAGGAGGAGCCCAAATGCCAGTGAGGGTTGAGGCACCAGGCTTTTGTGAGAACTTGGCTGCAGCTCCAGCCTACAAGTCCTGCACAGCAGCAGTCTTATCAAGGCCAGACTGACACACCTACAAGTATAAAGCTGTTTTCTGCTGACACTGGTTGCCTTTCTCATGTATTGTCCTTTGACAAACCTGGGTTAAGAAGCAGGCTTGCAGCAGTGCAGGCAGAAAGCCCCTCTGTATTGTGGTCTCCACCTATCTCCACGATCCTCCAACACTCAAGAATGGTATCCAATACTTGTTGACCATTTAGATTGTACACTCTGGCAAGGGCTGCCTCCAACTGTATGTTCACACCACACTAGACACATAAGGACCACTGCTCATGAAGCTGCTGAGTATACCATACTAAATACACTAATACAGGTCTTTCTTCAGGTCATGTTCCCCTTCCTTCAACTCTCTAAATACCTGCTTCCCCCAAGCCTAGGCCATCAGTTCATTTTCAAGTAGATTTTTTTGCAGTCAATAATGGGGAAGAATTTTTTTTTTTTAATTACTCCCCTATCACACATCTCCCTGGCAACCATAGCTGCTCCAGGCATCACTGTTGCAAGACCCTTCTCTTCCAGCAAAAGTCACAGATCATCAGATCTCTCTACTCCACGATTATTTTGACCTCTCAGAAATTACTAGCACCAGCAGGACTCTGACACAATCCCCAGTTCTCTTTCCATCCAGCAGACAACAGCAGTGTGCACACAAAACAGGCAGTTTATTAGTAGAGTGGTCACGCCTGTACCTCATAAGGCTAGAAAATTACTGCAACCATTACTGCAAGGGACTGAATCACAGAATGCACCTGACACTGCGAAGAAAGAACTAACACATACTGTTCACTGTGAAGTCACATTAAAAAGAGGGGAAAGAAACCACTCCAAAAAAACTACTTTCAACTTTCATCCAAGGGAGGTATAAAACAAATTACATACAACCTCCCTGCAGCATACTGTCTCCATTCTGGCTCGCTGTGTCCATGGCAGCAGCAAAGAGACTGAAACAAGAGTTAATTTGATTTCTTTAATCAATGGGATTTTCCCAATTACACATTAACCACTATCAGATCAGTCTGCCACTGCATAGCATGGCAGAAGCACATATATTTTGCAGATTACTGCACTGCATCATGTTTATTGCAAGCAAAATACATTGATTTCCATAATTGCACTGTACTTCACTTCTCCAGAAACATTGTGTAAACACAGAAACTGTGGGTGCTACTATCACTTTTTTTAATCTCCGTATCTTGATTTCTTTGAAAGCAATGCAAGTGCCTACTTGCCATAGTAGGCACTCACACACCACAGAAAGCCTCAGAAATAACCCTATAGTTGTATTGAAAGCACTTCACAGCAAGTAGCTTCACGCTCCTTTGCGGAGAATTAAGAAACAAAACACAAAAAGCAATCTTGTGTTTAAGGTTGAGACAGACACGTTTGCAGCTCTGCCACAAATTCCCCAAATGACCTTGTGCAAGTCACTCAGGGAAGGAAGCGGCTTTCCACCGAAGGGCTGCCCTGGAGGCAGGAGGGAGGGCACCCCCCAGGGTGGGTCAGAGATTGCCCATGGGCACAGAGAGGAACAAAAGGCAGTATACACAGTGACACCACTTCTTCAAAAGCGCCATAGTAGAAAAATATGGTAGAAAAGGACTTGGACATGGCTTCTGTAGCCTGGCACCTGTAGAAGATACTGAGCAGGCAACAGCAGTATTTTCCCTGCCACTTCCACAGCCCCCTCAATACTCTGGATTTAGCACTGGTACAGGTTAAGAGTGCTTTATTAGGAAAGCCCTTCAATGCTGTGTTTGCCTCTACTCTGAAAGAGGTTACCACAGGTATTGGATGGTATCACACAGGCCTCATTGGCTGGACTTACATATTGTAATATCTAGTTGACAAGTATTAAGTGCACATATTGAAGTTCTCAATCAATATGTTTAAGGGAAACATTTCAATAAGCAGCAATATACAGACTTCATTAAAATATTGAGCTAGACTATAAAAGCCCAGTTAAGCAGGATTGGTGAGGTCATCTCTGTTCTTATGGCCAGTCTTTCTGGGTGGAGCAAACCTTACCTGGTTTTAAATCCCTTTAAAGCCTGATGCTGTTAACCTTCCCATCATTCATAGAATCATTAAGGTTGGAAAAGACCTTCAAGATCATCAAGTCCAACCATCAACCATGCCCACTAAACCATGTCCTGAAGTACCCCGTCTACTCGCTTTTTGAATACCTCCAGGGATGGTGACTCAAGCACTTCCCTGGGCAGCCTATTCAATGTCTGACAACCCTCTCAGGAAAAAAAAAAATCATCTGCACCCACAGAGGCTGCCTCTGGGTATTAGAGCCAATACATGGGATTACACTACCTCTGTCATTTTTGGCTGCTGTATATGTCAAACAGACAACTGAATGCTGGACTTACCAATTCAAGCAGTACAGAATCTTTGTTACTCAACTTAATCCTTTCTTTTTTGTAGCCCTTAAAGTCTCATCTTTCCCCTTCCATTTGAATTTGCTATACTTTCTGTTGGGCAAAAATTCAAATCTAGGCCTATTCATGGTATTTCTGAACCTCACAATGCCTAGAAACATGGAAGACAGCAAAGAAGTATCATTTAAAATCCACTCAGCTAAACATAGCTTTGTTATAATTTCACTAAAGCCTATGAAAAATTACTCCAGCCCTATGTCTCAGGATACTTTCGATAAAAATGGAGTAAGACTTCTCTTGTAGTACTATGGGCAAAGACATCTATTGCAGCTTTCTCCCCAAAATCTTTATACCAGCTATACCTATACAATACACTTCTTCAGTATGCATTGCAGTGTAAGGTCAAAAGGTTAGCTGCACAGTCCTAACAAAAAACTCAAGTCCAAATCCAGTTCTGGTCTAGCCAGAGAGCTATGCATCCTTTCCATCTCCAAAGAGGGTCTCAGTATTAGAAAACTAGCTCAGGGCTTAGCTGCACCTGATGGAAGCAACATAGGGATGAGACTCACCCTTCAGCCCACTCTCTGTAAATGCTTTATTGCTACCGCTGGATGTTACACAATCAGTGTTATGGAGGTTATGCTGCCTGACCTTCCCCCAAACCTGTCTAACCCTCAACATGATCATAAAAATTTCCTCTGGTCAAGATCCATGCCAAATTTCAGTAGGAGCTGGTGGAGGGGCATCAGCAGGAACATAAGCACAGCTGTGAAATTTGGCATTTCACAAACAACTGGAGCCAGAACCAGAGGAACCAGAGCAGGGCAGCAAGCACCACACAGTAATTCAGCAGTTGCAAATCCCCAAAGCACAGGTGCAAGTGGTTAACAGCAAACAGGGCAGGGGGGGAATTATTCTTCACTTGTCCCTGAAAGTAGATCAATAAGGCACAGTCACTTCTGCATAGTAAAACATATTCTCTATAGCAGTGATACTACAAATGATCACCTGAGCAACAGCTCAACTATACCTTGAACCCTAAACCACCCTGGCAAAAAGCATATCTACCAGGACCTATGGCAGATTGCCTGGATCACGTTCCCCACACCCATTCTGACAAGCCCCTTCTTTTGACAGAAACTCCGAGACAATTGGAAGGCAGCCACCAAAGATCAGCTGAACAGACATCCACCTCTGCACCACTGCAGGCTGGCTCAGCTGGGAACCATCAACCAGCTGAACACAAAATTTCCCTAGGAGGTATCTGACATGACAGAGACTGAGCTCAGTAGCAAAGAAAGCTTGAGCTTAGATGTTCTTCAGCAGCACTGAGAATCCATGACAAAAAAATATCAGAGGGACAGGCAATGAACAATTGTACAGCAAACAGAAGCCTCCTGTACCCCAAATGATGAACTTGCTAATCAATGCAAAGAACAAGAAGACAAAAGTGAAACTGCTTGCTTATGGTGCCACAGCATGAATTGTGACCCAAACCATCCAGGCTTGAAGTAGAGTCCTAGCTACTGTGCAGCAGTCTTCCTACTAAGTTCTTCCTAGCAAGGGCTCCTCTTCCCCCACCCTTCCCTACCCATCATTACTGGCACATACTTCCACAGAGGAAAGCCTGCTGAATTTGGATGTTCTTCACTGAGAACTCACAAGTGTACACACCAGTGTGAAGAGATAAGAAAGTACATCTGCTACACTCCAGCCAAACCTGAGGGCCACAGGGTGGCCCAGCCTCACATATACAGGCACACGGAGACAGAAGGATTGGGCCATATTCCCATCCACCTGAGGATCACCTATGTTACCCCACTGTGAAGTGCTGAAAACCTATGGACTAGATCACATATCCACCCCCCCAGTCACAAGGGCAAGGAGGGAGGTACAGCAACATGATGCCTTCTGTGATCCCAACCTCTGTAAGCGCCAAGAAGCCAGCCTGATCCCAAGCAAAAGAGCTGTACCCTCTGAACATCTGCACCCTCTAAATGTTTTTCGTAAATGACTCCTTTTCAGTAACAAAATGCAATAGCAAGACATCAGTGAATACATGGGAATCATTCATTCCATTCAGCACTGATATCCCCACTGCTTCAGCAATAGTAGGACTCAGATCAAAACTATACACTCAGCTATTGCCATAAAATACTGTAGTTTCATCATATGCCACAATCAAATGTAATCAGGCTGGTGACTATTCACTTCCCTCCCTCCTACAAAAAAAACATCTATCCAACACTTCAGAGAGTTAGTATCTCACACCCTCACCCCCTTAAAAAATACCCTCAAATCACTATTTCACACTGAAGTTCTTTCCCTGACAGAGTAAGTACCCCTGAATCACTCTTCATCCTGTGGAGATTTAAGACAACAAAACAAAAGAAAAGGATGATTTACAACATAAATACATACACATACATCAAAATTCATAAACACTCTTCACAGGAAGAGTCTGCCAAAAACTATTTTCTATCAAGAAAAAAAGAAAATTACAATGATTTAAAGTGATTAGACCACGTTTCACACTGGTGCATCTTTCCATAACCCAGTACAAAACAGGATGCTGACTAGTAAAGCACAGTGTGTAAATAATGGTATCAAGACCCATTTTGTAATAGGCCTTCAAAAGAAATTGCATATGTGTGTATCCATACACACCCGGCCAATCCATACCCCAAATGCACCTTCTAGCACGATGCACAGCTGATTACTCAGAAGGCAACAGAAAGGAATACTATTTCTGTTCCCATCTGTTTTGACAAACAAATGATACACACTGTATTTCTGAGAGGCCATGCATGGATCACAGTCAACTCATGGCCAAAGAAATTCAGTGACCTCTGCAAATCTTAAAACACTCTCAAATCATTACTGCACCCTTAAAACTAAAAGGGGAAACTATACGAACCACTTCCTCTCCCCCCACCCTGCATAAACACAATAAACTTCAGCATATCACAAAACACCACCTTCTCTACAGCTCGGTCAGTTCTTTGCACAAATAGAAGCTATATTATCTTGCCTTCAGACACAGTAGCATCTGAAAAAAGCAAATGCTTTGTGCCATTTTTTTAGAAGGACATTACTGGGCAACAGGACTACTGACATAGCACAGCTGATGTGATGCGAGTAGGATTTCTTTCCCTTTTTATTTTTTAAGACGGCCAGAACTATTAACTGATAGTTTTACATATACAGCTCTACTGCCACACTATGGGAACTCTTGGTTATTACTACCTACACAAACCCTAGGAACAGGCGAGGTTAGAACTGAAGCCTCTAAGGAACTCTGTTCTACAGCGGTTCATGATTTGCTCAGCAAAGGTACTAGAAGTCCCAGCCCAGGCTAAACTTACATTCTGGGATTAGACACTAAAACCACCGTGGACTCTGCAAAGGGTGGGTGCATCCACTCCTTATATATTCACTGTGTTCTGGATATCCAGCAGTAAGCCACCAATTTCAAAGTTGGTATCTTGCTTTGACAAAAAGATCATTACTGGGATTTCAGAATTTTTTTAAAAAGAAGAGCTAGGAAAGAGGAGCTATTGACCAATGCCTCTAGCTCTGATGCAAATAAAAAACATCTGAGGTCTAAAAAGCTTTTGCAGATCTTCTGCTCACAAAGAATAACAACATAGAGCACCAACCTCTGGGTGAAGGATCCAGAACAGACAGCACTCTAAATGCAGAGAGAAGGGAGCTAGGGGCCTGAGAAGAAAGGACTATATACTGAACAAGCAGGTACAGAGAGAAGCCTGGAAGATCTAGCATGAACAAGCCACAGACCGCTTAGAAGGAGAAAGCTGTAAACCCCTTATATAGTAAATCATGTATTTAGGTATCTCTACATTGGTCTACTTGTATCAGAAAAGCATGACAGAAGCTGCTGGAATGGTTTTCTCTTGTGTACATGCTAAATACTCCTGCTAAAGAAGGGAAGAATATTCACCAAAATAAATATCCTTGATTAGGACTTGTAGGTTGTTTGGGTGGTTTTATACCCTTCCCTAATAGACACTTCCAGTTAGCAAAACTCTTCAGGTCCACTGTGAGACTACTCAGGAGGAGCAGTTAATACTTATTCTGTATCTCCTTAGAGGAAATCTGCCTTACATAATAAAATCAGTGTTGCATTCCACAAAGTTTTCAAAAAAAAAAAACCCAACCTAAACCCCAAGCAGCTTTCATACACATCAACACACAAACACACATTCCTCTAGCCTAAGATACAGCAGACAAGACAAACGTTACTTAGAAACTCTTGGAAATCAGGGCACTGCACAGTGTTGAAAGAAGACACTGCCAAACACTCAGCTCTCCCACTCTTCCCCCTCCTACACACACATAAGGACAGTCCCTAAATATTTGCTGTTTACACCAGAAATAAACTTCAGTCCTTAGATACGCTTTCACTACAAGGGCAGTTGCGGAAACTAGGGAGGAGACACAAGCAAACTCCCCCCAAATTCAAGTCTTCTTTTGCTATCTTTCAAATCAATAAACACGTATTTCACAAAAAACAGGATGCTGAGGCCAAAGAGCTCATATATAAGAGATAATCAACTTGAAAGGCAGGAGGAGTAAGAGGAAAGTGCTTCCATCTTCAAGCAAAGTGTCCTAAATGTATTTTATCAGCTATGGGCAAGCACTAGGGTAGTGAAATATTGAATTAAGATGCAAGGGAAAGACAGAGGGGGAAACAGTGATGGCATTTTTCACAGTCATCTTGCACATCATACAGCAACTGTGCACAAATTATTTGACCCACCAGAGAAGGGGAATAAGATCAAATAAAGCCACCTTTTATTACCCCATCGCTTAAAATTGTTGCTCCCAAAGGATACAGAGGGAAACTATCTTGTACAAAGCTACAACGGTCTGAAGAAAACACACTCCTTATTGAACACTACAGGGAAGCATGCGCTGACACACAAGTGTATGCACACACATAGAGTGCCATCCTCCCCCCCCGCACCCCCCAAAGAGGATTAACAGTGGTCCTTTGATCTAAGGAGCAGGAAGAAAAATGCTCCTAAAGTTGCCAGCTTTCTCCATTACACTTACCAGTCACCGAGACAGCCAGCAGCCCCACGGAGAGCAGCAGCACCCGGCTCCAGGAGCTCACTTCCACCGTCATGAGAGCAAAGATTCCCAATTTTCCCCAGTGCCTTCCAAAGCCACAGCTGCATCCCGGCTTGTCCCATCCCAAGGAAGGTTGCATGTCAAAGGGGCAGCAGGAATGGGGCGTGCTGGGGGTTGGTGGTTGTTGTTGGGTTTTTCCCCCCTTTTTCTTCCCCTTTGTGATTGGGATAGTCCTCAGCTCGGCTGGATGAAGAGGAGAAAGGAAAGAGGGGGGGGGGAAAGCAGGTCAGGCTTGTGATTTTTTTTTTTTATTTTTTTCAGCCCAGAAAAAAAAAATCCCACCGCATGGAAGGCTCTGAGCTTCTGCAGCTGGAATGAACCAAGTGTGGCAGCAGCTCGGGGAGAGGAGAGGCAAGGAAAGGAGAGGAGGGCTGGCTCGTCCCTCCCGGTGGCTGTCTCAGAGCCAGCTCCTCAGCACTAGCAGCAGCACACAGTCCCCAGGGATTTATACTTTTTTATTAGCCAGTTGATTAATCATTCCCATATCTTTGTTCTCCTCTTCACTAAATGCCGGGGAGGGGAGAGGGCACAGGTGGTACGGTGAGGGGCTGCCATGCAGCCACCAAATAGATCTGCCTCAGTTTTGCTTCCCCAAACCCAGCACAGTCCTCCCACCAGCACCCACAAACCACAAATTATGCTTTAGCATTGCATTTATTTTTAATACACACTACAGGTTTCTCGTATAGCAGTAAGTCCCACAGCCCCCCATTTTGCATGGAGCATAGCATAGCACGCCTATGCACACACACACGCAGCATTTCTGCTATTAAGACATCTGCCAGAGCCATGCAGCCTCCCCCAGCACCCCCACCCCTTCTCCGCGCCTCTGTAAACAACTTGATGATATTGACACAATTTTTATGATGAAGCAAATTTTGTTACAAACACAAGAGAGATCACAAAAGAGGCCCCCCCCCCACCCTGCGACTTGTCCTCGCAGCATGGATCCCAGCAATAGACCGATACCCTGAAACTGGTGGGACTGGTTTAAGGAGAAGGTATGCTGGAGGTGGGAAAGGCTGCGCTGGCTGTGCCCCCTCCACCGAGCCAACAGGCATGCTTGGCTGTAGTGCTGCTGCCCCTTCGCAGGGCTGGCAAGAGTGAGATTTCTCCACCACCGCCTTTTTTTTTTTTTTTTAACATCTATTAGTACATTTGTCCCTGTAGCTGCATGCAAGATGGGGAAAAAATGCAGTCCGTTAAAGCCACATTCAGGAACTTAATTATCTTGGTAATGATGCTCAGATCTATGGACAAGAAAAATAACTCGAACGTGACACCGAAGCTTTTTTTTTTTGTAAAGACACCCTCGAATTTTCTCCCCCCTCCTCGGCAAGAACCTGCTTCTACGTTTCCCTTTTGGTCTGACAGAGGAGGAGCAGCCCCTCTCCCAAAAGCTCGCCTGCGGGGAAGGGGGTGTTCACCAGACCAAGATCCCCCTCTCCAGCCCTACACCACCACCCCCCGTCGTGTTTTGGGGTTTTCCCCCCCCCCCTCTATCGCCCGCCCCCCGCTCCCCCAGGAGGGACGCGGGGACCGGAGGGGGGAGCCGGGGCCGAGCCCCCGCCGCTCCGGCACCCCCGGCTCGCCCAGCTCAGCTCGGCACCCATCCCCCTGCCTTAGTGTTTTGCATTTGCTGCAGTTTCTTGCTGCAAAACCCCCTTCACTCTTGTTCCGGTTGCCTTGAATGAGCTTATTTGACAGCTAAAAAACAAATTATATCGAGGGCTTGCAAATCTGTCCCTCCACCCTCAAATCAATCCTCGTTCTCACTCACTTTCCCTGTGTCCCCTCTGCATTTCAATCCTTCCACTGCCTACATTGTGAACGGATGCCAAGAGCCAAGGCAACCAGGGCTGTTACATGAAAGAGTTGCTTTATATCTGTTTAAACTGCAGTATCCTATTCAAACAGACCTTATTGTTCAAAGGCACAAATCCAAATATAAAAGGATCAGAGAACAGGGTACCACACTTCACAGCTCCATACACTGGTTTTCCCTTATACAGCTATTCACCTCAACAAATCCCCCCCATCCCAAAATTGCATTCAGCTGAAGATGTGACTTGGTTGCTGCACACCAGCAGGGTAGCGGCTGAGCCAAAGTCAGCTAACCCTGCATCAAGAACCATCTACAGGCATAATAAAGTCATTGAGGAGATACAATCACACTTTATTCCTGGTTAATAAAATCATATCTACTTCAAATCAAGGGTTTACTCCCAAGTACGTTTCCTTCTCAAAAGCACTAAGGTTTAGGGTCTGAATCTCAAAAAAATACTGCATTTCTTTGCTAAATGGACAAGACTGAAGAATACAGCAGAAACCATCACTGCAATCACCAACTTCTTTGATTGCAACCCATCTCTAACAAGGAAGCATTTGCAGGTTCTGGTTAACAGCCTATATCTAACCCCTACCACTCACTTCGCTTCTCACCTTGCAAAATTACCTCTACCGAAAAAGAAATCCTGTCTTCAGTGTAAGCACCCACCAAGAGACAAATTCTGCTCTGCACTGCCACCCGCAGTCAGAGCCCGGGCTGAAAGGAGTCTGCTGCCTTCAGACTTCACTGCCTTCCACGTTCGCTGCAGATATTTAGCCGACTTTTTTATATTCCATTTATCACACAGTACCTCACCCTCCCTGCCAAAACAGTCTGATCTGTTTTGCGATTCCTCCACATAACAGCAACTGCAACATCCCCAAGTTTCAGTTTAATCCATGGAGCCGAGAGCAATTCACAGGTATGAACCAATACTTCCTGGAGGAGAAACAGACTCTGACAAAAATCAAGGAGTTATTAAAACAGAGTGCCAAAACCTGGTTTTCCCTCTAGCTCTGACACAAAGCCACATCCATAGGGCTCTTCTCTTTCACTCTCCCTCCCCTCTCCTACACATGCTCCAAAGAATGCAGACAGTACCCTGGCTCACAAATACAACCACTCTCTTGGTATGAGGAACTACAGAGGGCATTCACACTGGATACATGATCATCTTCCCGAAAATTTCAAGTACCATAATCAGTAATTTGGTATGGGGAGAAAAAACCACCCCAAACTTCTTACTAAATGCCACACAATTTCATTTATTCCCTCTTAACCACATATTATCACTCTTCAAGAGAAAAGAGCACTTATCCAGGCACAACCACAAGTTAAAAGATAGCTATGAATAATATCTCTATTAGCAAGAAACTGCAGTCACTATTTTAACCTACATGACAGGAAAGTCCAGTTCTGGATTATCTGAAAGGACATAAGTATAGAGCCAAGATCTTAGTGTACAGTGTCATGATTTTTGGTAGCAAAGAAATCAATACACAGCTGTTCATCTGAAGGTGTGCACATATCTTCTATATTTAAAAAATATTTTGCCTTGTATTTCCATACCTAGATCAAGTTTTATAGCCCAGCACCTAAAATGACACAGAGGATGTTGGAAAGAAACAGTACCCAAAAGCAAAATTCTGTAGCCCTGATGCTGAAAAATATGCAAGTTCCAAAACTGAGAACAAGGTCTTTTTTCCATGGCAGTGGAAGGGCTTACAAGGTGGCTAAAGATACTCTCCCCCTCCATCACAGAGGGGCAGAGGTGCCACTGTGCTTCTGGAAACATGAAAAAGTTACAGAAGCTTACAACTAGAAATAATGCAGTAGCAGCAACCCTGTGGGCCCAGCTAGCCTAGGTGGCACACAGACTCAAAGATGTTCACAGCACGAACAGAAAGCAGCCGAGTAGAATAAAGGTTGAGCTATTAAAAGATGCAAGTCAAGATTAGTCCATCTTCCTCTTATCTTCTGGTAGAACAGACTTCTGTGCAACTTGCTATGGAGGGTTGATCCAGAGTGGGCCGTGAAGAGTTTCAGGGACACAGATCACTCAAGCAGGGACGGGATGTGTTGCTAGATGGGCTTCAGAGAGGGATGCTACTCCTCTTTGGGCTGTCGCAAAGTAAGAGTAAACACTAAAGCAGGAACACCCCTTCTGTCTGCACTGCTTCCCTCAACACGAGACCTCTGCTCTTCATCTCATGTCAGTGGAAAGATGAGGGACTGAGGGCGAGAGAAGGGAAAAAGACCAGAGGGACAGTCCTTTGGGCACTGCACAGGGCTTAGCCACCTGCAGACACACAAGAAATGATACAGATCTCAGGTACAGGGAGGCAGGGACAGTTAAATGCTGAAGACTGGAGTCTGTTTAGATATTTACACCAGAGAATGCTCTCAACTACGTGAAAGGACACAAGACTGCCATCTCCACTCCTGCTGCTGGAAGCCCAGTGGATGTTTCCAGCTGTTAACCTTCCTACCAGCTGCCAGACCCCACAGTTCCGTGGTTGCCATGGCTCTTCATTACCAAAACATACCACCTCCTTCAAAAAGACCGGTTGTGGACGCAAAGAGGCTGAAAGATGCTCCCTGGTAGGAACAGATTTTCAACCCCAACAGTAACATTTGAGGGTCGGTTCCCACTAGGACCTTTTCCCAGGCACATCTGGATCCACAACAACACTCCCCAAGATAGCTTGGATGAGGCTTGCCACGAGATCTGGAAACGCGTTCAACGACTCTCTGAAGAGCTGCAGCCCCTATCGCTGGTGCCACCGCTGCAGCATGCTCCCTGCACAGACCTCTCAGGGACCCTTCAAAGAGACACCATCGACTCCCAGAGCAAGTAAGTGATCTTTAAGTGTTGCCCAAGCTCTAGTGAAAAAGGCTGCTGCTTTCCTTTTTACACCTTTCCAAACTAGACTTTTGTAACATGTTGAAATGAACGCCTGGGCCACAGGGTACATCAATTGCTGTCTGACAGCCTCCTAATGAGGCAAATTATTCCCACTTTTTCCACTATAACCAATTTTCTTTGGAAAAAGTGTGTCCCATGAAATCTGACTACTTCAAATTCTGAAGCACCATAAGCAGCTGCTGCATTCGCTTCCCCACAACATTTAAAGAAAAACAACCACACACACATCAAAATATTTACAGGAAGAAGTGAAAGCAGCATTCAAAGGAGCAAAATCGAAAATTAAAGTGTTATAAGGAAGCTACTGTAAACAGCTGATCTTTACAAAGAAAAGCTGAATTTAGCACAGAAAAATTTATGCCAAATCATGTTTCGCAGGACAAATAACGGTAAGAGATGGAAGCATGCTCTTCAGATTAATAGGATAATATTTACTCTATGCTCCTGAAACAGAAAAAGTAAAATTTACAAATCCATCTAACCATCAGCAACCATTAGCATATGTCCAGTTCTTAAAGTCCAAACAAAATATCATGCAAACCTGGCCCATCTTGCTTGGTACATGAGTGTCAACAGTTATTTCATCTTTAAAAAAAGATAACTTCACAGACTAGGAAATAAATAATTTTACAGATGAAGAGATAGAGGCACAGAAGTGGAAGTACTTAACACTATGTCAGGTAGAAACCTAGGAATTACATCATGGAGTCCTGGCCCCTTTCCTTTCTCCTCCCTATCCTAAATAAGCCAAAATCTTAAGAGTCTCCAGAATAAATGCAGGAAAAGGGAAACCAGATAAATCAAGAATAACCAGTGAAGTTCATGGAGTTGCCTGTAGTGGTAGGTTAAATTGCACAACTGAAATATCTTTACAATTAGCACATGCTCAGTTACCCACATATTTCGGTCCTGCCAGTTGCTAAGAAGCCTTAGGGAAGAAGGCAGTATACAAACCAGTGAAAAAGTATGAACAACAGTCTTAATTGTATTCTTTAATAACACATTTTACTCCTAAAGGAATATAGATCTGGTCTTTAGCAGTAAGTCTACTGCAGCAAGGCTAGCATAACTAACATGACTTCTAGCCCACTCAACCTGCAACTACCATGAAGCTAGTGCAACTGGACAGAGACAGCAGATCAAAATAGTTTTCATTTTGCTACCTGACTGTGAGGTTGTGAACTTTAGGATCCCTGCCAACGAAGGCAGTGGCCAAGACACAACCACAAGTACCTGAGACAAACTCAGCAACTTCAGTTTAGATGAAATTAAAAAGACAGCAAAGTCCAGTGGCTAAAGTAGTACCCTTGGGTTCAGAATAACGATCCTCTACACATTGTTCATCTGCTGAGTTGAGTTACCTTTGGCAACTCATCCTGCCATTTCTCTCAGCAACTTTTTCCTATAATTAGCTAGCAGGCTCTTCAGGATAGAAGTACACTCTGCACACACACTTGTACAGCAGAGTACACTGATCATCAGTTGCTCAAAGACCCCAGAAGTCATTGAACCTTCCAATAACAGCCAAAATGAAGTGCTAAAACCAAATTACTGTAACAGAGCTCAATGAACTGCTTTAAAATGGAAGCAATTCAAGTGAGACAGCCCTAGGTCAGGTTTCTACCTCTGAGGTAGAAGCTTCCATACACTACCTTGGCTACTTCTATTACTCCTGAAAAGACTTACAGAAAGATTAAGAAAAATCTTTCCCTATATACCGTCAATAAAGGTGTTACCCAATTCATCAGTTGCAACAGCATTAGCAGCCAAAGGTTACACCACATGACCTTACTCAATTTAGCAATCCTTAATTATTTTAAAATATTGACTTATGCAAATTGCTAATATGCTCATTTTAAAATGTATCTGCAATCTTTTGAACAAACAACAGCAGGTTTCACCTTCCTGGTTTTGTTCTGGAACATTTGGATACAGAAGAACAAGTTACTGAGAACACCCAGAGCAGGTAGTGACAGGAGGAACCTCTTTTGTTGAGGATGTCACTGTTTACCAACATAAAGGAGCTTGTAATCTTCCGTAAGAAGAGGACAAAGTTTCATAGGCAAGCATCAGAGCTAGGAACATGACATGCAGCATTCACATCTTCTAACACACTCACACACAGGACTCCAGTAACCTAATGTTTAAGTCCAAGAGAGACAAGAAGCATAGTTGCCACGTCAACTCTAAGTCTCTCCAACTACATTCAGGGCACAAATGCCAACAGGTTGTGCAAAGCAGTAAGAGGGAACACAAAAAATATGTGATTTGAGTAAGAAGTACAAGATTTGAGTAAGAAGTTGCAGAATCAGGGCTGCAGCCTGTGAAGCCACCGGACAGGAATCCCACTGAAAGATGGGGCAAAAAGCTGTACAAAATAAGCTGTACTCAGAAATAGCCTAACAATTTTCTATTTTCATATCCACAGTATAAATCTGTTGAGGTTTTTGTTAAAGAGAATATCTATTCTTTAAAAATAGGGGGAAAGCAGCATCCTACTAATTATAGTGATCCTATGATTAGAGATAATTAGATACAGTTACAATTTAGAATTTCCTAATTCTAGCTGTTTATGAACCATATATGTATCTATATAGTGCATGCACAGAGCATCAAGCTAAGAAAAGTAAATTGATAATACATTAAGTTATTGAACATAGCTGGATGTGAAAAAGCAAAGTGGAGTTCAAGTCAGTGTTTTGAGTAGGTAACCACAATAGGCACTAATTGGTATTTTCAGCAGGTAACCATTATAGGCACTCAGGTGTGCCTTAAAGAACCCAAAATTGTTCAGCTTTGACAGCAGTCCCACTGTATGGTCCCAGAGGACTTTGGGGGGTATAGAGTGCTTTACAATGCACCCTACAGATTAAATACTCTGATAGTCTTATCTCCCTATATGAAAGATGGTTAATAAGCTACAAATACTACAATACCCAGCCCTGTTAAAGCCTTACAGGTGACAACTGAATTGTAATGACAAGTCAGTTCAAGGAAATTCAGGCCCCTCATCCTGCAAAGATTTAAGGATCTACTGAGCCCTGAAGTTTAAACCTTGCAAAGCTAGGGCCTGGAGAACAAACAAGGTTTCTCCATTAGGGGCACTGGGATACAAGCCATACAATCCAGAAAACTCATTTCATGTCCAGAATCATGGGGTTAAATTTACCACTTTTGACAGGTCACATGAAAACTACCACAGGGCTTAGCTGTATAACTGAAGTAAGGCTTCTCCACCTTACAAACTGTTGTGAGGGTAACTTCAATAATGATTGCCAACTGCTCTAATACTATGGCACAGGGAGCCATTTAGTTCTTCCTCCTGGCAAGTGTAACCCACCTCAAAGCATGTTTAACTCATTCATGCCCACTGCCGGCAAAGAATCATCTTGTTTGACACAAAACTTAGATTTTGTTTACAATCAAAATATATTTTGACCCACAAATATTTTTAAGCATATATTCTATAATCATTCTTTGCACACCTCTAATGCTGCCATCCAACTTCTCTTCAGTTATTCTTGGATAGATGCATTAACTAAGGGTTGGGGTTTTTTTTCCCTCCCCTTTTATGTGGCTCTTTGGAAAAGAACAGTGTCCAAGAGGAAATTTTATTCTGGTTAAGAAGGAATACTTGGGTCTTAGATATAACAATGAGATAGAAATGCAAGGTTTAGGAGGAGTCAAGAAAAATAGCTCAATTTTAAGTCAAACCTCCTTTAACAGCAGCCATATTCCACTTTCTTACAGCAGCTACTTACTAGATGAACCAGAGGGGCTCGAAAGTATATACAGAGCAATGATTGGAAACAGAGAAAGGGAGGTGAAATTAAGAGCTCTCTGTGATGCTCAGCTTTCTGCTAAATCCATTATCACCAGCCTTCTGTGTTCAGCAAAATCCCACAAGAATTCCAAGGGGCTAGAGGATGGCATCATGACAAGCACTCGCAGCACGGAGGGCAGAAAGCTAGAGGAGCCACTACTACTGAAATACACAGACACTGCCGAAGGTGCAGACAATCAGGTAATGGCTGAGGAAACAAAGGTAGTGAAGGAGTTCGTACAGGACAGCATGTTCAGCTCTGCCAAGAGTAGTACAGCTGTGTCATCAACAACAGCAGAAAGTCAAGCCACAGGACAGAAGCAGCAGCTCCCACCATTTGCCAAGATTTGCTCCAAAACTGATTCTGATGCAGTCACAAAGAATGCAGGTATGGATCTGGGCATGGTCCTTGAACATCATCTATAAAGTCCTTCTCACATGAAATAAATTAGATATAGAAGGTCATGACCATGGAGATTTATGTATTTGGTCAGTATTTTCTAGAAGCTAGTTTTTTGGGCTGTTGGGGTTTTTGGTGTTTTGGGTTTGTTTTGTGGTTGGTTTGGGTTTGGGGCTTTTTTTGGTAATGTCATGATTTCGGGGTTTCCATTGTGAGACATTTAAAAGATCTTGATTCCCACAGAGTATTGATAACTACATTCCTTGAGGCATCTTAGAATAGACAAAAACAACGTTACATGTCCAGATCTACTGTTTAAGTTTCTGGACTAGATTTATCAGTCTGGAGACTTAAGGCACAATCAACTTCTCTGTTGTAATAGCCTTATCTCAGAGTTTTGAACTTTGAGCAAAGGTTCTTGTTCTGTTCTTACAATTTCATTCATTCTTACGGCTTAGGCAATTAGCTTTATTCCAGGTCCGGTGGGTCAGAGTTTAACAGCCCTACAAGTGAATTCAAACTGCTAATTGCTGAGTTTGGATCTCCATGTTGCAGAACTACAGCCTGCAAAAGTAATGGGTATCTTAAACAGATTTTGCTTACAGGCAAACCATGTCCTCTTAATTGCAAGTGTTCCACAGATTAATAGAAAGAATGCATGTGTATTAATGTCTTTAAACCTTGTTTTGTTTTACAGTAACTACTGCAACACTGGATAAAAAAAACGTTAAATACAATGCGAGTACTTCAGGCTTTTCTACTACTTCAACCACCACAGCATTAAATCAGCCAGTGTGGCAGAGTCTGAACTTCCCTCCATATTCCATCTTTCCCAACCACTCAAACTTTCCACAGTTTCAGGTAACATAAAATAGACCCATGTTCTATGAGAAGAGAGTAGAACATCCTCGTGCTTATGTTGACAGACTCAGGGCACTACCTGCTGCTATTCTGACAGCTGCTTTCTGATTTGTAGGGTAGAGTAAGAAACCAGATTGCTATCCTACTACAGTAAGTTACATTAAGTGGCTTTGGGTCACAAACAAAGCTTTAACAGCACATGTAATGTGGTCCTCTGAGATGGCTGTGACGGTATCAAAGGATGGTGTATTACTGATACAGATACTGAATGTTGACCTCTCTCGGTCTTCATTACTTTCCATTTTTATCTTGTATTTACAAATATTTTTACATAATCCATTACAAATATTTCATGCAATTGCCCTCTTTACAGACTGGGATACTGCTTGCTTAGTCTAGTGAAACAGGACCTCATATCAAAGTAAAAGAGCCAACTAAGATTAGGAAGAAGCCCAATGCTCAAGTTGAAAGAAACAGAAGAATGAATACTGGGAATCCCATGTAGCCGTGGCTTTCTATGGGCTATGTTCCCCTAGCTCCCTTTGATTCCACTAAAAAAAAAAAAGGCAATACACAAAAACCACACCAGAAACAAAGCTATGGCTCTCTAGCAGGACTCAGTTCATCCTAAAAACTGTCAAAAGTTGTCACCAGCCTGTTATAAAAGACAGAGGGTAGATACACATGACCCAGAGCACACTTGTTTTGCCAGACTGAGCTCCCTCAGAAGTTGAGTCTCCAAGAATTTTCCCTTCTTCCATTAAGTCAATGACTAGTTAGCACAACAGATACCTACTTAGCATAGGATGAGCACACAGTCCATCCACCTCTCAGCAGTCAACAGGGAACTGAATTTTTCCAGAGGCAGAATAGAGCTACAGAGTGGAAAGCAGACTCCTATTCTGGAGGTCTCAGACTGTAGGGAGACAAAGAGAAGACTTTTGCCCAAAGCCAAGAAATACACTTAGCCAGGTTTCTCTGAGCATAACATTCCCCTAAAAACCTTACGCAAAATTAATGGACCAACTCAGACTGTTTTAAAAATCACACCTTACGTATGTTTAACAGGGTCCGTATCATCAGAACGCAAGGATCCCGTATCAGCAAGCTTTGCACCCTTCCTTTGGATGCTATTCAAGACAGGTGCGTTTACATGGTTATGAATATGCTTTAATTTGCACAACACAGATGCTAAGCACAATATATTAGTCAGAGCAGTTTGTCATGTGCCAAGATTGATGTTGATGCCATCACAAAAATAGATTTGGGGACAAGATGCTGAACTAGTTTAAGTTCACACAGTTTGCTGGAGTGCTATGTGCTCCAAATAGCTCAAGGGATGGCCTTGAGCCTCTAATTGAAAACCTTTATTGTTTATGCTCTAGTTATGTATAAAATTGGGAAAGACCACTGTGTGTCTGAAAAAATATTTTCTACAACTCCAGTTTCCGTTCATGGGGTTACTGCCTTGTCGGTATTCCTGTCCCACTTTTTTTATATGTGGGCTATTTCCTTTTCCTCCCCAGGTAGCTCCATACAGCCCATTGCAGATTTTCCAGCCACCTTACACTCCAGTGTTGAACTACATCACTCTGGTTCAGCCTGGTTATCCATACCAACAGATGACCCTGCCAACAGTATCCAGCAACATGCAGGATCTATCACCAATGGCAGGTGATGGGATCCAGCATCCATTTTCTCCTTCCTACAGGTATGGCCATGCAGATTTGCTTTCTATTTTTTCAGTACGTTAGGGAGACTTTGTTAGTTGCTGTAAACCTGCACGGAGCTAAAGATTTAATCGGCAGTTGGGTTTCCCAGTTACATTCTCACCAAATTCTAAATATGAACAAAAGACAAGATTTACTCTAAGGTTTAAATTCTAAAATAATTTTGATACAAAACCAGAGTAATTAGTTTGGGGTAAATGAAGCTGAAACACTGTGCTATAGGAGATGCCACTTACAACTTCCAATCAATGTTATGGATAAAAAGTATAAACATTTTAACTTAAAAAGGAAATGCGTCAGCATGATAGAAACCAAAATATTTTGACACTGTCAGAATGAAATTAAAGGATTCATTCTGATACCTTGCAATAAAAAACTGTGGTTAAAATCAACATATTCCAAGGGTCTGGTAAAATAATCTCTAGAGATTGAAGTTCTATATATCATCTTCTGTTAAATGCTTATGGGGTAGACAGGAATAGCACATACTTCCTCCCAGATCACCTTCCCAGAAACCATATTAGACATCAAAAAAGTGAATAAATGCTTTTAAGAGGTCCATTATTAGGAAGAAAAAGAACTAATTTGGAAGTTAGATGTAATCTCCTGAAGCTTGACTAAATTTCTTTTTCTGTTTTAGGTTTAGTTCTACACCTGGAAGAGCTGTGACAACTAACCTCAACTACTTTTCCAGTGAGAGCTATGTAAAATTTTAAGTGAACCCAGTTTTCCTAGTCTAGTATTCAGAGAAAAACCTGCTATCTATTTTAAGTCCTAGGGTCCTATAAGGATTTAATGTTTTCCCCAAAGTGAACATTTCCATCTAGCATAATCCCATATGATTTATATTTTAAGAAACAGCTGTATGACAATTCATCTGAAATAAATTTTTTTTAGGATGACAGAATAAGAAGGGGCTTTTTCTGTTTTGGAAGATGGAGACAAATAATAAAAATGTTTTATTTATGACAAATGCCCGAGCTGCTTAGAATTGAGTGTTGGTGCAATAAAGATAGTTGATAAAAGAGAGTCTTGGCCACAAATTTCAGAGATAGTAACTGTATTTGTACATTCAAAGTGAGATTAACACAAATACATTCGATAGCTGGGTGGTGCAGCTCCACGCATGACATGTTCCTGTCTTATTACCTCAAACTCTAATGCTAATCCAGATGGTAATCTGAATTTTACTATTAAAAAAGATCAAGCCATAAAGCTTGTATGGAGAATCCTGTTTAACTGTATTGCCTTGGTTATTTAACTCAGAAGTTTCAAGGCTCTAACTTTTGACAATGATCCTTCACCCCTGCAAAACAGCTTCTGCTTCCTCTGGAGTTTGCACCATTACTGCGAAGCCAGAGCAGCAAGCTTCCTCTAGAGCCAGCAAGCCTCCAGATGGCTATGGCTATCTGTCTGCTGTATTTCAGCCTCAGTTTGCTGGGTCAGAAGTAGAAGAGTGATTAGATGGGATTCTACAGCCTGCGTGATACACGTCGGAACAAATTACCACAAATGTCTCTCCCAGCCTTAAAACTAGTGAATAAGGCCTCAGTCACAAAGATCTGACAGTTTGCAATCATCCAGCCCTACAGCCAGTAGTATGCAAGTCAGGTTGCTCTTAAATTTAAGGAGACATTTATACTTTGCTTAAGAAGGATATTGCACCCATTCAAGTCAAGATGTGAAATTAACTCTGTACACTGCTTAACAAAAGCCTGGGTATTTTGCAAATAGTTACAGGTCCTACAAAATGTAGAGCACTATTCATTCCTGGAGGAGCTGATGTGACCAAATATGCTTAGCCTCTGTAGTCAAAGCACTTTTGTAAGAGGACAGACTTCAATAGTGGCTCATAATTCAAGCAAAAGATGGAGCATCCTTCCATTCACTGAGCTTTAGACTTGGCCCCAGATACACAAACACCAGATTTTTTTTCCTTTCCTCCAGTAAATAAAACTAATCTTGTAACTTTAAAAAATTTAGCTCTTCCTCCCCTTTAATCCTGTTTAATGTAAATAGTACAACTTAGTTGTGTAGGTTTAGCTGAAGCTAGTAAATAATTCACAGAGTATGTTTATTGTTATAAGGTTGATAAACAATCTTACAGTGATCCTTCAGGTGACATTTTGCACATTATAACTAGTTTACTGCTCTTCTCACTGTTCCTCTTTCCACACTGCATCAACATCTATTTTGGGTTACCCAGATGGCTGAGGTGATCTAGGACAACTTGTAATAAGAAATTCATGCTTTGGCAAGATATGCCCACTAGCCCTTTTTTCTCCACATACCGCTGTAGGCCAAAATTTCAACTAAGATAAATTAGACAAGCAATTAGGAACCTCTAGTGTTTCCACAAAGCATCAACAGTCTTCATCTGCCTTGTGGGTAAGGTGACAGGTTGATAACATAACACAATCTGAAAGACCGTAAAAGTAATACCAAGGCAGCCAGGACAAATCAAACCTGAAGCCCATATATTGCTTACAGACCCCCACCAGCATCACCAACAATGATCTTACAGTTTCAGTGCACTTCATATCTGAAAAGTCATGAAGAGGGGACACTAGTATAGAGACCACCTATGGCATTTCACCAACACTTGATTTGTTAGTGACAAGTAACCTGAACCAGATACCTCACTATTGTATCACAGTTCAGGCTAGAAATCTGGGAACTGAAGATTAGCCAGGATGCGAAAATGAGCTACTTCCAGGGTCGCATGAGGAATGAGGCCATAGGATCATTAAGGCACGAGTGGTCTAAATCACAGCTATATCCCTCAGTCAGTAACACTGGCACACTAAGGCAGGATTGCATAGCTTTTCTACCCAAAATGCTTGCCTTGTTTTCAGCACTGGATCAAAGATGCCCAATGAAGATGCTTGACAATGTTTTTTCTTTCTTCCCCATTATTCAACATATGGCTGTTGGCCCCATATATAGCTACAGAACCATTCCAGTTCTCGGGAGCTTTTTGCTCATACTCGGAAATCCACAGTTCCAGCATTTCATAACACACTTCTCCAAAACCTCTATAAGAGAGAGGAAAGGGAAATTATCCCCATTTTACAAATAAAAAGCTGAATTTGGGGAAATGAGAGCTCAAAGATTTCATCCATCCAGTTTAAGGGCACTAACTGCAGGTAGTAAAAAAAAGTCTCAGGAACACAAACCACTATCTAGAGGGCACAAAATTCAGATACATTTTTCCTCTAGCTTGACCCTTTCTGCAACTCTGTTCCGGTACATCCCATTACTACTTGAAGTCACATGCAGCTCTCTGGCCAAATCCTGATTTCTTTCTACTCAGTCCTGAATTTTTCCGAGTTCCTCTTGCAACATACTCTCCAAATCCTCTGTTATGGCTGTTATAGGCTTCCTTTCAAAAAGAATTGTACAGAACAAAATAATTATTTACTTATGTCTTTCAAAACCTAAACTTGGATCAGAATTTGCTTTGGCTAAAGTCAGATATGTTCTGCCCCAGTAAATTCCCATTTTCTTTAAGTAGAATAGAAGCTTGGATTTTTCTTCTGTTAAATCCACTGGCTGTTTTTCTCCAATATTCCTAATGCAATTAGCATAACAAGATAAAGGAATCAAGTCCTTTTCCATTTTTCTTCCTTTATAAAAGGACTGATGACAAACCGGGAATCAGAATCTGTATTGAATTACATTTGCCACAAAAGAGTTCATTAAGTAATAGTACGTAATAAAAATCATCTGTCAACTTGAAGGATAGACCAAATCCACTTAACGAAACAGCTGGTTATTTTCTAGAGCACTCTATAGCTCATAAACAGTCAATATGAACAAGGAGAAAGACTGAGACAAAGGGAAATAAGGAACAGTTCAGGTATAAGCATGCTAAGCCACAGTTTAAAGGCTCTGTGCAGAAGGCAAGTCACAGCATGACTGTAGGTAAGACTTTGCCCATGGTACCCTGATTTCTCCCTCATTATAGCGGTAGCAATAGCTCTTTTCACAAGAAAAAAGATTATGAGGCTAAGGGCATGACAGATCATGAGATGCTTCAACAGCTGGAGTATCACCAGAGCACCTGAATTTCTATCTTACTCCAACATATCAAACAGTCCACAATGACAATGGAAGCGGGTTTGCATTTACTGCCCCCATCTTCCATGCACAAGGCTGAAGTTGCACTACCACATCCTAGTGGAGAAGCACCACAGCTCCCAGCCTCCCCAGCCAGAAAACTCAAATATAAACAAGCTTCTCACTTGCAAAGTTTGTGCTCTCAGCAGCAAATCTGGGAAGAGAAAGCAGAAGGATCAGTGCTAGTCCTTTGCTCCAAAACAAGCCATATTGGCTGCCGACAGAAAATTTGCCTCCCTCTCCACATTCAGCTCGCTCACTGAAAAATCCAAATCAGTGCAAACCATCTGCACTGTTTTGGCTCACAGGATTTGTTCCAAGATCCTTGAAGTCCTATAACATACCACTTACAGTAAGAGTATTATGGGTAACATTCAGTGCCACAGAAACAGCTTGTTGGGAATAAAGGTCACCCCTGACATGGCATTGCTACGAACCTACAGTGCCCTTCTTGCATGTATTTAACCCAACATAGTCTCAGAAGAGCAACCCTTCTTAAAAAGGGTCAGTTTCATTTTAATCTTGTTGACTCTTCACCATTTACAGATTTATTACAAGACACATTTGTAGCAGTCCTATTCTTCCACATATCTACAGAAGTTTTAGACAGCAGATTTATACAGTGCTTTAATAATGTCTCAGAAGAGAATGGATGTAGGAGGCCTACTGCAGCCTATACTTGACTGCACACTAGATCCTTCTCAGGCAATCAATGAAAACCAAAACTAGTTATGAATGCTAAAAATCATCCATTACCTGTTCTGTCTTTGAGAGTCTCACATTGCAACAGAGTCAGGATGGAAACTCCAGGCCCAGCATGGTGGTGGTCATGGTGGAGTCAGCCCAGCTGTACCTCTGATCCAGGCAGAAATTTAGAGCTTTACAAAATCTGAAAGTACAATGAGCATGGATATGTCACCACCATGCCAAACTCCTACTTGGGTTATTGTCAGGAGCTGCTTTTCTGAAGCAACACTCATGTCCTAGGTCAGCCTTACTGCTGTTGATCCAAGTCCCTGGCTGAAGCTTCACACAGCTTTTCAGAGAACTGACATATTTAGGTGAATGCCACTGTAAGAAAAACAAACTTACTGTTTCAAGACTGATCAAGCCTATGTAAGTCCAAAGCCCAGGGCCTAGCTGAGCACACTAACAGTTTCCCCTCCTTCATTTTCTTTAGCCTGTCTCCTCAAAAGTGTTTTCAAATAGGCTAAGCTTACCTGACTTCCTTCAAAAATCTGAAGATTCACATTCTATTGATCCCAATTACTTACAGATGGGATGATAGTGAAAATGGAAACCACATATCAGGGGTTGTAAAAACTTCTTGTCTATCTCCTATTATTATACGTAATCATATCAAAACACAATTCACCTCTTTTGCCCTAGGTCATCTTCCTTAACTCTAAAGGAGGAAGTAATCTGTTTTTGCATTTTATATTACTTCACAAAAACTCTGTACCATGACAGTGTTTGTTTATACATACAATATCTGGCATTGATTTTTAGTATGCAAAACCACATTGGCATTATCAGATTGTCTAGAACTACTGTGTTCTTTACCTGCCAGAACAGGCCAGAAGCCATTGCAGTTACTGGCTTTAGACACAACAGTTTTTCCCCTTTAAAATATGCCCTTGTATTGCCTTGCTGCTCAGATTTGCAGAACTCCTGAGTAATAGTAAGTCTTGCTGAAGATCTCCCCTCTCCTGGGTAAAAATCCTACCCTGGCTGCTCCAGTAAAGACAGAATAAACTGGAGTGTGCAACAGACTTTTGTAGGTGATGCGGCCACCCAGAGTTGCAATATTATTTTGGAGACAGAACCACCTTCATCTGCAGGCACAGAACCATGTTTCGCTCCCTTTCCTCTAAAAGTCTCGCACAGCTTGTGTTGCTACCACTGCAGTTTTTCCAAAGGCATTTAGTCCAGCTACCCAAAACAAACTTTTACAAAATTAGTTTGCATGGTTCCGAAGTCCATTAAACTTAAGATAATGTGGGGAGGGGGGATTGATTGAATAGCTATTAATCAAAGGATGGGGTTTATTCTTGTGATGTCATAAACTGCAGAAATAGAGCTCAAGCAGTTTATTAAATTACAGAAATGCCAAGAAAAATAGATAGCTTTAATAATACATTTTTGCCTATCTGTTATATTTTATATGTAGCTTGCAGAAGAGAATTAAAAAGTTTTCTACCATATAAAATTGCCATTTAAAAGGAGAAAAAAAACCCAAACCAGATTCTGTCACTGATAGAGAACACAATTATTCTAGGCTAAAAAGTTTATTCTTTTGCCAACGTGTGAGATTACTGCAGTTCAGCGCCTACAGGAGAGGAGGGGATATCGTTCCAAGATAAGACGTGGTCCCTGAGCTTAAAAGCTCAAGTGCATTAGCCAAGAAAGAATAGCAAACACACAGACATCTCATACAGGCAGACCTACCTTTGAGGGAGAAAGTTCTCTGGCTAGCATACCTTGCCAGTGCTCTACCATCACCCTCACAGGCTGGACCCACCATGGCACCCAGGTCTAGTGGATGTTGCTAGAGCAGTGGAGTACTGGGCTGCCTAAGGATTGCAACAGCAAGTCACAGGTTAGTGGAGGTATCTAAAGGAGGAGGGGACTTGGCCAGAAGCCCCTGCTCTTCACCAAGATCCAGCCCATCACAAGAACTGGATGTGTTATCGGCATCTCCAATGCCAAAAAACTTTTGTAAAACTGCATGAACAACATCACTGCCCGCTATTCACACCCACTCTTCAGCAGGGACAGCCTTCCTCTTAGCTACTTCAACTATTTCTACCTCTTAATTAACAGTTCAAGAAGCATCCCTCTATATAGTCCCAGGCCCACCAAAATCAACACTAACTCATTTTTTTCATTATTCTCCCACCATCCTACTTCCTCCCAATCTCCAAGACTTTTCTGTGATCCAACATAAGCACAGCCATCCCAGCTCTTGCAAGCTGCAAATTGAGTCACATTATCTAGATGCAAGGCTTCCAAAGAAAACGCCCAAATAGTGCTGATGAACTGAATTTCTTTCCTCTGGGAACAGGACTCAAAAGAACACCACACTAGGGGACATTGTGCTGTGATTCAGGATGTGGTAAGCCTAGCATAACAAGTAAACATGAAATTCTGAACCCATACCCTTAAGAACTGTGACACTTAAAAATGCTACAAGCAGTAAGTCTTACATGTTTGAGATGGCTCATTTATGTTGATGAACCAGAAGCCAGCTTCCACATCTTAAAATCCTTCAGTCTCTCAGCTGTGTTTTATATACTGCCTTCTAAACACAGTCTTGCAAAGATAGACATTGATAAGTACATTGTACTAGTAGGATATCTTCGTAGGGAGCAGACTACATGAAGTCTATATTTATCAATCTAACTGCAACTGCCTGGGGGGGTGGGGGGGTGTCTGGGCTGTTTAACAGGTAAATCCATCTGACAGAACACTATGGTTAGGGATAGCCCAAGGTTAGGAGAAACATACTTAGGAACGCATCCAACATGCTGGTATGTGAATTTAATCTCCTTTTCGTATTCACCTCAGAAATATGCCCCGTTAATCTTTCACAGCTGCTTCCGCAAAAGCAGAGCTCATCAGAAATGAAGTGTCTTATTGAACATGCACTCCTCTCTCACCTCTGAGAGCAGATTTTGTCTCCTGGGATGAGGAAAGTATCCAGCTGAGGAAGTGAACAGCAGGAAGCAGTCTATATACATTTTAATGTTTCACACTGTGCTTTCCTGTTCCTTTTGGCATGATCTATGGAGTACTCTGCTTCAGCATTCAGACATACACACAGAATACAAGGCTAGAAGGAAAGCACAAAGGTCACATAGTCCAGATCCTACCCTAAGGCAAGATCAACCTTAAATGAAACCTGCCTAGACGATATATATGGTTGACATAGGTAGAGCTGATCCTGCCTTGGGCAAAGAGATTGACTAGATGGTTTATTGCACATGTAAGTTATCTGTGTTTACATGGCATGTCGTCTTAACAAAAAGGAGACCAACTGTTAACCAGAATATCTCTTTCCAAACATTCACTGCCAACACATCTTGTCCCTATACAGTGACTATTAAGACCAACTTCTACCTTATCTGTGCAATTTCCCCCATAGATCCTATGATCTGCCTATTTGTAGAACAGCTAGCTAAACTAGGTACACGTTCTCCCACAAGCATTTTACCAAAAGCTACAATTAATCAGGCAACACTGGCTTGTTTTTTGGTTCGGGGGTTTTTTTGTTGTTGTTGGTTGGTTTTTTAATTAAAACAAGCTGGATAATTTTCTTAAAGGCAAATAATTTAGGGATTAATAGTTCAGTGGCTTGTCCACCTACTTCCTGTAGTATCTTCTCTAGTAGAAATAGTAAGTTTCTAATTCAAGCCCTACTTTTCATACAGAATTTGGTGCTATCAATGCAACTCTAATGTTCTTATTTTCTCTAGTTCATTTGTTCAAACTGAAGCAGATGAATTTTAGTTGAAAGCTTACTACCAGCTTCACTTCTAAACTCCTGGCCCATAAAGAAAGATTTTGATGCCAGCTTCTTGCATTAATGGGAAACTGTTAGAAGTTTGTTGCCACTGGTTATGAAGAATATGATGTGGATTCCAAAAAAGGAAGAGGGGAAGGAATATTTTTAATCCTGGTCACTTAAGCATTCCAGTTCTCTGCACATCTTCACAGATACTGGCACAGCTCAGGGATGGGAACATACACCCCAATTTTCCCAAATTTGTTCTGGCAGAAACTGCTACATTACTGTTCCCGAGCCAGGAAAGCACCTTTGTCACAAAGCCTTTTGCAAGACTTCAGCAAGTGCACAACACCAACTCAAACACACAACTCTGAAGCAACACAAACCTATACAGGCTGCAGAGATTCTTTTGACCCCTCTCTGCTCTTTAGGTTTCTTCTCCAGAGCTCTTCAACCAAATGATCTCTTTCCTTGCTAAAATTCCTCATATACAGGTTTACTCCAGCAGCTCACTGTAACACCCCTGAGTTCTAACACATTGCAAACAGACTGCAACAGACCACATCACACCTTCTGTAGCAGTAGGAGGCTGAAGGGCTGAGTGTCTCAGCCTCTCTCCCACAACCCATCCCACCATTGTGCTCAGTACAGGATCCACACCTGCTGCAAGACTTCCCTACCAGGGTCTGGAATTGAAAAATTGAAAAATGTAGCTACGCATGCTTTAAAGAGGCTGGCTCAGACTACTAATAATTCTTAATGTACACAAGCAACAGTAAAAAATTAATTTTACAGCAAAGCACATCTGGATAGACACAAGCCTCAAGGAGTAGAAAAGCTTCCCAAGACAATGTGACATCACTATAGGCAATGGAATGGTGAGCTCAGAAAAACAGATCAACTGGTCTTACTGCTTTAGCTCTGGGTTTGTTTTGGGGTTTTTTTTTAAACATTCTGTACAATTTGTTATCCAGTTCTTTTCCAGTGGGCTTGTTCTGCCACTTATGTGTATGCACTTAAAATTGGGATCCATGGGGTGGCTGTGTACAGTTAATTCCCTACCTTAATGAGGTATCTTGCGCATTACACAAGTCACTGATAAATGCCCACTTGCTGCTGTGGCTGTGCTTCACCATTTGTACACTACTGAATTAATCTTATTAGGAAGTATAAGATTCAGAACACTTATTCCTTACTTCCTTTCATTTGTATAAATATGTTGCTCTGCCATGTTCTCTAATTGCTTAACATCTGTTAGAAGGAAGAGAAAATAAACACATTCTAGCAAGAACAAACTGTAATACCCTTTTAAAAAGTGCAAATGTAGATATGTTTTACAGAGTGGGCTGCAAAACCCAGGAATACCAAACCCAAAAAATTAATCCAGCCCATTGAGTGAGGGGAAGTCTTTGTGATCAACATTCCCACAAAGACAATTAAGTTCACTCAGTTCAATTTTAGCTCTTGATTAAAGTGTTAATTTACCGAAAGTGGTATTTGGCCAAAACGTAGTACATGTGAACACAGGAACGTCTGAAAGAAATATTTTCTGCTCAGCCACTGCTAGCAGCATCCTGAGCACTTATTCAGCTTTTTGCATATAGGACCTCCTCAGGTCCCTGTGCCAGTACCCATTTATTAAACTGAACATTTAAGGGTATGCTGCCAGTTTAGAGCCAATCGATGACATTGGCTTCATATACAGCAACTAAAGTCCCCTTCAATTCATGGTGACCTGGAGTAGCATTTACATCATACACAAAAACTAGGGACAAACAAGAGCTACAAACCTGTAAGTGTATCCTACAGTGCAATTGCCAGCAAGTGTTAGGACACTTCTGAATTTCAGGTTTGAGCTAGCTTTAGTCTTCAGTTTACAGGCTTGCTGAAACAACTTGTTAGTGAACCTGCCTAAGAGAGATACAGCTTATACTAGTAAAAAGAAATCATAACTGACTAGATCCTTCCGCTAGAAGGAACAGAATAGCTAGAGTCTTATTTAATTTGATTTTGCCTGCTCAAGAAATACTGCAACAATCTTTGGTCCAGCCTGTATTTTACCTCCTGTTTAAAAGAGGAAAACAAAGCCTAATTTTATCTAAGATATAAAGTCCCAAAGTGTAATCTGAACCTGCTGTACATTACTTGTACATTTCAATGTCATCCTGACAGAGCTGACAATGCAGTTAGATTTTATTGCATGATTTCATGAATGACTATTAACCACAGGCACAGAGTCCTGTAAATAGCATTTCATTTTTGTGAGCTTTTTTTAAATGACTTCTGTGCTACTGCCATTCTTTGCCTCACTCTCAGAAGCATGCCAGTTATCAACTGGGGACTAAATTGTGTGCAAATGAAGAATTTGACTTTAGTATTTTCCCCTGCATATTTTGTAAGCTGAAGTCAAACCATTCACTGAGATTGAACAGTCTTGTAAAAATGGGGGGAAAAAAAAAAAAATCTATCATTCCCAAAAGATATTTCATCCAAAACACTACTCATGGAGCCTGATGCCCTTAGACAAAGCTAGGAGGGTAACAGGAAAAAGTGGGTGTGGTGTAAGTCAGCTCACATGGTGAAAATTTTAGACTCTGCACCTCCCTATATATTTTCAAGCCATACATGAAAAACTTGCAGGCCCAACATCAGGGATGAAACTAGCTAAGACAGTCACCTCCAACTTCAGGACAGCTAACATGCTCTTTCCCTCCCCTGATCACAGCAGCAGGGATGGGCAGAATCATTTAGCAGGGGGATGCCTCTCTGGGAATATCCCTTCACTAAAGCTGCCACTCAGGGACTCCTGTGCTCTACATGTCAAATTTCATACTTCCTCCCCCAATCACTAGATGCTGGCTATTGGCAGAGGGAGGCATGTTTTCAGTACTTAACATAAGGGTTTTTTTCCAGGACTCAGACCTCCTGATAATTATTCAATACAAATTACTAATAACAGTAACACTGAAGATAAGGAATGTATGCATTTTAAATGCCAATAGATCTTCTGACCAGCTATTTTCAAAGATGGTTTTGGAATTTAAGAATAAGACAAGGGCCATGTCTATGGGAAAAGGTGGCAAGACAAACAGCACTGGATGAAGATGATCATTTTTCTGTGTCACTGTTTTGCAAATAATTTGGTCACAAATCCACAGGAAACAAAATAGGTTATTACAGTGTAGTGAGCAACTGACTGCATCAGAGAAAAGTGACTTAGTGGTGAGAAAGCCAATGTGAAGCAAACCATCATTCCTGATACAGTTATAATTACCACAGCAAGAAGAAAACCACAACCCCCAAACATTTATCAGTGTCCTCAGCTATATGCAGAGATAGGCCAAATTGTAAGCAGTGCCATGTAGTGCCCTGCACAGTGCACAGGAGCTATGAGAAGGGGTAATCACACAGGCAGCACATGTTGGGAGAATTCATGTTTCATGATCAAGCTGGGACCATTCTGCATGGACTCTGATGGGCGAGACTCACCTCACACATCTGACCAAGCACAGGCTCAGGTCCGTATTAAATAAAATATCTGAAGCAGAGGTTTATTGGACTGAGGGAATACTGTAAACACACAAAGTTCATAAAGTTAAGTATGACCTGCAGCACAAGCTGCACTAACGAGAGCTACTTGGCTTAAAAGAAAGAGGGAGAATTACAAATTTAAGTCTTTACCCCGTTATATTTACACGAGTAAATCTCACGCATTAGTTATTACAAGTAGGTGAATAAACTGCTGGAAAGCATACCGCATATTTCCCCTCAGCTTCTGTTCACAGACATTTTGCAAATAGTTGAAACTGTTCTTCACTTATTTGACCTTTACTCTCAGCTCACAGTATACTCAAGTCACAAGCATCACTACAGTTTGGCTGATGGACACAATTTTCATTTCTCCACCCTTGCTGGAGAGATACCAAGATAACAAATACAACACAAGCTGGGATTTCTCATGATCAAATTCATCATTTGCCTCCTGTGGCTATTTAAGCTTTCAGTCTGCTCTTTCCTGGTTATTTGCTCTAGAAACATGTACCACTTGAATTTTCATGAAAAAGCAAACTTAAGAGACACTTACTGCTTCATGAAGACAAGACCACAGAAGAATGAAAAGTCTAGATATAAGCAGTCCTTTCTAGCTTCTAGCCAATCTATCAGTATGTTACAACGCAGCCTAAAGGTGATGGGACACTTTTGGGATCAAGTAAAGGGCAGTGACTGAGATTGTCAAGAGCTCACCCTTCATAGACCAGAGACAAGTTGACTTCCCTCTTCCTATAGTGGGGAGAAGCTGACCCACTGAGAGATTATTTGGTTGGTTTCAAGCCACACAAGTTCTTGGCAGCAAAGCTGATAAACACAGATTTACCTGCACAACAATTCACTGCCACAAAGGAGAGTGCAGTATGGCCAGTCACCAAGCACTAAGGGAAAAAAGCTTTCAAAGACCCATCTGACTGGGCCAGCTAATGGCAGCAAAGTCTAATTATACAGAATTATTTTATCTGTAAATAAGGCTTCAAACCTCCAGAAACACAAGTAGATGTAGTATAGATGCCAAGCTAGGAGCATCCTTAATTTGCTAACTCTGGCAGGGAGAGAAAAAACCCAAAAGCACATTTGTTTTTTTTCCAGTGGGTTAGCATTTTCTTTCTCTCTGTGCTGGACAGACCATCTGAGCAGAGGGGAGGCAGCGCTGCTTTCAAATGTTTGTTTTTAATGAGCAAAAATTATTCTGCCTCTGCTTTGCAGGCACAGCTACAGGGTAAGACAGAGTCTTGCCTGTCCGGGTAATGGCTTTTTGTCAGGACAAGTTAATACATTCCAAGAACACTGTGTTATCACAGCCACAGTATCTATGAAGAGCACATGCCTTGAGACTTCTGGATTCGCAAACAAGAGAGGGTACTTAGACTCTTTCTTGGTATACTGAAGAATGGTTCTGGTGGGTAAAGCAGAGTTAAGCTGGGACCCACCCCAGCTCTGCCAGCTCCCTCCTGCAGCATTGCCAGGCTTGAGACTTACTGGCCTTTCTGGAAAACCTCCCCCATGAACTAGGATCCCTCAAACAGTACTGACTGTCATTATGCTCACCATACAAGCTGTAACTTGGCAGCACCATTTAACTCTGGGCAGTCTTTTTCTTGCCAAGGGACAAACTAATTCATACAGGGAGTTATGGATGTAATCATCTCCCTTTTAAAGCCCATTTCTATCCTTACTTGTATGCACACAAGCACCACCTATACTTTTGAGCACATCATTGATATTAACAACTTGCATATACAGAAATAACTCTTTCCTTCCCTCTACGAAGACAGACTTTTTGCTTTTAAAAGTAGAGGCACCATTTCAGCTTAACTTTTTGGAAAATATTTCTTGAAATCCAGCTCTCTGTTTTTAACTTACTTTCCTTCATATAGATCTCTGGGGCAAGGAGGGAATAGAGGATTGAACATGAGTCTCTTTAAATCCATGATGAATGGAAAAGACTCACCAGAATGTGTGAAAGGTGAAAAAAGTTTACACTTTAAAACCTGGCTGATTTCAAACACTTCCCTAACATGAAGGTTCCTTTTTTAATAGTTAAATGTTGATGATAATTAAACTACCCTACATAAAGTCAGCTGGAGAGGTGCATGCTGCCTCAGCAGCTATTACTGCTAAGAAAAATTGCAAACCTTTACCCAAAAAATTCAGCAGATTTCCCAACAACTCCAAGTATGGTCCTTCAGGAGACCACAGTTATGGTCTGGTGACACTCCCTTCCCACACTGAAGCTCAGACAGTGACAGTTCTACACTCTACACATCCTATATATTTTCAAGCCATACATGAAAAACTTGCAGGCCCAACATCAGGGATGAAACTAGCTAAGACAGTCACCTCCAACTTCAGGACAGCTAACATGCTCTTTCCCTCCCCTGATCACAGCAGCAGGGATGGGCAGAATCATTTAGCAGGGGGATGCCTCTCTGGGAATATCCCTTCTCTAAAACTGCCACTTGGGGACTCCTGTGCCAAAGGACAGGGACAGAGGGAAGCAGCTCCCCAAACTCTACTCCCAAATGCAGGGAGATGAGCTCAGCTGCAAGAAGTGTCAGAACTTGATTTGCAAAAGCCACTCAAACATCACGAATGTATCAAACAGGGGAAAGAAGTTTTCAAATTATCCTCAATATTTGTCCTCTTTGCATGCCTGGGAGGAATACATCACGCAATTCACCTTCAGTTTACAAATGGCCACACAATGGGGAAGTTAAAATAATGAAGCATGAAATACAAAACCTGCATTTGAACTGAACCATTAAACAGTAAAAGCAACACAGCTGGATCCAGTTAAATGCTGTTATCCAGATTCAGAGTACACAAGCCCACATTAGAAGCTAGGGCCAAAGCGCACCCCACCCCCAAAACCAACCCTTCAGAAAGGGGAAATTATTTAGTGTAATAGAACACATGGGCCAAATTCTCTGCCAGTTTCAGGTAGAAAGAGCTGCACTGAAGGCACAAGGTGGAAAGCACTTGAACAGTAACGATTTGTACCAGTTTAGAAGTTAACTCTTGGCAACAACAGAGGAGCAATTACAGGCAGGAATCTGGAGCCAGGTTTAGCTCTCATTTGCTCCTGTGGAAATACAGAGCAACTTCAGGGAAATTACTGGGCTAATGCTGAGCAAAAATGCTAACAGCAGCCTGCAGTGTTCTTCTGAGCCTAGTCAGAGAAACACATAGCCTAATTTTTCATTGCTGCTTTTTTACAGTCATTTGCTAATTTGCACAGGCTCACAGGAAACCACTAAAATTGCTCTGTTGAAGATCTGCATTTTGGTTATCCTAGAACAAACAGTAGCAAGTACATTTCCAATCATGCAAGCCAGGCAGCTAGTACACAGCTTCTACCATCTGTATATTCTGTGCAAGCAGCAGAGCTTTACTGGTATAAAGGACTGATGTACATCTAAACCCGAACTACTCTCAGCTGCTGCACAAAAGCTAGGAAAGGATCAGAAGTCTTGGGACAGCTTTGTTCTAGCCAGGAAGTGTTACTGTGCAACTACAACTTTAGGGAAGCCTTTTTCATATTAGCAAAAAGATAAATGCCTTAGCAGGGCTGCAGACCTGGCCAATTCAGAAGAGTTAAGAGCTACCTGCCTCCAGCTCCAGAGGAACAGAGGCTTTTTTCAGATGCTGTGGTCAAATGAGGGCCAGAAAGAGCAGGTGTTTCTTCAGAGTCATTTCTATTTACTATAGCAGACACTGATTCAGTATGAAGGGAGGCCGATGAGGCTATTTGGATCAAACCTGGTGGGAAGACAATTGGCTCAGCCACCTGGCACACTGGGAACAGGAGCAAGCTCCGGCAAGCAGCCAAACTCTCAACAGAACAGAAGGGGTTTTTTTGCTTGTTTTTTTTATTGCTAGCATGGACAGGACCAAGTTGACAAATGGAAATAGCAAGGTTTACACAGGTACATAACCCACATGCTATGGACATCAGTAGGTTCCATAGATTTTGGATTGCACAGAGCTTAGCACTTCATCTGTATCGCTCCCTTGTGCTTCAGGCACAGAATCCATTTTTGCACCTGTGCTGGGAGTTGTACAATCTCTGGCATCACTCAGAAAGAGCTCTCACTTAGGTTAGGACTCCTTCCATCTCTGACTGCTAGTTGGAAACACAGTAGTTCTGGGCAACATGGCTATGCCATCACTGTCCCCTATTCCTGTGGCTAGGAGCGGGTTTGGCACAGAGCCATTCTGCTGGTACGAAGCAAGCCCAACGTGAGACAATCCTGGATAGCTACTGAGCCCAGAGCCATCCTGCAGGACTGCAGATGCATAAAATGGGGTATAATGACCTGAAGAACCAGGTGCATGTTTTTATAAAAGCATATTGCTCATCTGAATTGGATCCAAAACTCTTCAACCACTTTATATTTAAAAATGCAGCTTCCCATTCCTGTAGCAAATAGCATTGCCTGCCTTTCTGTACTGCCTGTTCTTGAAGGAGATCGGATATCAGCTATCAATTGCAGTAGCAAGCATCTAATTTGACTTTGGCAGCAAGATGACAGTGTCTTGAATGCTAAATTACATCTGCAAAAAGGTCAAACCCCATGGATACCTGAGCATTTACATAATTCAAACAGCTCATCATCAGTTGCCTCCTCTTTTTTTTTTTTTTTTTTACAGCTACTCCAAGGCAATGATTTTGACATGACTTTCGGGAAAGTGACTTTTAATGGGTAATGTTCTTGGGTTTGACCTTGTTTCTACAGTGTTAATTACTGTCATTATCAACTGCTTGCATCTTCAGAAAAAAAAGGCAATTAGTTATAGGAATCAGCCCTCCCCTACAATCATTGTAATAAACCAGAAACCCCTGCCCTGGAATGAATAGCATTCTGTAGTCTACCATCACCTCCCAGACCCTCCTCCTGTCATAAAATAACAGAGCTATTCAATAGACTGTTATATCAAACTGGCCAGCTTCTCTGCTGGCGTAAACCGATACACCATGCTGAAAGCCACGATGGAGTACACTGCTGATCAGGCACCAGACAGGAGTCCAGGAGACAGATTCATTTCTCAGCAATGCCACTGATTTCCTCTACAACTTTTAAAAATTCCAATGCAGAAAACACTCAGTATAATGAAGAACAATTTCTGTCCCCTGTTCACAGCAAGGAGCAGCGTCAGGTCTTTCAGGTCCCATTCCCATCTCTCTGATTTTCTGGATAACAAAGACCAGTCACTTTCCCTCTCAGTGCCTCAGTTTCCTTTCTTCTCCCCAGGAAGCTCAGTCTGTGCAACAGCACAGGCTGAATTCCTTGGATGCACAGTTCTCCTTGGTGTACCTCACTGCTGCTAACCTATTCAAGCTTTCCTCACGGTTTATATTTTGCAGATGAATTACAGCTTTGTAATTAATCTTCCTTCTTATAACTCTGTATATTAATTACCATGATTATTTCTGGTAACTCCATTTTATAAATGCTCCTAAAAGTGTGAAGCATTGGCTGCACTATCTGAAATGAAATCTCTGTTCAGGAAATGTGATGAGGGAGCAGAGAGTGCAGGGCAGAGTCTTCAGAAACCAGGATGAAATTGTATTGAGTGCCCAGCACTCGGTCCTTCACTGGACTCCTCCTGCCTCATGGCTCCTTAGCCTAATTACCATCAATCAGAGCAGGAGCATTTTGATCTTGCTTGCTCATAAGACAAAGATCACTCACTAACAGACTATTCCCTCTCCCTCATGTCTCCCGCAAAAAAAAAAAAAAAGGCGGGGGGGGAAGTTAGCTCTGAGCAAGTACATTCATTGCTTGCTCTGGAAGGAAAGTTAAAACACACCCCCCAAATTCTAAACACATTGAACACCTGTGCCATCAACAAAAGAAACCCATCACCCAACTGTCTACCGCCCCCCTCCAGCATTACTGCTCATCATGTTACACAGCACTTGTTCCAGTGCCATCCAGCCAACTTTAGTGGTCTGTCTTATTAGCCAGCTTGATACTTCCCCCCCCAGCTCATTTCTCCACTTGAATTCCGCCTTCCTCTAACTGAATTTCAAGGGTTGATTTTTCCTCTTGTTTGAGACCTGAAAGCATGATGGAAAGACATGTTTAGGGTTAATAAGTATCTCTATCAATAGAATATTCAATCAGTATGAATAACCATCACATCTCTCCCCACCCTTCTGACTGATGATAGCTAAATTACTTCTAAATATAGCCCTTAAAATCTGCATTAATCCTGTCTGCTCAAACGCATTGGGTTTATTGACAGCATGAAGATACAAGCCAAGCACCTGCATGGAACACAAGCTTATAAAATAGGAAATAAGAACAATCCAGATAAAATGCAACTTCCATTAACCTTGTCTTTTTAGTTTCACTTTTCCTCTGAAAGCTAAGACTACCACCAAATAATCTTTTCATTGTGAACAGCTCTGGACTTCAACCTAACTAAGGAATTGTACAACAGTATCACTTCCATTCATATTCTATTACTCTCCAGCCTGGAGAAAGATAACCAGAATGAGAGCTTCCTCTTAGAATACTAAGAGGTTAAGAACAACAGAAATGTGATAGAACTTACAGTTCTTTTGGTCTCACAGTTCCTTTCATGCATATGTAGTGAAGAACATTCAACTATAGGCATTTCTTCATGCCTGACTTTGAGTGCAGCAAAAAACAAGGAGTCTTCCATGGTGAAATTAACTTGTTTGGAGTAAGCCTTTCAGAAGGACAACTGCAGAAGCAGGTAAGACTGAAGCCTTCAGCTACTGGCCCTAGCACCATTTAGCTGATACACTGTGCTTTAAGAAGTCCACAATAAGCCTATAGATACACATCTGGAGTCAGTCCCGTTTTGCTGTGGTGTAAATTACAAATAACACCATTAACTCCTGGAGTTACATCAAAGCAAGAGGTAAATAAGGCCCTGATCGTGTTCCCTCTAAGGACAGCCTGCCCATCACAGTTTGGGTTAATGCACTTTGCTGCTAGTTCTGGGCTGTTCGCCATCAGTAGTAATTGGATTGCAAGAAAGGCAGATATCTGGTTCCAAATGACATTTTTATCAATAACTGTCTGTTTACAGGTGTCTGTCATAACCTTCAAATACACTTAAATAACTCATTCATCCAAGCATTGAACATATGCTGGGAAGAAGATTCATCAAGCAAATGCACAACTACTGCTTAAGATTTTGCCTTCTAAAAAAATGTTAACGAAAGAACCTTTTCTTGCCTGAAATTGAGCAGTAGCGTGGATCACATGGCCAAGTCTTCACAGAGTAAGCGGGGCTAGTAAAGCAAGTCGTCACCCCAAAAATAGGTTGGGTTTTTTTGGTTTTTATTTTTCATTATTTTCAGCAGGAATTGTTATTAAAGGTTTTCAAAAGAAAAAACATCCACTTTCCTGGAGAGTTGTTTCTTCACTAAACAGATTCACACCTGCTACTGCAATACCCTGTGAACACTGCAACTCGGTTCTACCACATGCTCACTGCAATATAAGGCTAAACGATGACCTCTATTCAATATAAAACCTCAATATTTCATCTCTTCTGGATTCTGATATGGAAAGACAAACCTATCAAAATTCAGAGCCAAACCTTTTAGCCTCTCATGAACCAGAGAGAATTAGACCTTCTGGTCCCCAGCCTGTTTAAAGATCTAGTGAACCTAGACACACCTGCAACTGAACTACTCCAAACTTCACATTTGTCAAAGTAGCCCTCAGGCCAGCACAACCAATACAGCAAGGCCTTATTGTATAAATTAAGCTCAAAGTGATTTGTTTACAGTTTCTTAGTCCTTATAACTGTTCTGGCTGCAGGAATGGTTGCATGCTCCCTTAAAATACAGAGCAGTATTTTTTCTACCCTTTAGTTATTTTCAGTCTAATATACAAGTTAGGTAGAATGGCATGAATCAAATCTAGGAGTACCAGTCATTCATAGGATTAGCACCTTTACAGCCACTACTCAGAGTGGTTTTATACAAGAGTTAAACATTATACATATAAAACAAGGGATAAACCTTCATGTGCATATCTAAGCCTTCCAAATACTGAATCATTTGCATCATACAAATCATGTTGTGGTACTCAAGCAGTTAACAACTGCAGCCTTCAAGCTCCACAGACAGAAGAAGCACCATCACATCCACTCTACAACTATACACCAAACCGCACAGAACACACCATTTGTTCCAGACTTCAGGGAGTCATGGCAGGGTCCTAGCTCCTCAAGCTTCCTCCCTGCATTTGAAGTGCAGACACTTTGAATTAACATGACAGTAGTCTTGTGTCTACAATTTTTTGAGATACTTGCTGTCAGGAAGGCTCAAAGTTAGCACATAGTCAAATGCTTTCCTGAACAGTGACCTAATATCCTGATAAAGCCTGTGTAATAACTCTGCCTTGAAAGGAGCAGCTTACTCCTACCTCACTGACAAAAACAGAGCAGTTCTGACCTCATAGGTTGTGCAATCCTTTATTTCTGACACGCCTCAGTGCCACTTGAAAGGTCTTTTTGGAGAGTGACACAGTGACTACATAAGATGTGTGCAGGAGAGACACATTCTATCTCTACAGCTGACCGCACTACTCCTGCTTTATTGGAAGCTTCAGTTCCTGTAATCAAGTGATTACTGCTTTCATTGAGCAAAACAAGACAGACTAAATCCTCACAATTGCAGGCAAGAGATGCAAAGAGTTAAGGGGCTCAAAAAACCACAAGTCAAGTTCAAATATACATTAAGAAAGTCTCATGACGTTGGAAGGAGAACAGGGAATCCCAGCTCTTGGATTGGCATTGCCAACTCCCAGAGCACAAACAAGTGTAACTGCCACATTTGGCACTGCTATGTGTGATGCTGTTAAAATGCCAGGTTTAGACAACATAACACTGCCAAGCCCACTCAGCAGAGCACGTGCTCACTTAAAAAAAACAAAGACTAGCTGCATCCTCAAAATGCTGATTCCTCAAACATTGTAGCCTCCACAAATTCATTTATATTTATTTTGCCTTGCTAATGGCCTAACACATTAGGAAGAGGCTTATGTTTGTCAGATTAAAGCTCTATGATAATGTCTTTAATGCTTTACTTTAATATTAAATTTAATTAGGACAACAAGGAGGTGGTGAGGGGGGAGGACTGAAACCTGGAAAGCGTCACCAGCAGCTCCTTTTCAACATCTGAATTGGAATGGCTTTTAGCCAGATGAGCAATTACTCCAACAGACAGAAACAACCCATGCATGTGAGGCCCATATGCTCCTGCCTAGCCCCAGCAAGGAGCTCTGGGAAGTTCTGTCACTTCCCACTGTTCTCCAAGCAGCTCCAAGAGGCACCCCGTGCTCACAGCACTAACTCCTCAGAGGACAGGGATCTCGGGAAGACAGCCACCCCCAAACCCTTCTGTCCCTTTAGCTTTCAAAGTAGCTGCCAAGTGTCACTTGCAGGAGGCAGCAGGGACAGAAAACTTCAGGTTTGTGTGATTGCTCTCTGCTCTAGCTCAGTGGGGAGGATGCCCTCAGAGCCAGCTTCCTTCAAAGCCAGGCAGCAGGGCATCCAGCCTCAGGTGGGACAGACAGGCCACCATGCTGGGGTGAAGTGACATGACTTTATACCCCCCAGTGAACAGAGAGGATAAAAAGCATCCCTTACAATGTGCAGCACAAGAGCTCCTTGCAGCAACACAGATGTTAACACTGATGGCACTACAGAAGAGCTCCTCTCTAGAGAAGTCCCAAGCCCCTGCATTGTTTACACTAGCACTGCCAGATGTGTCCTGGTGACCTAAGTCACCACGCCTCTGTGCAGACAGGTAGCTGCCCTAGGAGAAAGGCAGCTCCCCAGCAGCTCGTGTCCTTCACACTTGCTCAACACAAGGTTATGTGCAGCTTTAAGTCTCCATGACATCCTCGGCGTTCTGAAGTACTGCAAGGTCCTGTCCTGCAGGGCATTTACAGCCACACAAGAGCTCCTATAACTCAAACCCTGTCATTGTCTTCAGGGCAGCAGAGCTGTATGTGGACAATCATGGATGAGGTACTGCTTGATCAGCTAAAGTTTAACTGTGCACATGCTGCTAGCATGTTGCAGTAGTGCAGTAAAGCCACTCTCTCAGATTAAGCTAATACTATTTATTAACTGATGCATATCAACCAACTGGCAGTTAACTGAGGGGCTGTGGTCCCTGCAGTTAACATAATTGCTTAAGATACAGACACATGCTGACAGCTGTAGTAGTCTGATCACTCCCAAGCAGCAGGGAAAGAGGCTCAGAAGCCCAAGTCTCACATACACCCCAGTCGGCAGATATCTTCAATTCTTCTGCCTCGACTGTGACCACATCATGAGCCAGGTTCCCAACCTCTCCTTTTTAAAAAAAGTATCACCACAGTAATTCTCTTTTAAAAGCACCTCATGTCCCCAGTCCATATGAAACTAGAACAGTTTGCATTAATAGTAGTTGTTGCATATTACATTTACACAGAGCCCTTTGTCTAAGGATTACAGACTTTCTGAACCTTAATTAAGCTGTAACACCCCCCCCCGCCCTCTACAAGGTGCATAAAATTTTGTCAGCATTTTTAGAGTAAAGCACTATTTTATAGCAGTTATTAATTGGCTGTAGGTTTCAAGTTTCTCACTCAGGGAAAGATTCAATTCCTGCCTTTCAAGCACAAAGCTTGAAGTCAGGATTCTTGGGGCTTCTAGTTTTAGGTTCTGCCATTGATTTGCTTTCCTGACATAAGACATGTAATTACTGCTCATCCAGTCAGCTGCTCCCTTGGGGTGGCAGAGACATACAGCAGATACCCAAGGGATTAAAACTGGTGCCCAAGAACAATTGGCACTGTACCTGCTATAGCCTCTCATGTCTGAAATGACTTGTTCAGGACTAATTTTTCCTTTGGATGGTCTGACACCATGTCGCAACTGCTTTGTTTCTTATTGTGCTGGCAAGCTTTCCCTTGTCCTTCTTGATTTGTCTGCAAGGCCATCACGGAACTGGAATGTTATTTGTCCTGATGTTCTGGGCTAGAAGACACAGGTACTACAAAGCCTCTTGGGTGACTCTGGTCCAGTCCAGTCCCCCGATGCCATGTGGTAAGTTCCCAAGGGTCAGGCTTGACTCTTGCTGTACAACACCTAGCAAAGTGAGGGCCCAACTAAGATCAGGCTCTCTGATGCCACTATCACAACTACACTGAAGTTTCATACTTTGTCTCCAACTGCCACTTCTACCTTATGCTGCTTCTGCTCCTCCCCACACCAAGAGCCTTCTTACCCATTCATATTTCTAAATCTGAGCAGAAAGTCAAGGCAGTCCAAACAAACAGGACAAATCAACCTCTTTATTTAACAGTGCTCTGACTTCCCATCACAGAAGAGAACAGAAAAATCCAGATCATTAGAGCAGTGGCCATTTCACAGCTACACACAAAATCCTTTATATTGTAGCTATGGTCTCACATCTCCAGCTGAAGTTAAAGGGATTTACCCATGCACAGCTGAGAGCCCATATGCCTCAATTCCCCCCACCCCATAATGATGTATGGATCTCTCAAAATATTGCCAAATCCTGAGATCTGATAAGGTTGTGTCTGTGACCTGTGTCACAGTAGAAGTATTCTTTATTCTCTGTAAAGAGCAGTGGGATTTTTAAAGGGTATATTTCAGGAAATAGACACCTCTATTTTTGTCTCCATTCCAAGAAAAGCAAGCAGATCACTTCATTTTCAGGTCTGCTAGGGAAGTGTCAAGTGAAGTGGAATCCACAGACCTCCTAGGAATCTGTCCATGCTAAAATGACTGCAAAAGAGTTGTGAACACACAGATCACATCTGTTGGCATCTGGACATAACATGGACTGTGAAAAAGACTAGCAAACAGCTGGAAAAGGGAGCACCTAGAAAAAAAAAGAAAAACACACCAATTGAGATAAAGGGTACCCTTAGCAGAACAAGCCTCCCTCACCCTTAATCTAACTTATGTTGCACTGGGCCCCACAAAGTAAATGGTTTCATGTCAGAGCATTGCCACTGGGCTCAGCACAAAGGGAAACAGGCTGATGTGCAGAAGTGGAGTGAGTCCCTGCTTTCTTTTGACCCAGCCAAACAGGCCTCCCCCTTACTACATAACCTTGTGCTCAGCTCTCAATAGCTCACTGCCACGATGAAGAGATGCTACGCCGCTGGGAAGAAAAGGGTTATGAGGACAGGATTTAAAAATAAATCAACTTTTGTGTTGTTTTGGAAGTAATCTATGAAAAAGATTTGGTTGTAAAAGGCATTGTATAAATGGAGGCACTATTATTGTTTGACAATTAAAAAACCAAACAGTTTTCTTATATTTGCTTGGAATAAAACCATTTTGCAGATGTCTTCAGACAGTCTTTTTAACTGCTTTCCGCATCTTAATTTTCCCTTTTAAGTTTTTATTACATTTAAATTAAAATTATGCCTGTAAGCAGTCAAGGGCAACTTTTAACAAGTCTATCACTGCTGAACTTTTCACTGCTCATATCTATCACCTTTGCTCAGGAGCCTGTAAACAAAGCTTACCCCTTTTCTGATACCCCTCCTCTTCTCTGCTTAAGCAGGAATGCTTCTCCTAACCCTTCGTACTTCCAAAGAAACTCCTTCCCATGGCACATTACTGCTCTAATTACTCATCACAACAGAAAAGCCAAAAGCCCTCTGCATGTTTATCCAGAACAACACTCTTAAGGAAAGAAACTCTATCCCAAAAAGCTAGAATGCAAGGAATAACACACAACAGAGAAATAAAGGTACCTTTTTCACTGCCCAGTTCAGATAATAGACACAGGAAGAACAAAGCCACAAAAAACCAAACACCTCTTCCCAGGGAAAAATTTTAGTTTAAATAAATCAACTTGGAACAGAAAAAGGTTTCGTAAAATACCTTAATAAAGTATCTTAAGTGACCCGTGTTATTAGGTTTCAACAAGAATTTGGCCCATAGTTTTGGTTACTACCAGAAGAGACTGTCCTCCATCACCCTCTTTTTCCTCTAAGTACAATTGGTCCTGCTTCCCTCAACAGCAGCACTTAAGTACTTATGCAGTTTTCCTACTGATTTACACTTTCTGAAAATCAGAACCAGGGACTACTGCATTGGACAATGTCCTCATTCAGAGTCAATAAATGGGACTGCCCCACAATAGAGGTTATGGGTGGACTGAGGTTTCCTAAGCTTAATTTGCTCAGAGACTCCCAACATAGAATAAAAATCATCCTGTACCACAGCAGTGCAGGCAATAGCAGACACACAAGGAGACATCCAGCTGTAGATCATGTTCACTGCCTAAGCAGCCTCTCCCCTACCTCCTCTGGGACATGAGGAGAAAGAAACTTTCTTTTCTGAGTATTACTTTGAAGTAGCCTGAACACAACTGTTTGGCAACCCCTTTAAAATAAAAACTGCATCTAAATAACCAAAGCACACTAAGAAATACCAATGGGAAATACCTCCATAGAGATTGCCTTCTTTCTCTTGCACCTTTATATTTTCAAGGTTCTTCACTTCAGTGGGGGCAGCTGCAATTGCTGCAGGCCAAATTAATGTGGCATGTTAAAGAGGAGATCTGCACACCTGCTCTCAAATAAAGGTTTTACTTCTGTTGCTATATTTATTCTTGTTTTACTCAATCTAAAGTAAATGCTATGCAGACTCAAAGCTGCTCTTTGCTTATGGGGAAACAGTGAGAGCCCCCAGGTACATCCAGGGCACAGAATTAGGTAAATAATTAAGTTAGCTCATATACTGTCAGCTAATTCCCATGTCCGGATTTAGTTCATATTTTCTGGGTTGAATATGTCTTGTTACATTAACTATAACTATTCCGTTAAAGTAATCTTCCAACTGCTTAGGGGTTCTCTTGATTAATGAAGCTTCCTGGGATGGATTCTCCCAGGACCAACACATACCATGAAGAAGAGATGCTTTTGCGTATTTAGTAGTTATGTTGCCTACAGATGCACTGCCAGGTCTGTGGAGCTACAAACATCTCAGTCACAAGGACAGACTTCATCTAACAAAAGGTTCAAATAGCCCTTTTAAAGGAAGCCAACCCATTTTGCTGAGCACAGCCTCATCACCTGAAAATTTAGGAGAGGTGCTTCACAACATATGCAAGCTGTCAAACATACTACAGTCTGAATTACAAACAGCACTTCTCTGCCATCAGAGGGAAGTGCATTGTGCATTTTTGGGCCTACCTACACAGGTAAACTAACCAAATCATTTCCCAGCTATTCTGAAAGAGAACCCACACAGAGCTGTTTTCAAATATGCTGTCTAGAGTACCTTACCTTGCAATACCTACAAGAATCTGTTTCCCTACCCAGACAAATCCCAACACATGTAAAATGACAGTACAGCACTAGCAAAAAGCTTATCAGTAGCATAAGTAAAATTTACTTTTCCTGTCCCAAAGACAAAGGACCAGGCAAGGACAAACTGTTCCTACAAGGACCACTCCACAAGCCCTAGCAATTGCTTGCTCTGCTTACAGCCCAAGTCAGCTTTGTAACAGGGACCACTTCAGGATGAGAGCCTTGTCCCTCACCACCCACCTTAACCATGCTGTCCTTATTTTAAGTGCCTCTGAAACGTACACGAGTGCCTACACTTCCCCCAAGTCTGATTTCTGTTCACGAATGAAGCACTAAAGCCTTCTTTGAAGATGCCATTATGATCTTTATTGGAATGTGTTTCTACATTATACCAGTTCTTTTGAAGATTTTCGTATGTATTTGTAAACCTATATCCAGTGTACCACCAGCACTCCCAGAATAAAAACAGAAGTACACCACGTATATACAGAACAGCAAAATTTCAAAATATACTGAAGAAACACAATGGTGGTAACCTATTATTTTAGCCCTAAGAGGTAACCAGCAGATGTTAAGATGCAGCTTGAACAAAGTGAGATTCTCCATATGGCTTCAAAAACCATCTTATCTGCATGTTTCTATGCAAACTGAAATGCTTATCAGGGATTCTTTCAGATGCTTACACCTTTTCCCCTTAAGTCTCCACCACCAGAGGAAGCCAAACTGCACTGCTAGCTTTATTTCCCATTTAAAGTAGAAAAATTTTCCTTCTCTTCCAGTTCTCCAGTCTAAACTGGAATTCAGGCAAGCAACACCGTAATGCAGAAAGTTATAAAGGCAGACTCAGCATTAGCCAGTTATTTCAAATCCAACCCCAAGTTAAAGCTTATTACCAAATTCCACTTCAGTCCTGTGCCCCCTTGCACTGCCAGGGAGCACCTCACACAGCTAAGAGGAGGTTTGCTCTGTGTGTTGTGTTCGCTCAGCATTGATTTAGAGCCCACATCAATACTCACACCTCTCACTAATTTTAATGGTGAATGATTGCACTCCTCATTCAGGGCTCAGGAAAGATGTCCTTAGTAAAACTGCAGTGACCCTATTATGCATCCAGGGGATTTTTAGGAGGCCTTTGTGCTTCCCCCAAGAGATGCAACAAGTCTATTGCTCTTCCTCATTAACTCTTTGTTCAATTTTGCCACCAACAGGCAGCCATGTGCCCCTCAGACTAAGAAAAGACTCACACTATAAGTAAAAAGATACAGAATTTATCATGTTGAACTAAGTACAATGAAGAAACAGCACTGGAGTAGTAGCTGTTAAGTAAATAACAGCATCACTGGTTCATCAATTAGACCGGGCAGGGGCAGAGAAAAAAAGTCTATGAGCCACAGTCAGCAGATTGTTTTGGTGGCAAATGTTAACTCTGAAAGGTTTCGGTTATTAAGAGTTGCAGCAGCTCAGCATGGAGGCTTGGCCTGTTTACTTTGCTTATTAACACTTAGGGTAAAAGTTTGGAGAGGGTGCCATGGTGCATGCATACTAACAACCCTGTAATCTACTCACACAAGGCATCCCTGGACATCATTCAAGAACTGCAGAAGAAAGAAGTGTCTCCTAGCAGAGCCGTGAGACTTGCCAGGGATGTGTGCCTGGCAGAGAGAGATTTGCTCACCAAACCCAGCAGCACACTGTGCTCTTCAGGAGTCACCCATTGCTCTGTATTTATTTCTGCATCACAAACACACTTGAGGCTTAAAGATTTAAGATGACATAGACAATTTCCGTTATTTAGTTACCATTTTTCCGAGGAAGACACACCACATATATAAATTACTGCTAACTTCCCCACAACATACAGCAACCTCAAACAAAAAGCAAGGAGCCTGGCTGCTGACAGGAAAGACACTGGAGGAAAACATGGCTGCTGAAATCTGCAAGCAGCTTACACAGGGACCAGCACCACCTCGGGGGGGGGGTGGGGTGGTGCTCCCAGTATAAAAATAGACCATCAAACACAGCTTTAAGCTTCAGAGAAGCTACCCAAAACATCTACCTGATACAGCTTTCTTTCGGTGTTACCTGATGCCAGCTCAGTACTTGGAATCTTCTGGAATCAGCCCTGCCTGTGAGGTAGAGGGGACTGTGAGGTAGAAGAGGCTGTGAGGCGGGAACTCCTCCCCTTCCTTTCCCTCCTCTCCTGCAAATGGCCCCAGCTGAAGTCACTCCAGTGGCCACCGTGGCCCACCTGAGGTGTGTCAGCAGCGGGGGGCCACCAGCGTGCCTCAGGTGGGCCATGGCGGCGCGGGGGACCCCTCACAGGGGGCCTCCTGCTGTCTGCCAGCTCCGTTACAGGAGCTCAAATCTTTACTTCTTTCCTTAAAAAGACAAGCTTATTTATGTATTTCTTTATTATCTGATCTGTCTTGATGATTTCCTCCTTAATTGCCCCCAACTCAAGCCTGTCTCTAATTACGAAGGGGTTGCACTCTAATCCTACCCAAATTTAATTCTAGCCCACACCAGTCTGCCGTTATCTAGTTTGCACCAAAGCCTTTATTTATGGCTGTGGCGGGAGGGGTGGGGTGTCTTCTAGAGCTGGTGGTCTCGCAGCTCTGTGATGGCTCCATTTTTTTCCCCATCTGTAGGTACCAGGGTCCTGGCTTCTTCCCTCCTGGAGCAGCTGAACCTCCCTCAAGAAGAAGCCCCTTCAGGTGAAAGCAAGGGTAAGTCTATGTGCCTTTTTGGGGGGTTCAGATGGTGCTTGTACTGTCTGCTGATACCAGTCATGGTCTATATGTAGAAGCTATCCTAGAGTGGGCTTTGTTGTATGTCTTTTAGGCTGCAAAAATACTCATTCATAAGCAGCAGGTTTTCAACCCACGGATGGGAAGCTGTGAATCATGTATTAATTCTCTGTGCAGAGCTGAATGGACAGTATGCTCAAGGTTTGCGCCTTAGCTTTTTTTTTTTCTTTTTAATGCACATAGTCTTCAGGTATTTCTAAACACTTGTCTGATTCGTATTTTTTTTTGCTGGGCAGGACTGTCCAGGCCCTGGTAAGAGCAGGTTCCTGGTGTCACACAGCTAGCTAGCTGCTTTGGTGTGCTTTCAGTGGGCAGGGGTGTGCAGCCTTTTTCAGGCTGCCTGCGCAAAGTGAGTGCTCACCTAGGGAAGGTGGAGCTGTCCTGGTTAGCAAAGACAGGACAGATGGGTCCACACCAGTTATCTAAGTGGAAAGAGAGCAGATGGGCTCTTCAAAAAAAATGCAAATGTTCTGTGGAGTTTCTGCCCTGTTCCTGATGGTGGTAGTGGTGAGGCACTGAGCTGGGGCTTGGTGGCCATTTCTCTGCCCAGCAAGCTCTCTGGGTCTGGCCCACGGAGGACCAGTTGTATCTTAACTGTGCAGTGAGGGTGTCTCGGGCACAGCTGTGGCAGCTTGTGGCATTGTGACCTGAGGGTGCTGGTTCAGATGGTGGTTAGTGTGTGAGAGCAGCTGAAGCAAATCAAAGTTTAGGGAGTGTTGTCCAGGTGTATGATACTGAATTATGTACATGAGTAGAAGTAGTGACCTAGAGCAAAAAGGCAATATAAGCAAGTCCCTAGCAATTCCCAGACACTTCTACTGGCTATGCCATTTCTTGTTATGCTTCCAGGACTATGTTTCTAGCCACGAGCCCCATTTCTACCTGCCCCCATGAACCTGCTTCAGCATTATAAACCAAGTCCCCTGACCCCATGTGGCACCTGCTGCCCTGAGTTTTTCTCCTTATACAGAATTTCTGTAACTTTTCTCCAGAGTTTAACATGAATGAAAACATGAACAATCTTGTGAATAGGAATGTGGTGCTGCATGGTATGTTTTTAGCACTCTGCATCAGGGATTAGATGCACAACTCCTGTTGCCATAGCTTTCATCCCTCTGAGACTTAAACGTGTCACACAAGCTGAATGAGGTACACAACCAAAGCAGGGGGAGAGAGGTATGCAACAAAGGAGGGAGCCACAAGCAAAGCAGGAATCCTTTCTTTTAATTTCAGCCTTGTGATTCAGCATGTATGATGTCAATAATTTTAAGCTGTAAACAGCAAGCTAACAAAAACCATGTGTGGGAGGGAGTTAAATCTGAGCTCAGGATGACTGGCATTCCTTGCGATCACTAGTCAAGCCTGCTTCAAAGATGTGCGTGTTCATTATGGGCTCTTATTAGCACTGACAGCCTTCCCAAAGGAGATGCTAATGCCAGAACAGACCAACAGTCCCATTTAGTCTCTTGTGCAGTGGCCAGTGCCTGAGTCTGGGCAGCAAAGGTAGGAAATTGTTCCTGATTCACGTAATGATTCACAGCAGTCCCCAGTGCACCTGCACACTGCTAGAGGAGGTGACAATAAATGGGAAGGTGTCTGCAGGAGTTCATTCATTTTGTTTTCTTCCTCTGTAGAAGGTAAAGGGGGAAAAGTTATATTTCGGGCAGGGAGGCTTCCTTGGGAACCCTACAGATGAGTAACAAATTGTCTTCTTTGACAGTGCTTGTAAGAGGTTCCAATCCATGCTTGGCCTGTTAAGTAAGCAAACAGCTGTTCAGTGCTGGTATTCTGGGTGGCTTTGGTTTTGCTTGGAATGAGAAGTCAGCCACAGAAAAAAAAGGCAAAAAACCCAAGGAGGGTTTAGGGGAAACATGAAGGAAGAAAAACAGTGACTCTGGATAGGTAGAATAGCTGTGATGAAAGGCTGGAATTTTTTTCATTTGCTGCTTGTGTCAGTCTTTCTAGTTTTTAAACTTAAAAAGAGCCAGAAGTCCATCAGTTATATTTTGGAGATTTTTGCAAGGTGAAGCTGTTACAGTTTGTGTCAGATGATTGTTCCTGTCCTAATTAAGAAGCAGTGTTCAGCCAGTCATGTTTTCTGGGTAGCAGAGTTACTGGTTCATTCAGCATCCAGTGTGTTGGATTGGAAGCTAACAGCAACTGTAGCACGGGATTTAGCAAGGAAGCAGCCAGAAAGCAGCTGTGAAGTGGGTAGCAAGTACAGGTGGACAGAGGCTGTGGGCTCCAGAGGCCCATGTGCTGGGTTACAAAGTGGGGGAAGGCAGGGGATGGAGGCTGGCTGCAGACTGGTGGGAGCACGCTGCATGTGTGCTTTAATGGTGTGTTGCTGCTTACCTCTGGAGCCATTCATCACTGGTGCTGCCTTTCCAGCTGTCCCTGCTGCCCTCTGCAGTTCTTTGGACTTTTCTTTGAGGTCTCTTTCTGTGAAAAAATGTATCAGGGCCAGCAGGCAACCTGTCTAAAAGCCTAAGGGTCAAAGCAGTTAAAAATCTGAGATGTCTCTGGGAAAAAGATAATAATGAAAGTGAGGAGGCTCAATTGCTTTCAATCCATTTGCCTTTTAATTCCATGATTATGAGCACCAATTAGCTTATGGAAACACTCATCTTTGAAATATTCACTGGGATGCTATAAAATTGCCTTCAACTTGTCTCACCATTTGGGGGGGGAAATCTAAGGAAAGGGTTGTGTGGTGTTTGGGTTTTTTTTTAATTTAAAAGAAAAGTAGAGGCAGATATTATAGTGTCATGTTTCCACTGTTCCCAACATATTTCTCCCCAAATCAGTGTCATCTTCGGTAGATACTGCTTCCCATCCTGAATGGCTTGATCCCAAGGCAAAGTATCACAGCTTTATTGGCAGTGTGGGTATGGATTTTGAACTGTTTTATTTATCTGATTTGATGCAGGACTCCAGTGCAGAGCTGAGGAGGAAAAGCATTTATTTCCAAGTTTTGAGAGACTGGTTTCTTGGATTCCTAAGAGAGCTGCCTTTAGAAAGCGATGTCCAGTAGTTGCATTGGCCAGGTAGCAGAGAGCTTCTAGTGTAGTCCATTTTTTTTTCTTTCCAAAATTAAAAATCTACCTGGAAAATGTCGGTGCCAAAGGCTTTCTACTGATGGCCTCATGTGACCTGTCACATTGCTGTTGCAGACAAGTTGTACATTCTTCTAGTTGAACAGCAGTTGCCTGAATTCAGTTCTCACCTCTTCTACACAGTCTCAGACAAACCTGCAGGGGTTCATCTGAGACAGTAGTGGTAGAGCTCCAGGATTTGTTCTTCTCCTTCAGTGAAAGTCATGGCTGGCTGTGGTGTCAGCAGAAAATGTCACTTTTTGAGGGTCTCTGATGAGGACATATTGCCTCATTCCTTAATAGAGCTGCCCAGAGGACCAACCAGCCAAGCTCCTGTGAACCTCACTTAAATGAACCTGTGATACATTTTATTTGTATTTTTCATGCAATTTCCTAATTTGGCTCCCTCTACCCTTGGGCTGGTCTCCCTGTTACAGTATTTAATTGAAATAAAACACATGCAACACCTGTTACATTTGGACTCTGAGCTCACCTGGGGTCTCTGCCACAGTATAAATAGTAATAGCTTCAAGTAATATTTTTGAATGATTTGCTTTACACTTGTGTAACACTGCATAATTGAGTAGGGCTGTACATAGGTTGTTTTTCTGGTACAAGAAATGGCAATTGTGCAGGGTAATTCAGTTTTTAATAAGATGGTGGAAGACTGTGTGAAGGAAATGTGAGAATGTTAACCCACATATTCAGGCACTTGTATGTCTTGAGCAAATGGACTCTGATTTACTACTATGGCTCAGAATCAGCTTTTGACCTGAGAGATCTGGAAGAAATGTCAAGACCCTTGTGCTGCCAATGTCTGTGCTGTGACTTCTTGTTACCATCTCCTGACTGTAATGTAACAGATGTTTATGATGCCGCTATGGGCTGGATACCCTTGCTTAGACATTTTTCATGCTTCAAGCTCTGAGGATCAACATGCAGTAGTGCATCTCAGCCCTCCTTAGGAGTTACCACTCCTGAACAGAGGTGCGCCTCACACATTTATCTTCCCTGCTGCTCCTGCCTTTCAAAATGATGCTCTGGCTGTCAAAAGAGGAGGCTCTGAACTAGGGACCGGGAACACGTACCTCATTCCACTTCTCCCCTCCCCAGACAACAGCCATGCTCAGGCAAGCAGAGTCACCCTCTACTATCCTAACTGAATATTTTGTTTTTCCTTCACTGCAGCTTCATTTTCAGATACCAGTGACAAACAAGAAACTGCAGCACGTGCATATTTACACCTTGTTCTCATTTCAGCTTCCCTCCTGGTGGCTTTTGTGCCTGAAGTAAACGCAGGAAAGGAAGGTGATAATAGAGCTACTGATTAACCAGCCCTGTGTGATTGACTGAGGTACAAGCTGGGTGAAACAGCAATGCTGGTGAGAAGCTTCCCCCACCCCCCTCTTCCAAATCATATATTTTTCAAGTTCACATCAATTACTTCCATTTCCAACTGGATAAACTTGAATGAGAAAGCTTTCTGTAATCTGCTGACAAGACAGTGAAGCAGTTTTTGTTAGCTTCTCCTGATGCAATCTAAATTGGGTGTTTGCAGGAAAGAAACCTAGTGTGGAGCTAGAAAAGATTAAAAAAACAGAGAAAGAAAAGGAAGGGAAGATATTAAGTTAGAGCTTGTGTTAAGGTTCTAGTTCTGGTCTCTTGGACAGGGAACACATGCCTGTTTGAGGCTACAACTCAATGAGGTGTAAATATGCTTGTGAAACAAAAGGTGCCTGTGTGCTTGTATGGCTACTTCTGGTGAAATTCCTCTGAAGATTGGAAGTACCAAAGAGAATCTTCTTGGAAACAGGAGTGGTAGAAGAGAGCAGGCATCCACATCCCCTGACATGATGCTCACCCTTTCTGGGGGGGGGGCTCTTAGTGAAAGAGAGACCTCACAGAAGCACCTGCCATGGGAAGAAGCAGCAGTTAGTCTTCACAGTCAGCCATGAGATGTAGGTCTAGGCCTCGCTGGTTCTCCTGCTCATAAGAATGTCTTGCTTTTCCCAAGAGCTTGGGTCTGGCAGCTGGGAGGTTTATGTCAATGCTACAGCCTGTTACTGTGTGCAGGGAATGCATTGTGCTCTGGGGGTGTGTGTACATACAGATGTGATGCAAACTTGGCACATCTGTAACAAGCTGTGTGGTTGGCACTAGCACTTTCTTCATGTAGAAGCTCTGGTTAAAATGGTAGTTACCAGCTGTACTGTACGCTTCTGCAGGCCTTGACCACCCAACAGAAACCTCTGGGAGACCTGCTCAAGTCCTCTGTTAATCTCTTGATGGCTTAAGCAGCAGTAAACATCTATACTATCTGAACATGTTACATAGCTTCATAGCAAATAAAATTTCCTACCTTAAGGAGCTTAGTATTAAGATGGATGGGAGTTTAATTAGGTTTTTGTAACTAGACAGCTCTGTTTCTAAATTCCCTGTGCTTTACACAGAGGGCTGCTCCCTTTGCCACTCCAGCAGTATCAAACTTTGTGGGAGGTGTTTTGCACATAACCATTTCTGTTGGTGTTTTGTATTAAACACTCTTGTCTGCTTTTGTGCTGGGGAATTTTGACTTGCAGACTGGTGTAGAATAAAGTCTGGCAGTAGCAGGTAAATATTGTCTGGCTCACAGTCACAGTAGACCAATTTACAACAGAGCTACCATTTCACTGTATCATGTATGTGTGCATTACATTGTTATTACACACACAAGGAAACAAAGACTGGTCTTTCACTGTAGATATGGTCTTAAACATGACTGCTTTAAAATACAAATAGAGATGAGTGCACTGGAAGGCCAGAGATATTGCAGCTAAAGCACTAAGCTGGTCAGAACAGAACCAACACTCAATTTCCAGATCTGCTGCCACCTTCCTGGGAAACGTTATTCTGTATTGCTTAATGTCTGTGCCCAGCTTTCTTCTGTCTAAAACAGGACTGAGACTTTGCACCTTTCACATGTGTTGAATGTAGTGAATGACAGTCTGTGTAGGCTCATGGAAAATAGTTTTTGTCAAAATGACCTGGTTTGGTTGTTTGAGGTTATAAATTCGGTTGACAGTGGTAACAGCAGAGCTATAAAAAGCTTAAACTATTTTAAGGTGTTTGGCTGCAAGCTGTATGATATTCTGATTAAAAGTTGGTTGAACATACAGTAAATGGCTAAAAACTGTGGAATGGGGATTTTTTTTCCTAGTGCAATTCCACAGAAAAATGATAGCAAGGCTAAAACTTCAGGAAGGACCATAGGATAGTTTTATGTTAGTTCAGTCTTCACTGGGCTCCTTACCCTCTCTGCCAAGGGGAGTAAGCAGGGCTTTGTCATGCACTGGACAGGACAAGGAATTGGAATGTCAGAAGCCAGATTGAAAATGCACACTGTGTTCAGAAAAATACTTGTGTTAGGTTGCAGTGAATCTCATGCTTTCTGAGCTTCTAGGTTTAGCATGATTACACTTTCTAAATGGTTTGCAGTATTAGGAAACCTGGCATTAGCTGCTTTCTTGGCCTAAACCCTCCCATAGTCCATATTTGTATGAACTGCTAGCAAAGCAGGATAGTATTACTCTTATCACCAAGGTCTACAGCAAAAAAAAGTCTCTTTGACCTTGGCTTTAGATTATTTGCCTGTCTTTACTGTCATTCCCTGTCTGTAATTATCCCAAGGTGCTTGTACTGAAATAAGTTGCTGTGAGAAGCAGGACCAGGTGATAGTGTGAAGATCACCTGTTCCTCATGGAAGTAATGAAGCAGCTTATCTGGGATTGAGAACTATGGAGTCATTCCTCTAGGAAAGGGGGTGGACTGAGGCTATGTAAGAAATTTGCTGCTCTAAGTGAAGACAGTTGTAGAAGGTCTAGGAAGCTGGTATTTTGAGGGATAAGGCAATGGTATCTGTTTTACCTTTGTGGATTGATGCTGACCTATTCATTGCATAAGAAAAGCTGGGGGGGAAGGGACTGCAATGCTGGAGTTCTGAGTTCTTATAGATGCTCTACTATCTTCAGGTTTTTATCAAGGTAAAAAGACTGAGATGTAAGGTACAGGACAGCGGGTTACAAGGCACCTTGTATGCGCATTTTTGACTGGGATTTTGAGTTTAATGCTGGATGTTATTAACTCAGCAATGTAGTAATGTGTTTCTAGAGGCAATAAAACTAATGCCTTAAACCTCAGCATTTCACTGAGTGTAAGTCAGGAAATACTGCAGAGGAGCTACCTCTCAGATGTAAAAATATGAGGGCAAGATAGAACTGGCACTAGAGAGCCTGGAGTTATTGGAGAAGCCCAAGTTTGAATCTAAATTTAGATCTTCTTCGGGCCTATTCAGAATAGGTCATCATTTTAATGTTACTGCCTGAAAAGGACCTCAGTTTATATGAATGGGTTTCTTACTGTGTGGTAAGTAGAAGAATTTTGGAGGAGGCATTGTTGAAGCACATGTTCGGCAAGTGATGCATCTCCTTTGACTTCTACTGTCTCCATCAACATGAGATGAGAGGGTATGCACTGTGACAAGGTCCGTTGTGCTGCTAAAACAGCAGTGTTGTCAGTAGTACTTCAGCATTTTAAGAATTGCTGGGGTTCCTGCAGTTCACACAGCAGCCTTGGCTTAAAGTGTTACTCTGGGCTATGAAACTCTCTATTGAAGCCTTGAAAAGGTTTTGAGCCTTGAAAAAAATTGAGTGCTTCAGATTTGTCAATGTTTGGTGCAATGTCTCTGTAATACTCCAAGCTCAGTGCATGGGGACAAAGCAGGTGCACCAAAGGTAAGGTGTTTCTAATGTCTTTTTGCGTGGCAAGATGGATAAAGTGGACAGAAAGGTGTGTAGCTTTGCCCTTTTAGCATGAGTAACTGGTACTAACTAGGCTTCGCAGGAACTCCCCATCATCTGGGTATGTTACATTCCTAGGATGTTTGTGTGGATAATTTGGTTCATTATCTTTGTGCCAATTGCTTGTAAGTACATGACCACTGCCTACTATGGCACCATCTTTGGATACCAGACACTGAATAATCATCATAAATGTGGTACAGTCAAAATACACCTGGATTTAGGCAGGTGTCCATTAATAGTTTTCTTGTGAAACTAATTCATAATGGATAAGAAAAAGAAAGCTTGATCAAAACTGTTTAAGACTGCATCCTAGCTTTCTGCCAAGGATAGATATGCCACACTTAGTCTGTGCCATAGACTATGGAGTTTGTTTGGCAGCAGGTTTGTTTGTAACATGTTTTCAGTTCTTTTTAAAATAAGATGCAAAACTGGCTGCAATGAGTGCATTATGTTGGAGGGAAGCAGGCTAGGTGTCTGAATTCAGGGAACAAGAGAGGAAGGTTGGTACATTACTGGAGCTCTGCAGATAACCTTGGCAGAGACTGCTTGCCTCTGACATCTTGCTAAGCTCCATTATGGAAGATGACAGGTCTATGGGTAGGAGAACGTAAAACTTCTGAAGTTAAAAGCTTGACAGACTGTTGCTACAACAATTTACCTTTGCACAAGAGATTTGCCATGACAATAAACTTCAACAAGTGGGATTTGGGGTCTGGTGTGTTCATAGTAAATCCTCTCAAACTGGTGGGTGTTTACTGCCAAGGCTTTGGGGAGTGTGAGTGATGGCAGGTCTCCTTTGGTCTCATGTAGCAACTGGAGAGACCACATTACTGAGGAGCAAACTTAAAAAAACAAAATTCAGGCTCTCTGGAGCAGATGGAGAGTGCATACAGTCATTGCCACCACCTCAGCCCTGACTCCTGCAGTTAACACTGTATAAAGTAACACTTGGGACAAGACTGCATAATGCTTGCCATCTAAGCTCCTTTACGTGACTCTTCATCAGATTCCATGCTGCTTTTTCTTCATAGTGACTCTTGTGTTCAGAGCTTTTAATATAAGGAGAGCATGTGCCCTCACCCCAATCCTGTTCTAGGTACTAGAAGCTGGCAAAAATGTTCTGTGTGCTTTTGCGGGGTTTAGGGGCTGCTACTGTGTGACTGGCAAGTTGGGAGAAGCCTGGTGAGTCACCCAGCCTGTGCAGCCGAAAAATCTGAGTTGGCAAACAATGTCTCAATAGGTGTTTAACCAAGCTCTAGTGTTCCCATGTAGAACTAAAAAGCTTCTCAGTGGAACTAATTATGCTTGTTAGGCCTGACAAAGTCACTTTTACAATGTTGAACAAATACCAGTGATATTTTAATTTCCTCCCACAATTATTTGTTTATGATACTAGAAAACTTAATCCAGGTTTGTTTATACCCAAAGAGCTCAAGTATAGCAAGAACGTTAGCACTAATCAGAAAAACAGCAGCAGGTTGAGCTGAGAAAGTTTCACTCTGTCCTTCAGACTTTGTAGGGGCTAGATGCAAACCCCTTGGTAGGTGATATTCTTTGCGATAGGATTTTCCTATTCCTGTTTCCTCAGGGTTGTTCCCAGTGCCTTGGTTTACTGCAGATTCCTAGCTGCAGTTGGAAACCCAAACTGATTAATGGATTGAAACTGATTCTGAAAGAAGTATTACTGAAGATTTTAGAACAATTTTTCTCTTTGTTTGAAACAACCCAAGGCCTGCAAACATCTGTTGCCTGAAAGGAGGAGTGTTTTCTGTCGTATCAGTCTCAACAACCTCCCATTGAGCTGCTTTTTTTTGTGATTTGCAAGCTGTAGTGAACTGAAAAACTTTGCAGCGGTTGCATGCAAATCCGTCCTCCGCTCTTCTCCCAGGGCTTAATGAAGTAGCAGAGGAATTGTCACACATCCCAGAGTGGCAGAGATGATCATCAGCATTGATGTTCTGAGGGAGAAATGTGAAGTGGGAATTCAGGAAGCCCTTTAAAAAGTCTGGATGTCTCTTGGTTTTGCTTTTCTTCCGGTCTCCCCACACAGAACTTCCCACCTTTCTTGCATATTTAATTTGAAAATCAGCAATCTGTAGAAGGAGCAGTTGCCTCTGCAGAAGGAAGTGGACAGGTGACTGTTGAAAGGGCTGATTCCACAGCTGGCACCAGCTGAAATCAGTTGTGTTGTGCTAACTTAAGCTACAACTGCGCAATGTCTTAAGGGTCAGACAGGAAGATAAACTTGGGGGATCAAAAAGAGTTTATCCATTCAGGGAAAGAAAAAGTAGTGAGAAGTTGTAGACATTGCTGTTTTATCTCAGGTTCTGTGTTGCATTGAGGCAGTTGTGCTGCTTCTGAGAGCAGAGGGTGATTCTGCTGGTATTCACAGCCCAGCTAGCTCATTGCACTGGCTTCATTTGCTTCCTCCTACACTCGTTGTGCGGTATGGGTAGGATGCCCTGAGGAGGAAAACACAAGATGAAAACCACATGAAAAATTAAAGGAATTTTTTATTAATAATAATAAAAAATCCCCATATGTTTACATTGTTATTAGAAGCAAACAGTTCCATCAGCTCAAAGATGTGAAGGAAAGGTAGAAATACAGTGTTTCTATGTTAGATATTAAATTGAAGTCCCTCTCCAAAGCAGTCTCTGTAGTGCAAGGGGAGAGAAGGGAGTGGTGCAATGTCTTAGAGGCTTGAGACTCCATACATTGGGTATGAGAGTCTCTGACTATGTATAAAATCCAGCACCTTGCACAGTGGCTCTGCCTTCTGCGAGCTCCTGTAATAACCTTCTGCTCTGACGTGTATGAACTGACCCTTGAGGAGGTAAGATGTAAAGCAGGCTGTGTGCCCTTAGCAGCAGCCCTTTCTTATTGATGTTGAGCCTGATTCTGTATTGCTCCTCAGATCTTTCTACATTACAAGGGTTTCTAGCACTTCCTCCTTATTGCTGGACCTGTTTGGACTCCAGTGTAGACAAGTCATCGCCTGCTGCAGGCAGACATGGCAGTGTCATGTGAAGTTGCAGGGGCTGTGGTAAGTCTGAGTGCCTCAAGCCTAACTGGCATCTGGGATCCTAGAGTGGCTAGTGCCATTGGACCTGTGCTTTCCTTGTTAGCTACAAGACAGTGGTGGGGGGTTTTGTGTAGACTGGGCCTTTGAATCTCATTCTTATGTCCTCTCCCACTTTCATTTTTCCTATTTGTAGAAGAAATGCAAGGCTGAGGCAAAGACAAGGAAACGCCCTGTTCGAAATGTCATTGTTGCCTCTGCTGAGTATCTGTGTCAAAGGCAAATCCATGACTAGGGGCTGCTTGAAATAGTTTCCTGTCTACACATCACTCTGCTTTATATTAACTTGGAGTCCTGATGTGAAGGGCTGAGGAGATTACAAGGTGAGCAGAGCTCTGTGAAGATGCTTACGAGTCTGTCCTCACAATATTCGGATACCTTCTATCCAGCCATACAAAACAAACATTTGCCTCCCCTGAACGTAAGGTGCCTTGTCCATGGTGGAGGGAATTTCTGTGCTAAATTGTATGAGATGTGGAAGGTCAGAGTATCTGGACATTCACCCCTGAAATGGAGTAACGGGCGAAGGTTGCCACAAAATCCGCAGGACTTCATTCGCTTCGGTGTGGGAATCGATGTTCTGCAAGGAGGCAGATCCCCTGCTTGTAAATCAGTTCAGCTTGTAATATCTGTCAAGTGTTTGGGGACACCTGGGTATCTGGTGCTGTATAAATGTCAGTTGTTATTACAGTTTCTTGCTTGGGTTATTGATTTCTCCCCTGCTGTTCTCACTGGGACAGAGTGATTTGAGGTCTTTGGCTCTTCCTCCTCCAGCTTGTCTTGCATACATCGTACTTTGAACCCCTTCTCCTGAACTGCAGTGTAGTTAGCATGTCTCATAACCAGATATAGCTTTCCCTGCTGTAGCTTTTTGTACCCCTTCAGCCCAGTAGGTTAAGCAATGCCCAGCTCCTGAATACATACTCTCTGGGGCACAGAATATCTTCTGTGATCCTTGTAGTGATGTTCTGTGGACTTTGTAATCTGCTTCTCCTCCAATGCACACATCCACACCCACTTACCCTTTATCCTGTAAATTCTGCTCTTGTTTGAATGAAAATATGTTCAGCTCTTATTTTAGTCTGAAGGACAAAGTTATCATTCTATCTCCTAGCAAATGTGCTGCCCTAACCTTTGAAAGATCAGCTGTGAAATATGAACCTTTGACAGGATGTGATCCCCCTCAGAGTCCCTACAGGACTCTACCAGTCAAAGCTGCTTTAGCTAAGAAGGGGGGGGGGGAAATAAATTACTATTCTCTCCTTCCCCTCCCAACTCCAGAAAGTCTTCCCTGCCCCCCTTTTCCTTGCTGCCATTATATCAAGAAACTTTCTTCACTCCTGTAGAAAATGTTGTGCTTTTAAGGGCAAAAGGGCCCAGTTTTGATTATTTAGGCAGGATTTATCAAAAGCGCTGATGTACAAGTCTTTCTGTTTTCCTAAATCAGCTGCACCAAAGGTAGAAAGACACTGGACTTACAAGGTGGAGATTAATGTGCCCATGTTAGCAGGGTAGATGTTATGCTGTCTTTCTGGGACACATGCCCTGTGAACTTCCTTGGTGCTTTTAAAACCTCTCTTGACTTTCCCAAGTTACATGAGTGCTTTCCTAGTGCCGCTAGCCCAAAGAGCGCTCAGTCTGTTCTCCACTAGCCGTGCTTACAAAACTTGTTTTAACTGGTACAGTGAGTGCGTGTTTTTGGGGGTTACCTGCAAGCAGGTCTGTCTGGTGTTAGAAGTGTCACTAGCCATAGTAGGGAATAGATACTCAGCTAGTGTATATTGACTGTATGGTAGTAGCAGGGGATGTTGATTTATAAAGCTGAAGGTCTGGCTTGCTCATCTTTTTAATTAGTATCAGATATTTGCCTGGAAACCCTCCTTGGATCAACATGTCGTTATGTCAGGTGCTTTGGAAACACAGAATGAGAGACTTCAGGTCCCAAAGAACTTGCAGCCTGCAGTGCTATTAGAGGTGACTGCTGCTTGAATCTCATCTGCTAACATGGAGTGCAGCTTGGATAATTGCCCCGAATATCACCCATCTAAATTTTAGAACCAACGCTTCCAAACACTAATCTGCTAGCTGTGCTCAAGCTAGCTAATTTAAAGCCTCTGTGGTATGTCAACACCAGCTGCAGCTGTGTCATATAGTGCCATGTAGATCTGACCAGTTGTGCTCAGAATCATAAATACAGTTATGTGACTTGACCAGGACAAAGAGCAGGTTGGTGTCAGAGACAGGAACAGAAATAACATTTCGCAGCTCTTAGGCTAGCATCCTGCCTGCTGCATCTGTACTTCATCTGTGCTTCCTGGTGGAGCATTATGAAAGCTAAATGGTTCTAACAGAGGAGACAGGGCATGTGGTTCCTCCGTGCTTGGCAGGGAACTTGATACAAACGCGGGGAAGACAGGAAAGAGGAGTCATGTTCACGTAAATGTGAATGAGACATGCTTTTATGGGTTTCTTTCCCTTTTTTGTGTGCACTGGGAGCAAGGGGCAATAAATCGGAGGATTTTTATATCTTGCGCAAAAGCTGACATTGCTAAAATATCACATTATCGTAAGCTGCCATAAATGAGCTTTTCGAAGAGACACAGCTGGACTCTGTGAATATGGAAGCAAAGTGATTACCGGAAGCCATCAGCTGGTACTGGAAGAACTGTAGGAAAGTCAATAACTTATTAGCACTAGTTTCTGGATTATCTGGTTTCCTAAAGAGATTCCCTCCCCCACTGCTCAAGTAAATGGTGTTTTGTTATGCAAAGCCACAGATTGTTATCCCCTTTTATGCTCCCTGCTCAAAGTACTGGTGAGAAGAGGTCTAAGAAATGCCAAAGGCAATGTAGTCGCAACTCGGGGTTTGTTTAAAAGTTGCTGCTGTTTGTCCTCTCTGTGCTTCTTGGAAATTATATCTTGTTCCAAAGATACAGTGAAGGCCAAAAAGGTTGCTTAAAGGAGCTGCCAACAGCTTCACTGCTTCTGAATTTCTCTGGTAATGACTCTTTACAATGGTGAATGGGATACCTGAAATGCAGCAATACCCCTTCTTTATGCCATTCTGCTGCTCTAAACAAATTAGGTATTACTGTACCTAATAGTAAAGGACTGTAGATATTGTTCCAGAGGATTCTTTTACTTATGCTGATGCCATGCCTCAGATTTAGGAATGGGTGATGTTGACCACAGGAATACTCTAGCATGCCCACATGGGTAGTCTGAAAGGGTCCTAGGAGATGATGTCCAAGGCAAGGGAAATGCAGACCCACCCTCTTAGTCTTTGTGTCATCTGTGATTTAGATCGCAATCCACGGATGTTCTTCCTGGCTTGGGACTGTTCAAGCACTGCTTCCGACAGAGCTGTTTGATAAGGGTTCTTGGCATCCAAATGTGCTTTGAAGATGATAGTGAGAAATAGTTGAAGGAAGTGAACCATCTCCAAAATAAAGATGCAAGGCAGATAGAGATAATCCCTGTGGGTTTAGAGCTTGAGAAGAAAGCATGTTTTCTGATAGTGAAGTAGCAGGGAGGAATGTAATATTTGTTGTCTTTTTGGGGTGGAGAAGTCCCTGCATTTAATGGGCTGGGTACCAGGTATTGTAAAGAAGAAAAGCTATTTGGCCATTCAAACTTGAGGGAGACGAGGTGCTGTCCCATCATTCCCAGAGCCTTCTAAACACTTCGTGTAGATATTTTGGCCACTCAAGAAAACTCTTGGAAGCTGTACAAGGGTAGTAGATAAGAAAAGAGGAGCTTAGTGCTTGGATACTGAGTTTCACAAGGGGAATTCTCCTTTGCTTCTGTCCTCCTCCTCCACATATACTAAATTAATTTACTTACTTGATGGACCATAATATCTCTATCACCAGGAAAGCACAATGTATACAGCTTTTTATATACATATTTCTTGCACCATTAAACTAGTCTTCCTATGACAGAACCTATGAATAAGTTCCAAGAGGTAACCTGGAATGTTTTAGGACATAGCTTTCTGTAATAAATGTATATGTATATCTGCACTTTGCAACTCCTTAGTATAAAAACCAGTAAAAAAATGTAGACTCATAAATAACAGTGGTAATAAAGGGGTGCCTATGTCAGAGCCTTCCTTTGTGGTGGGATGAGCTCACATGTTGCTCAGAACCCTTTGGCCCTGGTTTGTGGGTCAGTATGACTTGTAGAAATTTAATGAGGTTTATGGGCTCATTATGACTGTGTAACAGAGGAGGTTTGTCCAAAGGCAGAGTATGTTTGTAGGAGCAGCTCTGCTGCATTCCCAATTGCTTTAAAACCCGTGAATGATCATGGCCAAATTTGACAAAGGGGCTCTGGTCTCAGAGCCCTTGCATTTTTACGGATGTTCTGAAAATGAGCAGTTTTCAGCAGGGTGTTCCACCTTAAAACCCTGCGCTTCCCGCTTACTTTGAAAATTGTCTGTGCCTAGGCTGTCTCCCTTCACAACCCACTGTCTCCCCTGCTGCTGGGGTGTGCTTCCAACAATGCCACCTTCCTTTCTCCTCCCCACCCTGCTACCAGCAGATGGAAAAAGGGGAGCAAGAGGCTGGAGAGAAAAAGCTTGTTAACAAAATTTGTTTAAACATTTAGCAGCTCCGCTGCTGTTCCTCTGTACTGAGTACACATGATGGGGTAATTTATGTCCTGAAATTACAATCCATATGAATTAGCCTGGCACAAATACATCATTTTCTAATAATAAAGACAAGACACTTCAAGGAGTGATGATGAGAACAGCCCTTTCCTATATGTTCTGCTTTACCTGCTGAGTAATTATCTAATCATTTTCTTGTAATGATATAAAAGGGGTTTTATTCCCCCTTCCCTCCCCACCCTCTCACCCTCCCCATAATGCAACAACTGCTGCTTGGAGGCTGGGGTGTAAAACAAGGCCCCAAAATAACAGCAGTAGATGGACTTCTGTGCTGACACAAATGTGTACCCTAGCCAAGGTTAGGCTTTAAGGGAATATCCATGTGGGAAATTAGTGGTGTCAGCTGGTGTAATGTGTGGTTTGGGGTAACTTCCTTCTCTTTCATTTCAGGAATGAGAAACTTTCCGTTTATTGCAAGATGAGATCTTAAGTGTGAGTGGTTACTGTGGGACTGCTCGTGTTCTGCATGCTCACACATCTTGCTTTGGTTATAGTAGCTTGTGCTGCTTACCTGTACCTTAAATAGATGACTTTAAACTTCCCTGCTATGTGGTTTATTTGCAATCAAAATTCTTTATTAAAGCGGCCTTCCTCCCCTGTGTTTTGTACAGGATGAAGCCCGGGGGTTCACTGAAAGATTTGGGCTTCTAGGCTCTTCTGTAATATTAATTGTTGAGTTGCTAATTAGTGGGGAAAAACCCTGGGCTAGATTTTTTTTCTCTCTGTTCCCCTTCCCTGGCTTACTGGCTTACCTGTTCAGCTCTGAGGTGCTCAGTGACAGGAGATCTCTCCCTCACCCATGTGTAGGACCTTGCATAATCCTGTTTGACTGCCTGGTGTTACCATAGTAATAAGTAATGATTAAGAAACCTTCTCTGAATTCTGTTTAATAATGTGGAGTCCTTGCAGAGCTAATGATCAGAAGGTGCTGGGTGAGCACACCAATGCTTGGATTGTTTTCTTTGCTCATTGCATGTAGAATGCCAAAATCCTGCATTGGAGGAGCTGTTGTTATGAAGGGTCTGTGCTGCTCCAGGCCAGCCAAACCTACTGTTTGCTTAGCTTGAGATTTGCTGTTTATCAGCATTTTTCAAGTGCTTCAGAGATGGTCAGTGGGAGGGGCCACAGCTTGTCCATCTGGAAATAAAATGGACCCCCTCTTCCCAGGGATGTGATTTGGTCCAATGCCTTTGGAAGCAGTAGTTGTGTACAGTTAAGGTGGTACTTAAATGCTTTCCAGTATTGGAGCCTCCTTGTGCTGTAATGCTAGTTAGAGATAAATTGCAATATGATTTTGCCTGAAGCCTGGTTTCTTTGCTTTAGTGGCTGTTATACATAAATTTTCAGAAGCTTTCTTACTCCATTTCTCCCTTCTTTGTAGCTGTCATATGACAGTGAGCTGTGGTCATGCTGATGCGTCTTGTATCATGCTGCCAATTTATTGCCTCCCCAAGATGTAATAAACATTATCCAAACGTTATCCAGCTTGTGGAGGACAGAGAATTCACAAATGCATGAGGGTCTGCAAGGTAAAAGGGGAAAACAGCTCACAGAGGTTTTTCATCAGTTGTTTAACCTTGTGGCCTTATAGCAATAGTGGAGTGAGAAATGACTTCTTTTCTCCTGCACTCTGTGGTGCAGTGACCTTGCTGGATAATTACCTTCAGGTTGTTGTCACAGCCACCTCAAGTACAGTAGGGGAGAAAAGAAAACCTCATGCATGTCAGATGCTGCTTAGGTGGCGGGTGTCACTGTGCTGGGAGACAAAGCATGAGCACTGAAATCGTGTCAGAATAACCTGTTGACACCATTAATAAAACCTCATAAATAAGCAGAACAAGATGATCAGTTTGCTCTGTCCTTACACAAGCAAAACTCTTCACTTTCATTATTTGTAGTTTCCGTTGTTAAGAGCTTATTGCTGTCCTTGGATATGAGGGTCCTGTTTTCACAGGCCTGCATGCACTGGTGGTCACAGCCTTATATTCTGAGAAGCTTTGCCAGAAAAAGGGAAAACTGAGGGCTGGAGGCACAAGAGATTTTTTTCCAAAGTTGTAGAGAAGGTACAGAGCAGAACTGGGAACTTTAGGGTAAGAACCTAGGGTGTGAGATTGTGGTGATGTAATTTCAAGTGATGTGAGTTTGTTCAGGCAGTAATTAATTCCCCTGTTTAGCCCACTCACTGCTGCTCTTGCTCAGGACTGGCTTGATGAATTCAATGTTTTCGTAGCAGTTTTGCAGGACTAGTTCCATTCAAAGTGATGGTGAAGAAAAGCCTGTTGGAGAAGTGTTGATGGATCAACACTTATTTAATTTTGTTTGATTTTGTAAAAGAAAAAGGCCTTACTGTAAGGCCCTGGGCAACTTTGTGTGATTGAAATATATAATCCATAACAACAATAAAAAGCAGTCAACTTGTCAAGGAGTGTGCATTGGCTTAACCAACTGCTATGAAGCCTTTCAGTGACACAAAATTAATAATAAGAAAATATATTGTCATGTGATGAGTTGCCCTTCATTGTGAGTGTAAGTACATTAACATGTCTACATCCTGGGAATGAATTGTGTAGCTCTTGGCTGTGTGGGTTCCTAATTGAGATTTGAACTGCTAGATACTATTAGCATGCAAATCAGAAATAGTGGGAATAATAATAAAAATGATCTTAACCTACTGAACTACAGTAACAATACTGTAGCCAGAAATGGATGATCATGCAAGTAAGATGCCAGTTCAGCTTCTGGAGATGAAGATCAGTAGAGAACGGAAAAATGCACTTGGCCTGCCTGGCTGCTCATGGATATGTTATAACCTATGTGAACACCTTTTGTTGCTATACCCCACTGATACTCTGTGCAAACACCTCCAGCACTGCAACAAGTGAGAAAGAAAATGATTTTGAATTCTGAGACTGATTAACCCTAACTATGCTGTCAGAAAGGTTTAATTTTAACAACACTGCTGGTAAGTTGGGGTTCTCTATGCTCTTTTTTTATTTCTACTATATTATTTACAGTTGTAATTAGAAAAGACTACCACTCCAGCTAATAATTTGTTTCATGATGTATCAAAGCCTCTAGTACAACAGGGATGAATTATGCTCCTCTGGTAGTCATGAATTACTAGTGAAATCATTTCAGTCTAACTTATTGAACTGAATGCCAGGGTCAGGCCTTATGTTTTCTCCACTAAGCTGCTGAGTGGAGAACTGTCTTTCCAAAACCTTCCTTTAAGTGCCAGATTTTTCCAAACCTCACTGCTACTCATCCCCCGGAGGGACAGAGGGAAATAATGTAAAAGATGCTCCATATTGCATGTTCAAGGGTTGACAACTACTAGGAGCTTGTGTTTATCTGTTGCTTTCAAATGGGGCTGCCAGACTGAGCTGGCTCCAGCCAGGATCTTCCCATCAACCTTACACCATTATCTTGCATTTCTAATGACATGTCCGTTCCTTTGCTCCTGATGGTCCACTTTAGCCAGGGAAGAGGATTATCATTCTTATTTTATTACTGATGACAGCATGAGATTTTTCAACCACCTGCAAACACTGTTTGGCTGATCACTTTTTAAGTTATTGGGTTATTGTGAATTATGGAGTTCTTTCCTTCTACTCCCAGCAGATAAAAATGCATTTCCTTGAAGCTAATCTCAATGTAAAAATCAAATCCTGTCTCCATCTGCAATGTGTGATGTGATCTAAGCATGGACTGACATAGAAGAGGCTTCATGAGAACAATAGCCATGAATGCCAGGTTTATGGGTCTGATTCTTTTCTCTCTGGGGACCTGAACTGAACACAGTCAAAACTTGCCAGTGAATGTGATAAGCCCATTTACAGAGGCTTTTATAGAGGAATTGAATTCCTGGAGTCACTTGTGGCATATTGGTTTGGCAACATCAATACTAGTTCTTCTAACAGTGTCAGCCCCAGGTCACCGCCCAGTAGAAAGCTTCTACTCCATGCAAGTCCTTGTCCATAATCCCTTTTTGTAGGGCTGAGGTACAATTGCACATAATTATTTGCAAGGGTTCTAAAACCTATCTGCAGTGCATGTGGTGCTTAATGCTGATGTCCTGTGAATTTCTCAAATACCTGTACAATCATCTCTTGCTTTGTTTTCTAATCATCACTATTTAATATTAGGACTGGCAAATAAGGAGCTTGCTCTCTCCTCTTCCCCTTATTTGTTGCCATGCTTGGATTAAAGTGGGTTTTTTTAAATAAATAAAAAATTAAATTGCATTTTATTTTCTTACCAGCTGCTAACTCTCGGAGACAGATTGGGAGATCAATTATCACAGCGGTGAATGAATCTTAATTTTTCAATATAATTTACGGTAATTCTATATTCTCTGCCCAAGAAGCAAATAGTGCTGGCTTTTTTCCAAAAGTGAGCTTAGAAGGAACAACAAAAGAAGCCTCACAAAACCAGCAACACCACTGTAGTACAGCAGCAAGGGCTCCTGGTCTTTTAGTGGTCTGAATACTGCACCAAAGGTAGGGAGTGTAGTACTTGTGTGTGTTCTCAGTGGAAATTTCTATGGCAAATGCTGGAATTGACTTTGGGGAGGGAGATAACCACAGCTGAATTCTGAATGTTTCTGTCTGTTTTTTATGGAGGATTATGGCTTTTGGGATTATGTTGGCTGAGCTCTACCCAACTCCTACTCAGTGCAACAGGAACTCTTTGTTGGGCTTCACTGAGCTCTGGACCATGGTCCAAATGTCAGATTCATCCCTGTGTCTGTCACCACTTTTGTCTCTCTTAAACATCCAAAATACGGGGTGTGTTCTGCATCCACAACCACTGGGTCAGATTGCTGCAGGGGATGCTAGTCTTTAGCATGGGGCCTGCTCTCAGGAACATGGGAATTACATGAGGGAGGATGGCGTCTAAGTAATAGCAATGGTCAAGAGGCAGGGTGGCAAATCTGGCTGATGATCTGGTTCCAGGATGCCAAATCTTTCCTGGGTGACACTTCAGTTATTGGATCCTATGGATGTTGCTTAGCATTTCTGTGGAGTTGCACCCAAATCAATAGAGCCCAGTACAGCATGGAAATCTGCCATACTTGAGGTTGTAGAATGGGTCTCCATCTGCTTGCTTCTGGCCAGATCCTGTGGTGCTGCCTTCCAAGCAGGCCTGGCGTGACTGTGCCACACAATGCTGACAGGGGTTGTTGAAGGCTCTGTGGTGCACACTTGGATCCAAGCGTACTTCTCAAATGTCACGTAGTCATTTGTGATCGTGAGCAGTTTATCGGCTAACACTTAGTGGAGGGAACTGAGGCGACTTAGTTTCCTGTGTATGGCACTCTCATCTTCTCCCCCCTGCCCCTTTTAGCTCTTTCTGGCACTGGGGACAGCTCCTGGAATTCATGGAAAAAACTTAATACACCTGCTCAAATTATATTTTTCTAGTAGGGCTTCTTGGATTGCAGTCAGGACAGAGCCATTTGGCAGGGGAAGCCAACACTGTAAGCAATTTCTGAGCACTTATGTCATTTATTGAGAGGTATATTGTTTAGCGTGCATTTCAAATGTGTTTAAATAATTAAAATAAATGGCATGCTTAAGTTGGACCAGGCGGGGGGATGACACAAAAGAGGCTGCAACACTTGTTCTCTTCATTTAAAAACTCAGTAACTAAATCTCATTTTAGATCTACAAATACAAATAGTGCAATTAATTGGCAGTAATTTAGAAGTCCTCCATTTCAAAAGCCCCAGGACATACACGTTGGAAACAATGAATCTCCTAATGTCAACAATGGTTCTGCACATGGCCTAAGATGCAAACAAGTAGGGAAAGGATTTTGCTTACTTTTCCCATGTTATTTATGGCTCGTCTTCACACAGTGACAGCACGTTATTGTATGTTGCATTAAAAATTCTTTCCCAAAGCTGATTGGATTGATTTCTACCCTTTTCATTAATGCACAAAACAAGAAATGATTGTATTTTTTCAGTGTAAAGTGGACCCTGAATCTCGTAAGTATTTAAGCCATAGCACAAACACTTGAAGCTCTCAGAGAACACAATAGCATGAGGGAGGTCACTTGCCAGGTCACAGATTTTTCTTTTTTGCTTGTTCCCTGAATAACTGCAATTTCTCTGTCTTTTTTTTTTTTTTCTTATGTTTGTACAATCACCGTTGTCCTTTGCAGTGTCTATGATTGTCCATATTAGAATTGAGACCTCTATTCTCCAGATGACAAGTTCAAATAAAGTAAACACCACACCCTGCTTTTTTGTGCAATTTGGGGGATGTGCTGTTTCAATTATGTGATAGATGGAAGGAGCAATATCTCTTGACTCCATGGTACTCATTCTGCAGAGGTAGAAAGTGCTTTTGAACATGCATGGATTGCTCCATGTAGTGCATAACAGAGGATAAAGAACAATATTTCAGTAGCCAGAACTTCAGCAATAGATGAGGTAGGTAGTGTGTTATCAAATCTGTTTAAATGTGAGTATGTATGTGAAATACTGTGATTGAGACACAAAATGGGTACAAGGCTCTGTATGACTTCGGGCAAGTCACTAGCAAAATGGAGCAATGCCACCCTTTTTGTCTGTTTGGTTTGCAAGCTAGTTGGGACAGACTTGCCAGTTATGTGCATGCAGTGTACAGTGAGGTCCTGGAATTGTTCATATTCTTTTGGAGTTGCTCTGTTGTAAATAACAGTGGTAGCTGAATTGGCCAAAAGGCCTGTGAGAGACTATTGCTTTGATGTTTAGGGTGGGAGCTTGGTCTATGCAAGATACTTTCCTGGAGCCTATGAAAGTCACTGCAGTTAATGATCTTTCTTTGTGTTAGCAAAAGCAGGATCTGCCCGCACTGCTGGATAGTGTTCAGGGATCTGCATAGACTCTACCACATTCTGTGACATTTGCAAAGACTTGATTGTTTGCACCTCTGAGCATTTAGGCCTATAAATATTTATTAACCTTCTCTCAGACATGTATCACAGCTAAGGCAGAAATGACCTTCCCTATGGCTATGGCTGTGGAAGAGGGGAACACCTTCCATGAAAGGCACAGGATTCACAGCCCCCAATACTTTAGCAACATGCAATGTACTGTGGAGCAGAAGAGAGCCAGAGGAAATGGCAGGGGTCAGAAAATGGGAGACGAGGGGCTGCTGAGAGCAGGAATAGTTCTGAGCTCAGGTGGCAGCACACCCAGGCTGAAACTCAGTTGCAGAGCTCTGCCACTTCAGGGCTGTGTGGGCTTTGAATTGCTTTCCAGTGCCTCTTCATTAAGGTAGATTGTCTTTGCAGCCTTTAGAGAGTGGGAGAAACTGTATTTGCTTCACCTTTATAAGAATTGTATTAGTTAGCTGCTGGTACTAACTAATGGAGTTGTTTCTTTAGTTTCAGCTACGTAGTTTTAACACTGAAAGTCCCTATTTTAAATCTCCTGGATGGCTGCAAGGGATTATTTCCTTTGCCTGAAGTAAGTGGTTATTGGCAGTAACATGAAAGGTTGGCAGGTATTTCTGCTAGTGTTGGCACACATGGGCTATCAAGACAGGGGTGGTCCAGGCACTATGTAAAGCATTTGCACAGGAAACAATGTCCTGGCCATTGGTGGCACTGAGGTGTGCAGGAGGTGGAGGGGGAGCCTAGCTGCACTAAGGAGCTGTGTTTAAACCTGACCTGAGAGGATCTGAGTCAGTGGGTTGACCAGGGGAGGTGGTGGACAGGGCAGAAGAAATGTTCTTAATTTGTAGAGAAAAGAGAAATTAACCCAGGTGTCTGGAGGGAAATGTTTATTAACTTCTCAGCATAGCAGTCAGCATCCTTCCATCTGGCGTGCCTTAAGTTAAAACATCAGGGCTTGGGGGGGACACACTGGGCTATGTGCCAGATTAGACTAAAGAAGTGTCCTCCTTTGCTTTAGGGTAGCAAAGATCATGCAGAATGAGATATGTAGAGGAAACAGGAAGTCTTCTCACAAGGTAACTATTGATTATTTAATGAACTGATAAACAGCAGGCTACAGAATAATTGCACATTTGAGCTTTGGCTTGGGTTGGCTGCTCTTTCTCAAAGCAGGCACAGGACTGCAGTCACGGGCTGCACAAACATGTTGTGAGCAATCCCCAGTCACCCATTCTGAGTCTGTTCCCAGGAGAGGACCTTTGCATCAGTTGCACTGCATCAGAAGGTCACCTGTCCCAGAACATGAAAATCAAAACCCTGTTGAGCTGTTCTCTTTAACAGGTTTCAGTAGGAATAGCTATTTCTCAACCCTGTGTTGAACTATGGGTCTGCTTCTGTTGACAGTATTTCTAGGGCTCTATAGTGACATATTTATTCACCTCTCCCTGTTCTAGCTATTACCTGAACTGTACTCTGTGCTCCAGGGTTTCTGAGCACCAGTTTCAATGGTACTAAATCACAGGGCCCCAATTCTTTCTATCTTCAGAACAGCTCCCATGTAACCTGCTTATCTGGTACATAAGCAGGAACATGGGAATAGTATTGCTTTAGAAATCCTAAATACATGAAGAAAAGAATATACTGTAGAGCTCAGGTGGTTAAAAGGTCCTCATTATTGCTATGTCTAAGACTGCATTACCAGGGATGCATTCATATGTCTGTGTGACGTTCATGCTCCCTTTACCCAGAGCACTGCAGTTATAAATGCTCAATATCAGTGGTTTGTCCTCACATGGATTGTGGCTGCAAAGTTTGAAGTCTGATCTGAGGCAGCAGGCAAAGGATCATTTTGAACTCGGGCCCAACGAAAGTGCATCTATCTTTGGTGACACTGAAGTGGTGGCCAGTAACTCTCCTGTATAATCCAGTACGAGTTTGTGCTGCGTGGGACTACTCCCTTCAACAGTTTTCCTGCTGTTGGTTATTTAAACCTTGGACTTTAGTTGAGGGGTAGGAATTGGAAAAGAATTGTAAAAAAAAAAAAAAGCAGGAATCTAAAAAGATATAGACAACACATAGCTAATGGAGATTGCAGAAACATTTTGATGTTCATATGCTAATTGCTTCCCACTTCCTTACAAACGGCAATCACTTCATTGTTTTTCTGCTGTGTGTTTTTGAAAAGATTTCATTGAAGCTTCCTTAATGAGGCAGACACAGAGAATGAAAGAGGTATGTTATGGATGGAAATTTCTTCTGGATGCTCCATGTTAATTATTCTTTGATTTCATCTTAGCAAACTTGTTCCCTTTACAGGCAGAAACCAAAATTGGTTTAATTGAGAGACTAGCCAGTTCCCAACTGACATCCTAGAAACAAGCTGTGCTCCTTCTGTTGTGTGCCTGGACTGAGCAATTGGTCAGGGAGTCTGTGCGGGTACCACTATGTTCTTGAGCTGCTGTTCTCCCTCCTGGGGTGCAGGGGAGGTGTTAGTCTCCCTGAGAAGAGCTTAAGGGAGATGCCCTGGTAAACCCAAGGCCTCTGGGAGATGGTGCATGTCCTGTAGCAAGTAAGTATTTTCCAGGTGTTGCTGCTGGATAGTGCAGCTTTGCATCACTGCAGTGTAGAGCCCAAGCCAGGCTTATGGTTTATTGGTATAATACTTATGTGCTTTAGTTTTGTGAAGGCTGCTGGAGCCCTGAGAGCTGCTGCAAGAACTGGTGTGACTACATGTATGCTGTAAGGAGTCCTTGGTGCCATTAATTACAATGTCTATAGGCTCTTTCTCAATTCTTTGTATATGCAGACAGTAACCCTGTGGGCAGCAGTGGAACTCGGCAGCAACATAAAAACCCTTTTATTTTCCCTTTAAATGTGGTGCTGCAATAAAAATAAAAAGTTTTTAATAAATGAGGAGAAGCAAATGAGGTTGTTGCCAGGGAAAGGTGCTCATCCTTGAGGTGGTTTCTATTTTGTGGCTGTCTTGGTTTTATTTATTTCTTTTGTTTTGTTGCTATTAAGGGAGACAATTCAAAAGAACAGTGGGATGCATAAGTAGCTTGGTAAAGATGGCTCAGCTGGAATATGTGTAGACCTAAATCTCTAGCGGGGGCATGATGAGAACCCCAATAGTTCCAAAACTGCAGCAGAGTTTGAACTGCCTCCCTGCCACAGCTCTCACCATTCTCTATGGTTTATAACGTCAGCTGATAAAATGGAAAGGACAAGTCTGTATTTCTTGCCCATACAGCAACAAAATGTGTAAGACATTTGGAATCTCGTAAGACTTCCAGACCAAAATGTTTTCACAGTAAGTAACTACAGTTTCTGAAATTAGCCTGCCTTGAGGTTGAATTTATATCAGAACACCTTTTTTCCTAATTTTAGCACATGCATCTTGGGTAATGATGCCACAGAGTCTGTATGAATCTTGAGATTTTAGGGCCAGAATGAGCTACAAGATCATCTCATCTGACAGCTAGCATAATGTAGCATTCGGCAATTACTGCATCAGGATGGTGCCTGGTGCCCCATCCAGCAAATCTTTCATGGATACAGGCAGTGATTTAGAGACTCCACATGAGGACAAGTCAGCCATGTTCTTAGCTGAGTTGTTTCCAGTAGTTAATCACTCTTCACTCTTTTCCAAAACCTTTGGGATGCAGTTATCTGTTGGGAATGAATGTAGTCCTTCTTGCTGTGTAATGAACACGTAGAAAAGTGACACGAAGTCCAGAGGAAGCTTATTATTTGAAGCAATAGCCATATGACAAGTTGAGTTGCAACTCCTGGTTCAGAATGATAGTCTGTGGTGAATTTCATCTCTTGTCCTGTTTAAAGAAGAAAAACACCCTCGAAACATTCTGTTGTTCCCATATGAAAACAATGTATTAGAGTATGACAAATCACATCCCACTCAGCCAATTCGAAGCCTTCATACTCATTTGCTTTCTGCTTGTTTCACTCCTTTTGATGCATCTGGCTTCCACCTCCACTCCTGCTAACATGCTCTGTGTTTTACCCTTGAAGAACCACATTTTTTTTTGAATCATCAGACAGGCATTGCTGTATTTAAAGAGCATAAACTTTTAATTTGATGGCATTATGATAAGCAGAAGACAGGTTCCTTTTGTTCGTATTTCTTTGCTTAGACACTTGCCAGGACAAATTGAAATGTAAAACTAGCTGTCCTTGTTTAAGCAATTATATTTAATAAGGCTCAGAGGGAAGTGTGTTCCAGGAAATACAAGAGGGTAAGAACTGAAGGAGTCCTGTGACTTTTGTCCTGGCTTTGTTACTGATTTGTCATTTGGCTCTGACTCAATGGCAGAACAAGGAATTCATCACTGGTCTGTAGATGTGATATACTCTGTGTATGAGCCCTTCCAGCCCAGTGGAGAAGACCTCGAGGATCGCTTGATATCTTCTTAGTGACTCTCTTACCATCTGAGCACATATCAAAGAGAGCTGAACTGTTAGTTTTGAAATAGGTGATTTATTATAGTTACATGTAAGTTGCAGAGACAACAACTCCTAATTTTAACAGGCCTGATACAGTTGTGCTTGGATGAAACAAGTGGCAGTTGCCAGTCTGAATGCTTTGGTTCTGTAGCTGCTGAAGCTGGGTAACTGAAGTTCTTTTCATCCTGTTCTCATCTGTATTAAGATTATAATGTCCTGAGGACAGGGATTGTTGCTTGAAGCCTGTACAAAGCATAGCAGGACCTGCTCTCAGTTGCGGTCTCTAGTTGTTACTGCAATACACGTAATGGGAGGGGGTCCTGAGCCATCTGAGAGAGAACACTAGTACACAGAGGTAAGGGAGAGTCAGGTCTTGGCTGGGGCTTTAAGGGCCTCTTGGATAAATAACATCCTATGAAACAACTAAAAGCATGTGGCCTCTTTCCTTATGACCTTGAGATTTCTTAGGAGTGTTTCAGATCAAGTCCCCAGTTACTTCAAAAGCTTCTCCAGCACTTAGTGTTCTACAAAATTGTATGCATGTTCCTGTAGATGATATGAAGAAAGTGACTCCTGTTTGCTACTTGTGCAACCAAAAAAAAGCCATTTCCATTTCCACAGTTTAACAGCTCAACTAAAACAACAGCAGTGACTATATCAACAACAGGCACACAAACAGCACAGCCACTTTGACTGTGGGAACTGATCAACTGAAATTGATTCTTTGAGACCGATGGCAAATAAATGTCCACATTTTCTAGGCTGTCTGTACAAAGCTTATTGTAGTGTCATGTAAAATATTTATGCCAAATTCATTTGGAAGCTGTAACTTATATTATCCATAAATGAGTTCAATGAAACCTTTTCAAAAAGCATTTTACTTTTGAGCAGGGAAGTGCTTTACTATCTTCAGTGTTCTGGGGTTTGAATACATACACCCTCCCTTATTTTGTCTGCCCAGGAACAATTTGCATTTCAGGGAACAGTGTTTAAATTTTTTATTTCTTGTCCGTTTGGGAAGTCTGTGTCATTTTGGCTTTTGTTTTCTATGTGCTTCTTCAGGCTGGTGTGGTTTTTTCCTCTCTTTTACAAAAAGAGAGAAAAACTAATATTCCATTTAAGGTCTTGAATTGCGGAATCAGCTTTGAATTTCCAGCTTCTCTGCTATGGACTTCCTGGGTTTCCTTGGGCAGATCTAGCTGCTTATTGAAACTCAGCTGAACTTCATTATCAGCACATGTGAATATCTTCAGAGTTCAGTTAAATTATACTCACTGTACCTCCTGTAGATGAAAACTATTGCTACCTCTATTTTATAGTTAGAGGAACCAAGAGGCTTAAGGGCCCACCTACACAAGGATATGAAAGTATCCATACGGCAAAGATAAGATTCCTGCATTAGCTTCAGTCTTGCTGACACAGGTGATAAGGCTGTGCTGGGTGTTGTTTGGTCTAGATTTATTGAATAAGAGGTTAGACTTTCTACTGAGTCTTAAATTATTATACATTGACTTTTTTGTCTTCGGTATACTATGTTCGCTGCTGCTGAGTTAGACGAGCTGCTGTGGGATGACAGACCAGTGGTGTCCAAATCTGCAAGGCTGCTTTTCAGGGAGATTTCCTAAAGGAATAAAGCTTGCAAGGTTGTGCATTGTACTGTCCCATCAGTTCTTTCCTAGTACCTACTGATTCCCCCCTCCGCCTCCCAAGTTTCATGAAAATCAGTAACTGCATGTTGGATGCATAATGAAATTACTTTCTATGCTGAGAAGAAAGGGACAACCAAATTGTTAAACTTCCCATTTCATGGCAACCAGCTGCCCAGCCAGCCTCCACATAGCTCCAGCTTAACCAGGGCACTGGCTTTTGCTTGATTGGGTGTCATTGAGAATAAGTTGTGATCGCTGCAGTGGGAAGATTAGGGGAAACAAGAGACAGACCTGCAAGAAACCAGGTTGTGTTTTTCCTCTGCTTATGGGAACAGCTTGCTTTGAGTGGAAGTCTCCTGCCAGCCCCAGATGTGCAGTTGAGTAATTTAACTGTCCTCAGTGATGCTTTATCCTCGCACAGACCATTTGCAGGGACACAAGGTGATGACAGTAACTTCCATCCATGTTTGTTTCTTAAGGCTGCTGTTGCTTTCTGGAAAAGTCTTGTGGTTTTGTTGTTGTTGCTAGCATGGGTCCTTTACTGCCCTGACTCACCCTTCAGGAAACTTTTTAGATTGCACAAAACAAGGAGCTGATTCACTGGTGGAATTTCTTTCCTTTCACTGAAGGGACTTGCCTCCATCAAAGAGGAAAATTAGGTAGCTCCTAAAATGGCCCTTTGCTGCATCCCCAAAAACATCCTTGTGGTGAGAGGATGCTGCTGCAGTGATAAATATGCTACTTTCATGACTTTAATAATTAAAAATGCACTTTAAAAAAAAGTCCGCCTGCACATGCTATAGAAAGGTCTATTTCATTTATTCTAGCCTCTCATGGATCCTTAAGGTTTTATGGGCACTTTAAAGCAGAAATAAAGATCCTTTTTATATTCAAAAAACAGATGTCTTTCAAACTGCCATCCTATTCCACACAACTGTAGCTATTTTCTCTTTAAGATGTTGCATCTGGACCAGAGTCTTTTGCCTTTCCTTTTCTAGAGATGTGCAGGTTTAGGGCAGAAGATACCTCGTTAATGATCGGAGTGGCTCCTCAGCTGGCCTCATGTGCTTGTTGTCACTGTCACACGCTGTGGCCCAGGCTGTGGGAGTCTGCACTGTAGAAGGGCAGCCTGAGTCTAAAAGTGGTAGCTCAGACAGCCTGTCCCCCTGCCCCAAATGTTCAGAATTGAATGGCTCCATCTGTGAGAGTCTCATGGCATTTATTCTCTTCCCCGACTTGAGGTACATAAAAGCATCCATGGGAATCTTTCTTGTAAAGATGGACTCATAGCTTGAAGCAGAAGTCTTCAGAGAGGTCCAACCCCATCTTCCTCCCCATGTCCAGCATAAAATGTACCTAGCTGACATGTGTTTGTAGTTTAGCTGAGAGGCAGGTTAAATTCCAATATGCTTATGAACTTACAATATGGATGTGGCAAGTATCCCTTTGCTTCCATTTTCCATATGTAAAAGGAGGATAATACTGTTCTGTTCCCAAATGGCAGTGCCTAATGAAGCTCACAGGTCCTGCAAAGTATCCAGATCAGTGTGGTTTTGTTTCTGAAATTATCCTGGCACTGCAGGGAGTGGAGGTAACTAAGAATATTTAAGTAGCAGACATTACACAGCTTTGTCTTTAACTGCTTGATCAGACTGCAGAATACCAAAGAATAAGACAATCCAATTAATTAAAAGGGAAGTTCTGTTCTGCAGAGTCGTTATAGCAGAATAATGTATATGTAGTTATTTATTTTTGAGATTCACCCAAGAAAGCTCCCAGAGAAATAGAATTGATGCATCTGGGCTGGGATATATATTTATTTACATTATTACTTCTTGGCAGAAAATGTCCTCCAAAGGAAATAGAGGAAGATATTAGATGAGAAGAATTGGTGATTTTTAGGATCTGCTTTCCTCCCACCTTGCTTTTTGTATTTGTGTGCTATCTTGTTTTGCAAGCTCTGTTTTGTTTATAATGAAGTTTCTTTAAGTTTGATTGGCAGCTGAGGACAGTTTGCAACATATCAGCTGCAGTATAAAGGCTCTGTGATGAATGGTTTAGGAAAATACAAGGAAAGAAAAGCACTGATTTCACTAATGGGGTAGGTTTGGTGACAAAGAAGTCACTTTAGTTTGTTTTTGTTACATTGCCTCTACTATGGGCAGCTTTGGTGCAAGGGGTTTCTGATGGTGCAGTCAACCAGTGCATGTCACTGCTGTCAATGTGACCCCAGCTCTGCCGGGCAGTGGTACCATAGCTGTTGTGCAGCTGTGACCTGCAGTGCTCTTCTAACCTTCAGCTTCTTCATCCCGCCCATCCAGTCCAGTTCTCTTTCCATGCACGTTGAACTGATTTTTGAAGCACAGGACATGTATTTATGGGGCTCTCCATTAAACTGATTCTGCCATTTGACTTCTGAAGTATAGTGGAAAAATCCCTGCAGCCCAGTACAGTGGGAGTGGGAGTGCAGACAGGATGGTAAACTGAATTGCTGGAGGAATCTTATATAAATCAAAGCAGGTCATTAAAATGGAGGAGAGATGAAAAGAGACTTCTTTATTACTGGAAACTCTAAGTTAGTTTTCAGCAACTGAATTAGGAACAAGGAACGTAATGTGCTATACCATAGTCTCTTAAGAAACGGATGCAGATGAAATGCCTCCTGAGCAAAATAATGAGGTTAATAAGGATAGCTGTGCCTCTCCAATTAGGGAACATGGGAGGCTAGCATATTACTGTCTTGGCAGAAGACACTATGATGTCCAGCTGGGGCTGATGGTTTTAAAAGTTATAATAAGCAAGCAGATCAAAATGTGTCTGTGTAGTAAATAAAATACATGCCAATGCATGGAGGGGGATTTGCAAGCGAACTGTTCTTTGCAAAATTACATGCTAAAGGAATCCGTTGCCTAGAAAAGGACAAAACTCTGTGATCTACAGCTATGGGGTTTGTGCTTCTCTGGAAACTTTGGATGATCCTCTCAACACCTCTGAGTGGTGAGGAATATTTACCGGGGCAGTTTGATAAGTGATGTAATTTGGTAAAATGTCATTATTTTGTTCTCATAATAAAAGAAGCCATGAGATTTGGCCTATACCTGCAGTGTGAGGCAGCAGTGAGACTGAGAAGCTTTGATTCAGGATCTCTAAATTACATCAACTGTATATACCTTTGACCTATGGTGCAGTCAAGCCTGGGCAAAAGGTGCTTTCTTCGCACGTGTGCCAGATCGTGCAGTTGTATACTACTTCCAGCTTCCTCTCCTGCTCACAACTATGTCAGGTCCTGAACCTCAGGAAGAGCTCAAATGGGAGAACCTTAGGCAAAGAGAGATGAGAGAGAGGATTTGGCTAATGAAATTTCTAGGTGAGCATGGACTTGAACAAGACTTTGAGGTTAGCTTCTTTAATGCTGCTGTCACCCTCAGAGGGGCAAGAATAGATCTGCTTTGCTGGGTATTTGTTCAGACTGTAGCCTTTGGAGCAGAGCCTTGATCTATATTTGTGGATGCAAAGGTGTTCACATACCATACTTAGGACATCTAAAATAAAAGAGCATTTATGCTTGAGGGAAGAATGAACCATGAAAATGTCTTGAGTGACTGAAGAGAAGGGACAGCAAGCCAAGGGGAAATGGTAGGGATGTAGGAAGGAGAGAGAAAGCATCGTTACCATTCTTCATGATAAAGGGAGTAGTGTGTTCTTTCCTTCCTCAAGTTAAATGTATTTTTTTTGTTGTTTTAATATTCACTAATACATTCTAAGCTAACATTGCAAAAACTGAGTGTTATGTGGTACTGCTGCCTTCAGTCACCATGGAGTAGGGGGAAGGTTTATTTTTATAACTTCCAGCAGGATATGATAGAGAGTGAGTGTTGGATTCATTTCACCTGAAGAGGAACTGCAGAATGAGAAGGCATGACTTAGTGAAGAGCTGAGCTGACCTTGCTTTCCCCAAAGTCCAAAATGGAAGTTCTGTTGTCATCACTGTATTGTCTACAGGATAGAAAGGGTCTTGCTGTGCTAACTACCTCCAATTTCCATTAAGAAATTACTTTGCTACTGAAAAGCAAAAAAGTCATGTCTGTTTTGAATATTTCTGAGAAACATGAAAAGGTTTCAGTGCAAGTTTATTATTCCTATCACCCTGCTGAAGAGTGACCCTAGCACAGCCCCATCCCCTGTAGCCTTGACACAACCCCCACAGCATTGAGCCAGTGTCTGCCATCCTAATGCTGGAAAGCATCACTGTCCCTTACTGAGCTTTAGAAGCACTCCAGTGTCCATTCATGATGCACTTTAATGGCGATGGACCTATTAAAAATACCACTTTAGCTTCCTCAAAATATGTGATTGATCCTTTGAATGTAAGTAGCTTTGTACCTTGGTTCACAGCCACAATTTCTATGCTAGATGTGTGAAAGAAACAGCAATATAGCCAAAAGCTACAATCATTTTCTGCAGATATTTCCTCTACTTTCTTCCACTGCTGATATATCAGATTACCTTATCGGAGCCACTGGTTGAATTATAATATCGTTTATTACAGCCTATCAATCAGATTCCATCATGTGCAATCCCTATTGCTGATAATGGGCCTTTCCTTCAGCAAATGCTATAAAAGAGGGGAAAAAAAATAGAAAGGAGGGAAAATTGCTTTTGGCGGCGGGGAGGGTGTAATCAAGAGGTTTGTCTAAAACTTGACAGAAACAACAGAATATTTTTGCGGTCTGCAGGAACTGTCTAGATATTTGGTGGGGGGAGGGAACCAAAAACCTCTGCTCTTCAAAAGACAGATGATAAAATTATTTCATCTCCTTGGGTTGCTTTCATAAATATTGTCGCCTCTACAATTCAGCAGCTGTTTGAAATAAATTTAAAAACAGGGTGTTTTGTATCATTATCGTACAATTGGAGAGCAACATGTCATAGTCCCTGTGCACTCTACAAAGTTCAGGAGGTATCATAGCATTACACATCAAAGAACGGGCTTAAATTGTCCAGTTGTGTATTACAAGTCCAGTAATGCAATCGGTGCATTTTGAATAGTGCTGTTCAAGCTGGGTGATAAAGTGGCCGGTTAAGGGAAAGCAAATCTACAGTAGTGCTAGAGATACCCTAAACTGAGTGTGGTTAATACACAGCTGGCATCTACAGGCTGCATTGAGTTTATTGAACAGGTTGTACGTTTCGTGAGTGCAAGGAAAGGCTTGTGTCTGAGAAGGGGAAAGCCTGGGCATGCTGATCTAATGGGAACCAAGGTGCAGGAAATCACACAAGTGAGGAGAGCAGCTTCTCCATGTTTGTTTTTGCTGTCATTTAATTGTCCTACAAGCTCAGGAGATGGTAAAAGATACCTTGATGGCATAAGCCTTTTTGTTCTTTATAATTGCAGCAGTAGGAAGAAGGGTGGTCAGGTCAAGCATTAAAAAGGCCGAAATGGTGAGAAGAGGCACCTCAAGTGATAGCAGCTTTGGAAACAATTCTCCAGAAGTGGGTCAAAAAGGAAAAACAACACATCCAATGTGCCATGCTTTCTACTTTCACTGTTAATAGCAGTCTGAGGGATGAAAAATTGACCCATCATAACTCAATACTGTTACATGATTCTTTTCATCTAAAGATTTCAAATGCTCTATAGAAAGAGGCCCCATTAATCCCTTCCAAGGATGCAGGACATGGAGCAAAGGAATTAACTGAAGCTTGCCCAGAGCCACTCAGTGTCATGGAGCTCAGTAACATGTACTTCCTACGTGAGCTGTTTGTCCATCCATTGGCATACCCTGTCTCCTAGCAGAATTCTGGGGAAAAAGTCTAAGACACTTGTAATTTTGAACTAACTTAAGTGTTCTTTTAATTTCTTTTGAAAACTCCTAATGGAAATAACTGAGTTTTCTTGGGGTGGGGGGGTGGGTTAGAAAACTTAAAACGAGCAAAAAATATTCACTTATTGATAAACACATTTTAAGGTGTGAACATAACAGACCAAAAAACCCAAGGTTTTATATCCAACTGTCAATGAGCAATTTCCTTGGGATTTGTGCCCTTTAAAGGTCTCCATATGATGGAGGATGGTCTTTGAAATCTGTGGTACTTGAATTTCACTCCCAAGTTCTTGTAACCTATTGGAGAATGTTTGTTTCTGGTCTCCTCCCCAGCTATGTCTGTGTCCTTAAATGAGCTGATGTTACAACACTGAAGACCCTTGGAGCTTTCACCCAGAAGGGCAGAAAACAGATTGCAGCAATGCTTATGTTGTCCAGTGCATGCTGTTGATAGTGTAGTAAATGAGTTTTACTGGCCTGATCTACACTTTTAAAAACAGCGTGTAACCATAATCTGCTTTAGATGGTTGGTTGAAGATATTTACACTATATCACTTTCCTTAGCTCTCTTTTTTTTTTTTCGTGATCTGTTTAGAGTGGGATTTCTTTAATGAAAGAGGATTCAATGTTTGTAATGAATATGCTTCAAATAATCTCCTGGAGAAGACAGACAACTGTTCATTTCCTGAAAGTCACACCTCCTTGCATTCTACACTAACCAGTTCATCATAGGAGGCAGAGGTAGGGTCCAGGAAAGTTTTATGTCAAAACTTAAAATGGAGCAAGAGCCTAGGTTCTGGGAGATCTCTTTTGACTTTTTTATTGTCAAAAAAGTGTAAGAGGAGATTGAGTATTTTTCCTTCAGCTTTACAGTAAAAACTAGAATTTTGCTGCTGGAATATTTTTAGCTGTCGGTGTTGCAGGGAATAGCATGGTCTGATCTTGAGATGTTTGGCAGGCATCCTTATTACCTTTGAAAAATCTGGGTAGGCTGTGATCTTTGTTATGCCAGTATGAATCCAGGAGATGCAGATTGAGGGCTTTGTCTTTGCAGTGAGACACTTCCTTGCAGTGCAACAAATGCAAATGCAATCACCCAGCTTTACCTCTTCCCTCCAAAACCAACAGTAATCAAAGTGGCTTTTAGAGGCTGACATACAAAAAACCCCAAGAAAATAAATGAACCTGACCAAGGCAGTAACTAATCCAAATCATGTGCAAAATAACCTACAGCCCTCCCCCCCCCACCCCCCACCC
>NW_010972953.1:1841004-2003975 GCF_000737465.1 Haliaeetus leucocephalus | reverse complement strand
CCACCCACCCCCCCAAAAAAACAAAGAAAGAACAACCAAAAGTGCATCCCTACCACCACTGCCAAGGAAAAGTTACATAATGAGATAATTATGGTTTTATTTGGGCTTTATGATTTTTGCATCTTGGTGTGAATCTTATGTTTTTTTTAAAAATGGTCTCTTTGTGTTCATTGTGACATGATAAAGCGAACCTTCAAAGCAGTTGTAAGGAAAAAAGGTCATTATTTTAGATAATTTACATACCATGGTCAGGGTATGGAGTAGCTCAATCTGTCCTTCCTCTCTTAGGAACACAAGATTTCAAACACAAACGGAAAACAAGATTTCAAGCTTTTGAACATTGAATCAGTGACAGAGACAGTACACGTACATTTTTAAGTGACATTAAGGTCACTGAACATTCATTCTTAGAGAAAGGGTCATACTGACATGGAAATTATTGAATTTTTTTTTCCCCCCTAACCCAGAGGCTCTCTTTTCCCGTGTGTGATTTTGCACATATCTTATTCTAGTTTTCCCTTTTCCTTGTGCTTCAACCTATCACTGGTTTTAGGTGATTGAGTCATATAATCATAGAATGACCAAAGGTGTATGGATGGTTTCACAGTGCAGCCCTGTAAAAGAGAGCTCCTAATGCCCAGGGATGCCCTTTCCTAAACTGCAGCCTTACCTGCAACACTTGGGGAACATGGCTCAGGGGCTCATCAGTAAAAGTGTCTGCACATTTGTATAGACATGGCTAATCCCAGGAAGAGACTTGTGATTAACAGCAGTCTGATCTTGGGGCTAGACTTAACTGATATAAATCACTAAATCTTCATTGAAATCAGCTGGAACAGAAAGGTTTGGAATAATGGCTCCAAGCAGGATGTGAAAGGCTAGAATGTCTCCGGGGGATGGTGAAAGCAAAGGCTGGGGCTGTGGAGGATCAGCCAGGAAATGCTAAGCACAATTAAGATGGTAGATGAGCTTTAGGCTGGGAATGACTCCACTGATGTTATTGAGCTATCAGTGGGTACACCACTACCCATCACTAGTTAGCTGAATCTTAGCTGTATGTACAGGCACTAGTCAGAGGGTCTCTGCTGGGGGTCTGGGCAGACCCATGTGTCAGTCTTCCCTCCGCGGGCTCCTCGCTGGGTGCAGGGCTCCAGCCATGTGCTGCTTTTAGATAGGCTTCTACTTTCAAAGTGCCAGTGTAGCACTTTATCTTCTCCTGCTGAGACACCCAGTGTCTCTATTAGCTCGATAATTACTCACTGTTTCCTGTTTTCATAGCAGTGATAACAGTTGTTAATCACATGCTGTGCTAGGATTATACCTCCTATGCCAATCCCATGCATTATTCTGAAACCTTGACACACACCAACCCGGGAAGTTTATTAATGCAACTGCAGCAAGTCATTAAGCTTTACTTACGGTGGGCGTTAAGTGTGTGAAGATGGAAGTCACGTTCAAAGATACCTAATGGAGAATCACAACAGTTTCATGGACTGCAAGCTCATTCTCCAGTTTTTCATCTGGGCAGAGGATCATAGCTGGCAGAGAAATGGGATGAAAGTTGCCATAAAGAAGAGAGAGCAGCAAGCAGCAGAGGAGCAAAAAGACAATACTGGGTTTGATAAATCCCTGAAACTGCAGGGACTACTAGTGTTGGGCCATGAGGAAAAGTATTAACGCTGCATAGACTGGATGGGGTTTTCTGAACCAGAAGACTAAACTGATATAATTAGTGAAACTGCAAGTGAGCTGATGCTGCAGAAACCAGTACTTACTAGAACATCCTCTAAAAATAGCTCTGGTTTTAAGTCAGTTTGTGTCAAGCAAAGTAACAACAGAGGAACTCTCTGCAGTCTGGCCATCTATTACCAGGTGAGAAAAGAAAGGAAGACTACACAGACAAATAGCTAGCATATCTTTTTATAGGAAAGAAAAATTCATAGTATGTCTCCTTGTCTTTATATGTGAAGCATCTCTTTCAGTTTCACCAGCATAAGACAGAGAACTGATTTCTGCCTAACTTACATCTGCCTAAGCATGAAACCAATTTAAAATACCTGTCAGCAAAGTGATGGCATTGTATGAGTATCTCATACTGCCCCTGAATATACGCATGCCATGCAGTGATCGGTCATGAAACACTGAGTTTGAGGTGTTGCATTATTGCTCAGTATTGCTTATTTCAAAGTAAAATGTAAGGGAAACGGAGCTTGCAAAAGTCGTGCAAAAAAGATGTCAACAAAATCTAAGGTATAGGGAAAAGATATTTCAATTCTCACCTACTTAATACCAATGGTAGTCCTTGTTGACAGTCCTTTTAGTGCCCAGTCCTTACCAGCTCTGCCTGGCGGGCAGGCAAATACTTAGCAGGAAAATGCTAGCCAAAACATAGCACAGGATCTAAAACCCTCCTACTGGGAGTACAAAGCTAATTTTACAGGTGGGATATGTTCACTAGATCTGCACTGGTTATGGACCTAGTCCATGTATATCTGTATCTAACCTAAATATAAATCTCTGCAAGTCAGTTAATTCTGGTCTTCACTAACCTAAAATACTCTGAAGGATTTCTCATGCAGCCTCATGTTCTGTTCAGGTAGCTGGGATGTGGCATGGTGCTGATAAAATCTCTTGCAAGCATCCAGATTGTGTGGATGGTTTGGAGATGCAAAAGAAGAGCAAATGATTCAGGTGAGTGTTTCAGCAATTGGGGAGCTGCTGCTGAGGAAGACAGGGGTTTTCTTCCTTCTTTCTCAACCCCTGAAAGAATATCCTGAGTAGATCAGATCCAGCTCTGAAAAGACAACACTGATTGTTAGTTGAGTAGTTAAGTGTAACTCAGCAGCAAAGAGTATTCCCCTTCAGTTTCCTGTGTTCGTTTTCCTTTAAACATCAACAGCACAACAAACTTTCCAGTCCCACAGAGTGTCTTCCCCTGAAAACCAGTAGGAAAAAAAACCACCCTGGGGAAGAAGACTTTTGGCCAGTGCACAGCAGAGCAAGGCTTCGTTCTCATTAGGTGGTCCATGAACTGTCCCAGTGAGCAATAAGATGTGTGAATAGGACACTCCGAGGTGATGGACTGTGCTGAAGGTTGCTGGCTGAACTTTCTCTTCTAAGTGTTTATCCAAAGCAAAATGCGGGGGGAGGGGGGTGGTCAGGGGAAGAGGCAAAACACAGCTCAACAAGAAAATGACTGCTGCAGGGAAGGAAAAAGCTGTTTTTATTGAATGATGCTGGCACAAACAAAAACAATTTTCTTCCCCTTTTGACTTAATTTTTCTCTGCTTGCGTTTAGCATAATAAGGCTGTAGATCCATTGCTGTTTCAGGCCAAACTATGGGGCAGTTTCTCCTTTTCCTTCTCCTGTTCTTGTCTATCAAGAGGGTTATTCAAGCCAATTCAGATGGGCCTGGTTATGACATGGTGGACCCAGCCAGCACATCTTGGCTGCAGGAACTGATAGGCTTTGAATGTTGTTTGGCAGTGCTTGTTATAGATGGTGTCTAGGGTTGGTTCTTTGGCTCTGCAACACACGAATACAGATTTGTTCACTATCCCTGGGTTAGAAAAATCTCTTTAAGGCTGCTCTCCAAACAGAAGGTATCATTTTGAGAAATGTCTCTTTGCACTGTGCCTATGTCTGCCTCCCTTGGATGAATGGAGATGCATCCTGCTTTATTTCTCTTCATATGGCATGGATGGGATGAGGGAAGGACTGCTGGGAGTACTTTGCATCTCCAAGTGCAATATTGTTGAGATTCCTCTTGCTTTCCCCTTCAGTTCTGTGTGTCACAAAGTCTTGCTGAGCAGCAACGCCCACCTGTCTGACTTCTGCCTCTCTCAGGCTGTGCTGTTCAGAGAAGCAGGAGGATGTTTACCTGGCTTTCATGTCCTGTGTCTCACCATGAGGTTTTCTACAACCAAATCTGAGGTTCTAGCTTGAGGAGTAGCTGTGATTCTTGGTGAAAAGGGCTATTGAAATGTGTCAGGAAGTCACAATTGGAGATGGGAGATCTCCTTTTCTACAGAGAAGATTCTTATATTTAGTAAACCCAAGTGGAAGTGCCTGTTCCTATGCCAGAGTTGGGTGGGGGCTGCTGAGAAACCAGAACCCAAATGGCTTGATTTCTTCCCCTTATGCTCTGCAGCAACAGAAATCTGGAAAAAAAAAGAGTAATCAGGTCAGGTGAAAACAGGCAGTGAGTCTACAGCTGTGCCCAGCCAGCTGCAAATCCTCAGATTCTGAAAATGAAACATGAGAAAGCTGACTTGCAGGTCTGTGATTGCAGTGTCTAGTGTGTCGTTCTTGGCAGCTATGCCAAAGGAGTCAGACCCTTGTCCACCTGGAGGAGCCCTATCTTTACAGCTTCAAAGTAAGGAAGTAAAGTATGTACAGTGACATATCCAAAAGCAGGGGAAAGCCTCGTTATCAGAGGCAATATGATTCAGTCCTGTTCTCAGTATTGTGGTAATGTTGTCTGTCACTCACTGCACAAGGGTGCCTCTCTCTTTATTCTCTAACCTTATTGCCTGGCATCTACAAAGCAATGGTTGTTTGCCAAGTATAGGAGTTGGGGATAAACAAATTTGTTATGTAACTTTTCAATTGCCAGGAAATGTGATGGTTTTTGACTCCTGCTGTCTGACTCAAGTAATGGATTCAGGATATAGAGAAGGTGCCTACAGAAATGAGTGGCTTTCATTTATTTCAGGACACGGTTGACCTTGTAAATAAACTTACAAGGCCAAAATCTGCAGTTAGGGGTAAATAACTGTGACTCTCTGATCTGGCCTGTAACATGGCTAATGTTTATTTACCATTATAACTTAAATTGTTACAGCAAACTGCTTAATAATTGCTGTGCATAATGCCCTGAGCTATCTGGCTAGGACAGAGAGAAGCCACTATGCATTATTCACAAATGTCCTTTAGGACCTGAGAAACCTAGCACCCTGACGCATTCATTAGCAACAGATAATGATTCTGGGCAGCATTACTAGTGGCCTGTTTTTCTTCTGCATCCTGTGGCTGAATTTCTAGTTACAGACACCATAGACATAGAACTTCTGTTCAGCCTGTGCTGAGACCAGCTTTACTAGAGAGCCTTGTCCAGGTTTTCAGATGTCTAGGTCTCTGTGTGTGACTGCCCTGTGCCAGGCAGGTGTCACTAAGTGAGAATGAAGAACTTTAAAGAATCTTTTTCTGACTGGCTGTGCTGTTCTTGTCAGACAGTCCCAGTGTTTCAATGTCTGGTGGTCATTAAAGACTGTTCTTCATTTACTTTGCAATCCAAAGCAACATTATAGGAAGTTATTTGAGTTTGTGAAGCACAGGGAGAGCAAGAAGATGCTATCTAGATGCAAAATGATTTTATTTTTAAAAGCTCTTTTTGTTTAAATTATGCCTCATCTCAGGGGTAAAGTGCATAATAGTCCATAGACCAGTAGTGCAGACTTGATGCATTATGATATTTTTATGTACTGTTTGAAAAATTACAATTTGAAGGGTTTACTTGCTTTAAAACACTTTCCACTTAAAAGGCATACAGCTGCATCTGATAACCAGATGATTTTGTTACGAATAATAGAAAATGGTAAGTGAATAGTGTGATGCGACTTCTCCATGAAGTTTTGAAGTTACCCTATCCCAAAGCACTTATCGAAGCTATTATGAAGCATTTTGAATTAACAACTAAGCTTACTGGTAATGCAGTGATTGTGTTAAGCACACACCCAGATGTTATGGGCCTGATCCTGGGCTGATTTGTCTGTGTTGTGCTGAAGAGGGGGATCAGCTGAAGTGCCAGTGCATTAGAAGTACTCCAGTACAGGTATAAAATACACTGGCAAAACCCTGAGAAGGCACTTGTGGAGTGCAGCAGCATATGGTGTTGCAGGCCTGGGACAAAGTGAATCGGTCAAGCAGCAGAAGGGAAGTTACCATGCTGCCTGACCAAAGTCAACTGATGTTTTTGTGGGCTTATTCTGCAAGGTACTGAATACTTTGGATTCCTGCCTGCTTTCCACAGCAGCCAAGGGCAGACAACATCCCTGCAGGGTCAGATAGTTCTTTATTGTGGGCCATTCAAATAATATTTGAAAGAATCTTTAGAAACAACTGCCTTAAAGTAAAGCTCTGGCTATTAATTGTAATTTATGTTAGGGAAGTTGAACAGAATCTTTGCTTTTCCAGAGTGTAATCAGTCATGTTTTGATAGATACAAACTAAATAGCTTGGGGAAAATCAGAGGGAAAAACAATGACTAATGATCCTGTGCTCAGGCTGTGGATGCTGGTATTCTAATTCATTCCCTGCCACTCCAAGGTTACTTTCTCTTTCCTTTAAAGACCACTAAATCGGGAAGCTTCTGTTCTGGGGTACAAGAAAATCTTACAACTTAGCAATGGCATGTTTCTCTTGTGATCTGAGTATGTCTTGGTGTGAGCTTGGGCAAAATGCAATCTAAATTAAACTATTTTGAGTTCTGCAAAACTTGGATCTCTAGTACTGTGCTTGGCCGGGTCCCCAAGAATTAAGGTTAGAGTCAGCCACAAGTTTAAGGCACATTACCTCATGCCAGATGAGTATCTAGGCCTTTACCTGCAGTGTTACCAGTGCTTCCTTGGACTGATCATAGCAGAGCCAGCTTTCAGCCATCTGTCCAACTCATTAATGCATATAGAAACACAGAAAACCTATACCATGCTCAGGATACCTGTTTGAGCTATGAGAGATTAGGTAGGAATCAGTGGAACTGTATTGCTCTCTTGATGTAAACTTCACGTTGTGAAGATCAGCATCAGTCGTGCAAAGAGCTGGGTGCAAGGTCAAAAAACCTGGGGCTCATTTTGTAATGGACTCGTGGGGCAGCCTGTGCAACAGCTCTCTGCTGTTGGGATGTTTCACCTTGGCCCACTGTGGGCTTCGGGCCAGACCCTTAATTTCACCTCCTCTGTTCGCTGTGCTAGTGCAAACCTCCAACGTAGAAGCTGTAGGAAATCCCATGCCAATGCAGTGCATGTTTTAACACCAGCGTAGCTTGCCTCAGTAGCTTTCTGGCCTGATCTCCTCTGAATCTCATTTTATGCACGTGGCTGTGCATGATCAGTACCGACTTACGCCTCTGGCTGTGAAGGTCTGTCTCCTGTTCTTGGTGTCGATCGCAATGACAGCTGTCATGTGCTAGCTGCTTACACCACTACACCTACGTGGTTACAAAAATCCTTAGATCTTGACAAGCTCTTAGAACATTCACTCTGCTCTGTGGGCAAATGTTTGTATGTGATGTGTACATGCATGTTTGCACATGCACGTTCATTGCAAATCACCTGTTGCAAGGAAGATGCGAGGCAACACAAACAACTTTGAGCGTCGTCTGCTGAGGAGCCCTAAACAGCTTGCATTTGTTTTGGAGTGAAAATCCTCCAACTGCTCTCATATCAATCCTGTAACATACCCCAAGATGCTGTGCTTCTGGAAACTAAGACTTGCAACTGAAACGTCTGAGCACAGGGCTAATGTGATTGCTGAGATAAAATGCCACATTCATAAAATCACCGTGTGCTGAATAACTGCTGAGTGGCCTGGGCCAGAGGCTGATGTCAGCTCCTCTGGCATATTTCCACTCCTTCCAATGGATTATTCTGGCTTTGCATTGGAGACTGGCTTCTGGCCAAAGAGTTTTGCCTTTGGTCAGATAAGACAGGTTGATTCTCTAGGACAGATGAGACCTTGTAGAATAGCTAGGGACTGCTGCAACCTGCTCTTTTCTCCACCGAGTGGGAAGACAGTGCGGTGCTGTGGCTATTGAGATCTAACTAGATACATCTATGGGGAGGAGGAGAGTGCTGTCCCACTGAGGAACTGACACTTTATTTTCAGTTTAAAGGAGACACCTGTTACTTCCCTGAGGTTTTTTTCTCAGGCAGTGTGTTGCATTAGTGTGACTTCCTAAAATGACAAGTATTTGTTTTTGCATAAAGGTCCGTGCATGCAACCATATGGGTAAGCAATATTTTTACAGCCTGTGCATCCTGAGAAGCTGAGCTTGCTCTGACTTTAGCTGAGGTCTTAGGACAGAATGTGATTTTCTTGCAGGATTTTGAGGTGTGCACACCATGACTGGCAGCGATGTTTCGGCCTATCAAGCTTAGAGTCTTTGGGAGGAGGAAAATGCTAGATCTTACAAGGCATAAAGTTCTTGCTGAGATCTTTTTGCTGCGTGGGTGTGACAGGAGACAAACTGAGGTGCGACGTTATAATTCTAAGCAAGTACGTGGTTGTTCCTTGTCATCGAGAGCTGGGTCACTCTGGCTGCACATCTAATGCCTCTCTGATTTCTCAGCATTAATGAGGACCAGAAGGGTTCCTCATCAATGATGCGGTTCCTGTTATCACGCTGGAGAGGCAGGGTTGCTGTACAATACAGGAAAAAAGACTGGGGACACTTGAAAGAACAAATGCAATTTGGGGGAGCTGTGTGAAGCCTGATAATAAAGCTGCGATTGTCTCTCTTCTCCTTTTATTTAGAACTATCTTGTAGCTGGGCTCAAAGTTTAAATAATAGTATTAAAGAAAGAAAACAGAAATCAAATACCATACAAAGCAAAGTGCTTCAGTGCTTCCAATTTAACGGCTCGTGTGAGAACCTGAAAAGGATCATACTTGATAATGAGTCATTTCATCTCAGTGACTGTTGATGAAGAGCTGCTGTTTGTCATTTCTGCTCTTAAGGGAATCTTCAAAGCCAGAGCAGTCACCAGCAGGGGACAGCTCCCGGGAAGGAAGGGCCAGATTCCTCCAAGGTCAGCGCAAGAGCTACCTGTTGACCCCCAGGGACTTCACATCAGACCTGGGGCATCTGATGTTCCACAGTCTACTGCTGTGATGTGTGTCCTGAAGAGTAAAGGGACCTGTGGCCAGCCAGCCCTATTTGGTCCCCTGGAATTGTCTGACCAGACCTGTCATAAGGCACTCTGGCACTGCCTCGTGGAGCTCTTGCCTTCCAGGCTTCTTTCACTGATTGCACTGGACCTGCAGAGTGTCACCTCTCAAGGTGACAAGTTCAGAAACAGCAGTGACAGTAGCAGATCTTTTCAACGCTAATGGATTCCTGTCATTTTTCCTGTCCTGCTGCCATTCTGGGCTTCTGGGAGAAAGCTGTGCCATGCAGCTGTCCTGAAATAGAGGAGAATGGAGAAGGTGAAAATAGGAGGGAGCTGGGAAAGAATTCCTGGATTGCTTCGGTCAGTGTAAATTCTTGTGTTGACAGAATGAAACCATGCTTCAAATGAGACCTTATCAGTAAACTTTGTGTGGAGGTCAGATTTTGAGGATATCTACTTGAAGGGAGGTTTAAGAAGTATTTTCCTGTCCACAGTGTGAACAAACATCATGTAATAGAATCACAAAGCTGGGCAGGAAGATGTTTGTGCTCTCCAGCCAAATTTATGCAGAAAAGCCCAAATAAACAATGCCCTGTGATATTTGTGCAGCCAAAGATGGTATTTGTCCACCCAAAGCCGCTTGTTATGTACTCAGAGGACAGCAAATGTGTATAAAACTGGCTCTTTAAAGGTAAGGTTTTAATTTTGGAGGCTCTTTGAAAATCTGGCCTCTATTTTCTGCCCAGACTGGCTTCTAAATCTCCACTGGGCAACCATACATTACAATTCATTCCTTCTGAGCTCTGTTTTGGAGAACTGAACAAGTTGAATCTCTACCTTTTAATGCACATTACTTACTGGGTAGGGTTTTCACAGCCAAGATTCTTGAAAATAGTAAATCTGAAAGGAAAATCCATTTTTAAATCATTAAAAGCATTAAAAATGACCTTTACCTGCTTCAGACGTAATCCGTTAATAATGTGCCTTGTACTGGACAGATAATGGGGATCTTCTGCCCAGGGATTAAGGGATTGTGCAAACTCAGAGCCGCTGATTTACTGAGGAAAATATATACTTTTTTAAAAATCACAGGTGGAGCCATATAGGTACTAACATCTCTACCAGGACACACTTCCATCTTGTGCCTATCCCAGACTTTAAAATTTGCACAAGTGTCTGTTAGAGTAAGTCTGCTGAGAGCTTGGCATCTCTGAGCAAGGGATGATGATACAACAGCTTTTTGGTGGTTATGGGTATTTGCATCAGAATAGTATCTGGGGCCCTGAAATGTATAATAGGGTCTTTGTGTTCTTGGGACATATTTAAGGTGGCTTAAATTCAGGTTGCTGGTTTAACTTATCTTGCTCTCCTATCTTCCAAAGGAAGAAAATCCAACAAGAAATAAAGCATATAAGCATTTCTAGTTGTAACTCATCGTGTTTGCAGCGTGCAAAGCTTGGACAGCCTTATGTTCTGGTGTGACTCTCTTTAGAAATTCTTTGCTGTTTATCTTCACATGGGACATGAGTGGGTCACCTTGTAGCTCCTGTCCAAAGTAGGAACAAAGAAGCTGCGGTTAGTGGTCTGGATCTCTCTCAGGCGCCAGTCAGAGCAGTTTCCCTGCAGTCTTGCATTGACCTGCGTCAGCTGGGAACGTTGCCCAGAGTTCCCTGGGGACACCGGGATGGCTGTGCTCTGAGAATTTTAATTAGGATTTCAGAGTTAAAACATGCATCTCACATTGGGTATGCTTCTGGTGTGATCCTGGAAGTACTCTGAAGGGCTGTAATAGCACAGAAAGGATGCATTTCCCAGCTTTAAGTGAATGGGGAGAAGGCGGGGGATGTTAGCGTTGTCACCCTCATCAATCTCAGCTTGCTCAAGTCACTATTGCAAATAGAAGTTAAATGTTGAGAACGTATCAAGCAGTACTGACAAAACCTTGCACAACACGTCTTACAGCTGAGGAAGCTTCATGGCGGCTAGGATGTGTCAGGTTGATTTATCACACAGCTTCTGGAGAAAATAAACAATTCTGGTGGCAGAACAGAGCTTTCCTCATTGAAGAGCCATCAGATTTGCCAGGACAGTAATGGGCCTGGGAGATAGCCCTAGGGGGGTGGGTAGAGCCAGGACCGAGAGCTGCCAGGTGAAATTGCAGCAAACACTGCCTCTCATGGAATGCTTGTTACTGCAGCAAACTCGGGAGAAAACTGATAGGCTTGTTTCCCTCTGTTATGGCTGCCTTCCCTCTCCTAGAAATCAAAAGAAAGTAAAGACCAGCTACTCTGAATATAAGCCTCATGTGGAGGGCTTACATAGCACATGAGGGTTGCCCAAGCCTTGGGACTGACCCCTCAGTGCAGTTTTCTGCTGAGACAGACCATTCACAGGTGCAGGCTGGACCAGACCTATCTTATGGGAGTGCCTGCATCTTGTGTTTGTGACTTTGCTTGGGACAACTGGGGCCACAAGTCCAAATGACATCTGCCCATCACGTATGTGCCCCATGAGAAACACATTTTGAATCCCTTGGAAATCCTCAGCCTTTCTGTTAAGCAGGTGACAGCATGTTTTTTTCCATGTCTGGTACAACTTGAGTCCAGCCTTGTGCTCTGAGCTATCGATCCAGCAACCTGTGACCTTCTGTGCTCCACCAGCTCTGCCTACATGCCCAGATCACTTACGAGGCTGATACAGTGCTACCCACAGCCAGTGGTAAGGCAGGATCATGGCTGCAGGCACTGTACAAGTGCATCACAAAGGGCAACTGAGGGCAGGGACTTGGTCCCAGGCTGCATAGCCTCCAGCACTGCAGGTTCTGGGGTCTCCAAGCACTATTCCCTTTCTAATAGCGATAACAATAAAAGTGTGTCCGGCTCTTCGTTGAGTTTCGCTAGGGAATCATCATAATGATATTCATTACTCTTGAGATTAATTTCTCCCCATTTATTTCCTATTTTGTAACAAGACTTGTTCCACAGACAAGCCTTGTCATAATCCCTTCTCAAGGTGAAAAGAATTGCAAAGGCAGCTCTATAAAAGGTGGAGGCGGTAGCAAACTCTGCAGCCATACTCTTCACAGAGGAAGCTTTGTGTAATCAATTAACACAGGGTTAACTCTCAAGCAAGGCTGTATAATTATGTCTGCCTTTTCTCTTGATACTCACCTGGATTAATTATGTCTGAGTGTGGCTGAATGGATTCCTCCTAATGCCAGACACCTCTTCACTGCTGGGAAAGACACCAAACTGAGACAAGGAGGACCTTCACCCAGAGTGTGACGAGTGGAGCATGGGACAGTGGGATGATTGACTTCTAGAATTAGTGAATATGGAACAGGCTTCCTGGAGACTGGAGGAGGATGCCAAATCCTTTTAGGTTGAGGGGAAGAATATAATCCTCTATACCAGCAGTTTCTACATGATGTAGATACTCTATCATGTTGGTGTGTGTCACGTTTTGAATGTGTTATTTTTACTGTGATCAAAGGAGTCTGGACTAACAGGGAAGATATCTGGTCTCTTGTATTTCTGTCTGACTCTTGTATGATGTTAGGTGAATTGTTTTGTCTTTTCTTCTTTTGCCTTTCATTTCTACATGGACTGTGAGATCCTCCAAGTGAGGGCTAGTTTTTGCTGTGCACTTAGGTAGTGCCTAATGTAGTATCTGTGGTGAATGTTTCCAGATGCAGTGCACTCATCTTGATGCCTCTTTGGCCGCCTTAATTGTGTCTGCCACTGACTGTCTGTTTCTACTTGCTGATTACTGTCTGTGGTGGTCTCTGGGACCTGGCTAAGACATAATTTCATCCAAGCTGTACTAATTCAGCTAAGGATTAGGCCTGTGTTTTCTTCCCTTGGAAACTAAGTATTTAGGTTATCAGCTACTTAAAGATTGACAATGTTCTGCAGCCACCAATAATAGACAGTACTGTGCTATAGAGCTGGGCTTCCAGAGCCTACACTGTTATCCTCATGGGAAAACTGGGTTAGAGTGGTGAAAATAGTTCACCCAGATCTCTGGTGAGCTGGCAACAAAGCAGAAGGTAAATCCAAGAGTTTTGGTGGGGGCTTAGGAACTTTCTGTTGCACTCAAGTCAACAGGATCTTTGGATGCATGCAGACTGTGGTGGGGCGGGAGAGAAAAGAGTATTTATTCAGCCAGAGCAGCCTGCTGCTTTTTCTGGTTTCCAAACATCCATGCCACTGGGTACATATGAAACCCATGGGGCATTTATTGTCAGTAGGGATTTCCTGAGCAGCTTAAGTACTTAAGTCTCATTAAAATCTAGCAGGAATTGGGCCTTGCCAATCTCATTTGTGTCTTTGCAAAAACAAATCTTACATTCTTTCTATTTAAGGAGTTTTTACTCCTACTCTTCCTCTGGATGGCCTGTGCTGAGCAGGCTGCAGCACCTAGGACTCCATGTACTATTTGCCTCCGCAGTTTCAAAGCTGCTCACAAGGTACAGCTGGGCTAATAAGTGATGCTTTAGCCCATTATCTAGGAAGTATGGTGCATGGGCTGAGTCAGTTAAGTGATTATCCTGGGAATGTATGGGGCAATAAATGTCTCCCTTGCTCATAACCCAGCAGCTAATGCAAAGAGATACTGCTGGGCTGCTCTGTTTCTGCTGGGCTCTACTGCATTTAGATTGCAATTAGGTTGTATATTAAAAAAAAAAAAAAGCACAGTTCATCTGTGCTGTAATTCACTGAAGGTGAAATTCACCCCTGTTCAGCAGCACAGACCAAGACCTGTGTATTGTTAAATTTTCCCCCTATGTTTTTTTCATGGTCTTTGCAACATTGACACTCTTAGTCCACTTGGCCTCCAGTTGTCTCAAGGTGAGCACCTTAGAAACACCAGGTTTTGACTTGAGAGGCTGCATTTCAGCCAGACCTCTTGTGTTTGAAGGCAATGGAGTTTTCTGTTGTTATTTATACTGCTGGAAGCATCTGGAAGAGAGGGATACCTTGAGTAGTTGCTGCACAGATAGAGGGTATGCCTGTACTGCATGGTTACCCTTTGTATCGAAATGTCCTGAACTGCAGTCTAGACTTGATATGAAGTTGACAAGTTCCTTGAACCCCAAGTGCTTGAGCTGAATTTAAATTCAGGTCGTATATGCAGTGTGACTGGACTAGTCCGTAGATTTAAAGTTTGTCCCAGCTAGACAGCACCCTTTAAAATGCAGGTCATCCTGCCTCCAACAGTGACCTCTCCTCTTTGAACTACTGAATTTTGAACATGTACACACTAGAGTCACATTTACAAGACTTGCTTCAAAGGCCTGAGGATGGGAAGCTGAATTTTTGTTCTGCTCTTTTGAAGGCTGAGTTTCTCATAAAATGATGTTATGCCAGGAACTAGAAGCAAAAAAATGAATGTGTATCATCAGACTTGGGATAGTCTATTAGATGTAGAAAATACCTTATTTGATTTTTATCTATAGCAGTGATCGCACTGCTGTGTGCTGTGTCCTTAGAAATCACACACATCTGAGAGCTTTGCTTTACTTGACTTTGTGTGAGCAATGTATACTTGCAGGTTATGGCAAAAGGAAAAAAAAAAAAACAAACACCCCAACAAACAAAACCCCCCTCTTGCAGTCTTTAAACCCCTTTTTTTTTTTTTTTTTTTTTTTTATGAGTGCTGTCCTGGGTGGACAGTATGAGCATGTACCAAACTCAAGTCTGATGCAAGCAGCTGTGTTAAGCATCCCTGGGTGTTGGCCCTTTGCATGGCCGCAGGTAGTCTGCCCTTGCTTTGGCACATCAGTTCCCTCGTCAGACCTGCCAAGCTCCCAGATGGATTCTTGCCCTGAAATCAAAAGGGAAATTTTAATTAATATCTGATCGTTTGGAATTCATAACTTTGAAATGATTGAACAATTATAAGTGAGTCTGTGAAACCCACGAGCCATTAATGAGTCTGCCATAAAGTCATAACTGATCAGCTCTGATGTCTTGTCTTGTAGCACACACAAGGGTCATCTTCAGTAGCCCCAGTGCAGCCCAGTCAGGCACACTGCTTACGTGCTTGCAGACATAATTGGCTTAGGAAACCTAGACCCTTCATCCGTGAGGTGGCTGTTCATTAAAGAAAGGGAGGAAAAGGCAATGAGAAAGCTTATTATTGTCATCTGTAAATAGCCAGTTCCTTCCAAAATTCACGTTCCCGCCTGCTGATTGATAGAGAAGTTCATAAATGCTTTAAATGCATATAGCTAATGACAGCTGAATGCTTTGATCTTTTTCTTCTGGAAGAGGTTACTACCCTGTTTGGCAGTAACCATGGTTTTATTGGGGATGTGTTTGTGTGCACTTCTCTCTCCCTTCATCTTTCATCTAGGCAGGCTGATCCTATGGCTGGGAACTGGCCTAGGTATTTTTGCTTGATAACTGTTTGTTAGTACCTCCTCCAACTTTTCATACTGCTAGCTGTCTTCCTGGCATGCTTGGGAGAGCACCAGCGAGAGGAAAAAGGTCACAGAGAAAAGATGGGATGTAATAGAGAAGTAGAGTAAGTGAAGGAGAACGGAAGATTTTGCTCTCTTGCACAAGGAAGAACATGTGTGAGCTGAGAAAGTAAAGGAGAGAACTTGAAACAAGAAAAGCATTGCATGAGAGTGAAAAGGAAGGAGAGGGGAAGACACGGAGCAAGAAAGATAAAGGGAGTAAGAGGGTGTATTAGTGAAAGATGGAAGAGAATGGAGGTTTTCCATGGTCAGTTCTGTGCTGCTTCTGACTCTCAGCTGGAAACAAAGGCTCTCCCTCCTAGGTGTCTTATCTCTCACTTCAGTTCATCCCTAGGGTGGCACTGCCTTTCCTGTAAGGGGGTGGGAGACTGGCCTTTCATATGGAGAATGGGTTGCCATGAGGAAATCTGGGTACATCAGATGGGCTGATTCTCAAGTTGGGTGTTGCTGAAGAGCCCTTGTAGCTCACCTAGTCCCTTCTGCAAGGGGTCTTCCTGAGACATTGCATCTTTCCTAGGGCCACTACATTCGTGGACTGTTCTGTGGTTACAAGCCATGGGAAGCTAGTAGCCTCCTCTTCTAGAGCCTCCAGTCAGCATCCTCTGTCTCTACAGTCTGCGCTGCACCAAAATGGTTACTGCAGGGTCACTCTGCAGGACCCTGGCACTTCCTCGGCCTTTCACTCCCTCTGATAAAAACTGAAGCTCTGGGAGTAGAGGTCAAGCAGCTGAACCAGAGAACTTTAAACAGAAACATTAAATAAAGTGTAATAGGCTGGTCCTATCCCCCTCCAGAATAGCCATTTTGGAGCAGGCTGGGGGAGCAGAAGGGCAGTCAAGGGGCGCTGGGAATGAGCTGATAGGAATTAATAGAGATTGTGATTACTTTCTGTGCTCCTTCAACCTGTTCTGAGCGTATGGGCTCTCTAACGCAAGTCAGAGGTTTTGCACCATTGAGGTCAGTGGGACTTACTCTCTTCTTTCTGGTGTAAAGCAACGATTGCTTTTCAAATGAGCAAGGCTAATTTTCCTCCTACTCGGTCATTGTAATTCCCTAGTATCACCGCTTGGGCTGAGTTTCTTCTCGCTGGGGAGGGAGTTAAGATGAACTAAAATGAATTAAGGCTTCTAATTCTGAAGAGGAGGGTTTGTGTCATGGTCTAACACAGTTGAATTAATCTACTTTAAAATTAATTTGGTTTAATTTTCCTTAGGGCCCCCATGTGGGTATACCCTTAAATACCTAGAATAAATAACAGGTAACTCGGTTGTAAATCACCAGAAGTAATTGTGTACCTACTTACCTATTGTAAATCAGCAGTAGCTCCAGTGGGGCTGATTCTCTTCGTGTATACCTGGAATAAATGAAGAGTAACTTGCTGTAAGTCAATAAAGCTAATTTTCTTTCTGCTTTCCTGGGATGAAACAAGAGTAAGTCCAGGGGTAAGGAGCTCAGCTGAGAGAAATTCGAACCAAGAAGGTACGTATTTTTGCTTGTGAGGATAATTAAATACTAGAACAACTGACCAAGGACTGTAATGGACTCTGTGTGAATGCAGACTTCTTGTATCTAGTTCAGATAATTTTCTAAGAGACTGTTCTAGTTCAAGCAAGCATTAGTATGGAGGAAGGTCTCTGGTCTGTGGTAGGCAGAGTATCATGCTAAATGAGCGTATTTACTCCTTGCATACAAACCTCTTGGTTTATTAACCCTGAAAGACCCTGGAAGGTCAGAAGCACTACTCTATTTTGGAAGTTCTAGACAAGACTCGCTGTGGTGCCTGAGAAGGAGATAGTAAGTGGGCCATGAAAGGCTGAGATAGATAGGATTATCGCATCTCCCTTGGTTCCTGTGATTGCTGTAGCCATGGTCTTGCTCAGAGGGAGAAGTTAGTGTGGCACATTAAGGAATTAATTCATGCCTACCACTCCTGTGTATAACACTTCATGCAAGTAACTTTAATGTGTTGCAGCTGGATCTGAGCTACTTTCAAAATTGTCCTTTCCAGGTGCTACTAAAACTGGCATCAAATCAACACTGCTTGGTGAAGCTTGCAAAGCCTACACAGGGAAAACAACTGGGCATTTGGATTATTAGCTGGGGCTGTTGGGGCCACCAGTGTTTAGTAAGCAAGCTTACAGACACTTACACAATCTGTAGTGACTGTGTTTTGCTAACTCCCAGATGAAGCAGCTGCAGTGGTGCGCTCATAAAGTAGGGCCAGCTAAAAAGTCAAGTTTACACAAAAAAAATTAGCATAGGGGGAATACTGAAAGGTTTTTTTAGTAAAAGGTCAGTGTACTCCAGCCATTGAGGGTTACTTAATGGCTGGTTGATAGAATAAACTTGTTCTTTGTTTTCTGCTGTTTGTCCATCTCTATGAGACCCAAGTAGGATTTATGACTATGAAAAATAACTAATTATAGTAATGGTGGTATATGATATGATATTTTTTTCTCCCTTCTGACAATACAGCCTCTGGCAAATTTTCCACTCAAGTCTAAAAATTCTGCGTTGCTTTCTGAAGCAGAACTCTGTCCTACTGATGCAGTTTGCACCAATGTGAAATATGACACAAAGAGCAAACCGGCAGAGAACATAATTAGCAAAGTGTGTAGAAACCCCATCTGATGTTGTGGCATTCCATGCCCTATTTACACAGGAATTAATACCTTCACTGTCATCCTTGGGACATCCCATTTCACTCTGGTAAGGATATGTCTTGACTAGAAAATTTATTTCAAATCACATGCTCATCCTTCCACTAGCTCCTTGATGTGTCTGTGGGGGTTCTGTTGTCTCTCTCCCCTTGGGTCTTGCTGCTCCTGTGCAGGAATAGTCTCCAGCCCCAAAATTATTATTTTTGTAATAACTTGGTTCAGCCTTGTGTTAGTTGCCTAGATTCATGGCTGTGACTCAGAATTGAACTCCAAACTCTCTAGGGATTTTTCTTATTTGTGTGGATAAACCCAGTGCTGCTCTCATTTGCAAGACTACAATGCCAGCTGCTATCCAGTCTGTACCTTTCAGGAGAGAGTTTTGAATCCTTTCTCTTTATAGCACAGTGATGGGAGGGCCCAAAGTTAAATTGAAGAGCGAGAAAGGGCTGGTTGCTTTATTATCAAACACTATTGATCAGAGCTTGGCTGGCCTCTGCTTGCACCATGTTCATCATCTGGCCTTAAAGCTGTTAAACTGGAACAAAGAAGTGGAATAAGGGGAAAGAGCTGGTTTCATAAGGGCGTGTTGAGTGTTTTTTCTGCTAGGGATCTTTCACGTCCATGATGAGTCATGGTGGAAGATGGGTAGAGGGGGGGTAAGAATGGCTTTGTGTGTGTGAGTATCTCCCTTAGATGTGTGCCTTATCTGCAAAGTGTATTTGTGGGTAACGAAGATCTAGAGATGTAATGTATTTGTGTTTTGTGTGTACATTGCCATAATGCACAATTGTACATGTGCATGCAAAAAAACCAACTTTGTGTGGAATGAAAGAAAAGCTGTATGAATGTATGTATGAGCAGAGGCTGTGTGCCTGCATAAGTACGGGAAAATTCTATCCATGCTTTTATGCAAAATGGAAGAATATAGACTGTGCTTTTTGTTGTTCACTTATACAAGCCCCAAGGAAAGCTCACCCAAGCCCAGCAAGCACAATCACAAAGGTGTGACTGAGGGTGGACTCAGGGGTCTACATTAATCTCCTTTGGAGTGTCATTAACTGTGTCACAAGAGCTGCTTTTAGTTCTTCAGTTAAATTTTCTTGCAATTTCTCTTCCTGTAAGGCTAGACTTTCCCTTCCCCCATATATATTTGTCTGAATCTCTGGTTTTTTCGTACCTTTCTCCCCACTCTATTTGTGTCTGTCCTCTCGCTCCCCCAGGGTGCGTTTCTGTGCCTAAGAGGGATTTTGCAGCATGCTCTATGTTAGACACTGCAAATGAACAAGTTAAAAGCACAACTAAACCTCTCATGGAAGAAGTGGCAGAACTAAGGAAATGATACTCAGCATGCTTATGATTGGCTGCAGCAATTTTCCTAAAATTACCTGCCGAGCCTGCTTCCTTAGCTGGGAGCCCTCCCTCCACCCCAGCTACCTTCCCTTCCTGGGAAGCAGAGGAGATTGTTTGACAGGTCTGATCCTCAGAGTTAAAAGTTTATTCCTCCATCTGCACGTTAATGAAAAGAGAAATGTAGCTCAGGGATGAAGGCTTATGAAAAGAAAATCAAACTAAATCTATCAATTCCCTGTCCTGAATAAATGAATCTATTAGCGTGTATGTGGGGTTAGATGCCTGGCAGATAAGGGGTGTTCCACACACCATCAGAAAAAAAAACAACCTAGCCAGCCCTTTACAAACCCGGTGCTGAGTGCTGGGCTTGTGTGTCTCCTGTGTGCTGTTAGCTTTTCCATCTGAGTCACAATTTTCTAGTTATTGCCCGTAAAGAGAATGCTTCTTGCCTGTGTATGGGTTAGCAGAAAGTTAATAGGAAGAAATGCCAATAGATGGCGCTTAGGAATATATGGAGGTGCGTATAGGTTTGGTAGGAGTGATGGAGTCCGTTGTCTTTGTGCGCTGCGAATAGGTTCCTTTACGAGCTCCTTACGTCCACTCTTAACAGAAAGCACAGGGTGATGTAAATGCATCTCCCTGTATCCCCGGCGGGCTGGCCTGCCTGCCGCTGTGAGCAGATGCAGCCTTGCCTCTTGTTCCCCAATTGGTCTCATTTTGATTTTAAACAAGACAAAATCTTTGGAGATGAGATAAGCGAGGCTGGTAAAGCCAGGTCGCTGAGGAGCTGGCCTGGGTATATTGTGGGTAAATCGCTATGCTACCTGCTGTGACAGGAGTAATTTATCTCAGGCTGAAAAAAGCTGCTTCTTCCCATCCTGAGCAGTGAGGGTCATTCATCACTTTTTGTTATTTTTATAACAGAAGAGAGAGTGCTGGTTCCCTCCCGCCATCCCCTCCAGCCAGTCCCTGGGGACAAATTAGCCAGTCTGAAAATGGATGAGCTCAGGGGCTATTTTCATTTGTACTTTTAATAGTATAACAGAAACCCTCAGTTCTGCAGCACTCCCTCTAGCAGGGGTAGATGGAGGAAGGCTTCAAAACCTCTGCTGGGGAAGGGACATGGCCTTCATCTTCTATTGCTGACTTGGCAGGTGGCTGCACTTGAAAGCCCCTTAGTGTCTCTGAACCCACCACAACATACAGCGTGAGCCTGGGGGCTCCTGCAAAGTGTGTACAGTCTGAGGTGAGAAAGCTTTGGGGGATTCTCAGCCTAGAGACTTCACTGTTAGAAACAAGGGCTGTCTCTTCTAGGGAGAGTTGGGTCCTGCACTGGATTCAAAGCTATCCATTCATGTGTCATAGGAAAGCACAGCTCTGTTTCATCATGATGCTGAGCTCTGCATAATTGTGTATGCTATGTGTATGTATACACACAAATGTGTACATGTTTCATCTCTGTTGGTTTAGTTAGATGTATAAATGCATGTGATTATTTTTGAGAGAGATCTACTGAACATACATATGTTTATATCATGCTGCAGCTGTGCTGGGAGAGCTACTTGCACTCCTGCTGTGTGATGAGGCTTTAGGGTTTTGCTCTTCACTTGTCTTTGTATTTGGATTGTTCGGGCACTGAAGAGCTGTATCCAGAAGACAGAGAAGATTGGATAGCAGAGACCTTCAGGATAATACAGATGCTACATGATCCCTTCATCACCGAAGGGACATTGCTTCAATTACTCTGCCAATCACCTGTCTTTCAGTCTGCCCATCAATTATTGTACAATTGAGGGATTCACTTCACAGAGTAGCCAGAAGTGGCAGATATCTATATCTTGAAAGGCCATTTTGCATAAGTCTGTGCACAAGGGAACAGAGCTGGGCGGTTGGATTGAGAGCCCCATTTCTATGGAAAATTTCAAGCAAGCAGGTGAGGCCTTTGATGTATTAAGTTACTGGGGCATTGCAGAACGGGAAGATTTTATTTGTGATGGTAGAAATTACTTTTGTGTCTCGCGCGTCAGTCTAGTGAGTTTGTTCAGAGAAAGGGCAATGAGGAGAAAGGGATGGTGACTTCTCTTGCTCTCTCCTTTCCTCTGCCTTCCCCCCACTTCAGAGGAAGCTTTTAGAGCTGCATACCATGATGGAGATGTGGCAGCAGCCAGATCTTGTGTTGCTGGAATAAAAGGTATTGCTGTCTGATGGTCCTGGTCCCTGCCTGGTGAGGACTGGAGGGTGTGTGTTAGAGCAACCGGCCCTAGCACTGCCTTGCAAGGTAGATTTGGTTTCTGGTTTGTGTGGGGGGGTTTATCTCCTGTTGATTGTACAACATGAAGCAAATCATATAACCTTGGTTGCCTTGTCTGTGATAGAGTGGTGATTGTTTACTGTCATTTATAATGACATGGGGACAAGCAAACACTATGTACAGCCAGTGAAGGCTTTTTTGAAAAACTCAAAAGGGGCTAGGTCTTCTGGGGAAGCAAACTGGCACTGTTCCCTTAGTTCAGGGAGCACCATTGCTTTGTACTCACTGTGGCTATGGTTCAGGGCTTCTCCGATAGCCTCAGTAATAGTCATTTGTCTCCCAAAATACTCATTGGTTTCACTGAAGATTTGTGGGTTCTCTTCATTATTAGTATCATTAATTCTTATTTAGACAGAATTTATGATCCTGTCCAATGAAGTTTATCCGGAGTGGTATCTTGAAAATGCACTTAGAGGCTTGCGGAGAAGGACAGTTCAGTGGTTAGTGTGCTGTGCTCTGCTCCAGACTGCCTGTGTGGCCTGGGCCAAAAACATCCATGTTCAGATTCCTTTGGGGAAGGTACTTGTGAAAACTGGAGTCAGCTGACAGAAAACACAGCACGAGTGTGTGGGATTTAGGCTGCTTGAATATCACTCTTAAGTGTTACGAGACTTTCTAAGTATCAGTTTCGTATTATCTTTTCCTTCCTTAGAGGGTGTTGTGAGAAGAAATACCATACAGATAGTAGAGTGGTCAGATTTAATAGGGAAAGAATAATGTCACTGTCTTGGATGATTTTTTTTTTTTTGCCTTCTTTTAAGTATGGCTCTTTCTCTATAGAAGTAAGTCATGTTGCTCTTGTAGTAGTTCTTATTTTGAGAGGACCTCTCCCTGCTGAGTCCAGCTGGGGCAAGAGGCTGCGGGCAGTAGGGTTGAGGGCAGGCACCCGCATGTGCTCATACTTCATCCTTCCTTTGTCAACACTTGACACTTCTAGCTTCTTGCAAAGCTGGGGGCTGCTAGAGGCAAGGAACTGGATGTAGCTCTTGTCTTTGCTGGGACCACAACCCTGGAGGATGAGGGAGGATTCAAAACCCAGTGCTGTCTGCAGTTGTGTGGAGTTACTTATATTGCTGGGAACCTTCCTGCCAGGTTTTTTTTAAATTCACTCTTCCACTTAGACTCTTCGTTATCACTGCCACTTGCTGGGACCGACAGCTGCTAACAAACACCAAGGGATTCCAGACAGCTTTGCAGACTATCTTTGAGTGCCTCAGGCAAAGCCTGAAATGCATACAACATGAAAATAACCTATTCTGTTCACTCACAGGCTTATACCCTTCTTCTTCCCTGGGGTGTGGAGTGATAGGTGAAGCTCAGATCAAGCAGGTGGAAGTGGTCATATGTTGCAAGGTACTGGGATTCAATATGGGGCTGTATTTTTATTCCTGCTGTGGTTATTTGTTAGGGAATCTTGCAGGTCCTGATTTGGGAAAGTGACCTAGTGCACAAAGCATGGTTCAGTCTGCACCCTTGTATTTTTGGCTTGGCCTCTAAAGGAAGCAGAGCTGATGTGATCCTGCTCTTTTATGTGTATGTCTCTTTCACTTGTGAACCATCATGTATGATAAAGAGAATTGGGTATTAAAAGTCCTGGGAGATACATAAGCCTCACACTGTTGGGCAGCTCAGTCAGAGGAGGGGAGACCCTGAATGATGGTATTTCTTTGTGGCACAGCTTTTTGTTTAGCTGTGTACAGCCTTGAACCCAACATACCCGTTTCTTCTTGGGCCTCCCAGGGGTGCGGGAATATGGGTCATCTCTGTCTCTCTTCCTGCTGCATCCTTAGCCTGTGACCAGGGATCCCCAGGTTTTGATGGTACCATATGTGCATGGAGCTCACTAACATTCTTGATATGGGTTTATGGCTCCGAGATTGTTAAAACGTGCTGGTCAGGTTTATCCTTCCTAATCATGCGTTACTCAAATGGGCTGCTCTGTCTTTCATGTTAAACAAACAGACAAACAAAAAGCATTAGGAAGCAAAGTCCTGATTTGCTGATTAGACCCAGCCCTGCTGGAATCTCATCCTAAAATCCATCTGAGTACATCTGGTAGGCTCCCCTGGAGAACTGCATTATTTTGAGATGTGAAGGGCTGACCTGAAAAACATTTGCATTCAAGTACAGATCAGAATGACCTGCAAAAAACTGGCACAGGTCAGCTGAGGTGTGACTTTGCTCTGTTAAGTGTTAAGAGGTTGTAAAAGAGACTGTCAAGAGTATTACTGGAGGGAAGAAGAAAGAGCATATATGCTAGAATATATTTTTTGCTTTCTGTTTATTAGCAGTTAAAACACGGATGGATTCCTGACACTTTTTAGTGTTTAGCCAGGAATAAAAAGTGGTATGACCTGAAGAAAGAAGAAAAAAAAAAAGTTTCTTCCTTCCACACACAATCTGGAGAATGTGGAAAAGATGTCAATATTTAGATAGATGTTCCTTTCTCAATGGCCTTGTTCTGCAAGTGTGTCTGCATTGGCAGAGGGGTGCAACATAAAACTTGAACACAAACGCCTAAACTCTTTCATACTTTGCTATCTACTCTTGTTATAACTTGAAAGTGCGTCTCACTTTCTCTTAATTTAACTGAAGAGCTCCTAGTGCCTTTTCTAAGCCCTAGGTTACAAGACCTTCCAATATTGTAAAATAGGAGTCGTCTTTTGACCTTGCAATGAGGTTCCTCCTTCTGGAGCAGGAGCTGGAGAGTTTCAGATGAGTTCTTCCATGTGCCTGCTCCTTCTCTGCCTCTGGGGCTTTTGGAGTAAGATGAGGCAAAGGCTATTTCTTGGTCCTCTGCCCTAGCTCAGTTAACATCTGGTGTGTTTATTGTCTTCTATTTCCAAGCCTGGTTAAAGCTCTTCCATTCCAGGCTGTCATTTCATGATTAGTTTGCCTCTTACTCCTAGCAACTAGGTGCGCTGCACACACATTTTTAGTTGTGTAAACAAGGTCTCCTTTTTTCTTTCAGTCTTCTCTTCTCTCTCTTCAGTGAAGGATATGTCCCAATATTGGGTCCCGTAAGAGATTAATAAGAGCTATTACATCCATGGGGGATTGTTCACTTACTGCTGCTGTGTCCTGTCCGGTCTAAAATGATCCCTTTCCTGTTTCTCATCAGGCACCACCTAATGCATATGCATTCCTGCTAGGAGGTTTTGCCTTGATGCTCAGCTTAATATATTCTGTGCACAGTTTTGTCCCATTATTCCTAGTTAAACTCTCTTGGATCACCCAGAACATGAGGAATGTGCAGCAGCTTCCCACAGCACAGCATAATTAGCTACTTCAAAAACTACCTGCAAAGAGTGATGCCCTCATTATGCCGAGCAGAGGAGAATTTGGTGGGGTGAGATGTCTCCAGAAAGAAGATGCATTTCACTTCTGAGAGAACAAGAGGTAGCCATTGCCCTCCTGCGGTTAGCTTTATCACTGATTGCCTTGGGAGCTTGAAGGCACATGGCAGTGTCCCATGATGAAAGCAAACACCTTTGAACATCCATTAGTTTATGGTGATTAAAATAAAGCCTTGTGGTTCATAGGCTGCACTGCTCCCAGGAAGTAACTGCAAATGTTGTTTGAAAAAGCTTTCCTTGCTGTTCCGCAGAAGGGCCAGTGTTTTGCTAGGATTCCTCCAAAACATGTGTGGGCACCAGTTTAATCAGCCTCGGTGTTACAGTGGTGCAAGTATCCCATCATGCTGGCTGGCTGGAATCCTTATCCCTCGCCCTGCTTAAAATGAATCTGCTTCATCAGTTGTTCCTTCACTGACTCCTTGATGAAACAGAGCACCAAAAGAAGCCAGGTTTGGATGGAGAGCTGGCCCTCAATTTTTCTGACTTTATTCCTGGAATCTAGAGCTGGCCAAGAAGTTCCTGGTGCGTGCCTGTCTAGTAACAATAACACTCAGTGCTCCTGCAGCATTTTTCATCTAGGATCTCCGAGTGCTTTGCAAACAAAAAATAAATAAGCTTACTGTCAACCCTCTAGGGTAGGTATTATGATACTTAACAGATGTGTAAACAGAGGCACAGAGAGCTCAAGTTTTTCATGTTCAAAGTGCTTTGCAAATGCTACCTAATTAATCCTCACACTGGCCTTGTGAGGTAAGTGTTGGTCGCCTTCAAGGGCAGAGCAAAGTCACCAGTAGGTCTAAGGAGTCCTGCGTGCCAGTTGTCTTGAGCTTCTGCACTAAACAAGGGGATATTCATTGCACCCAGCTTCAGCCAGCCTGTGTAGTTGAGCAGTAAGTCAGCTGGTGTCTCTGGGCTCCCTTTAAAGTCAAGGGAGGGAGAGTTCAGAACTAAGCTGGGCTTCTGTTGAACTTAATTAGTTTCATTTTCTAAAGCCTGTTCATAGCCCTATCAGGCTCTTTGAAGCTTCTTGGAAGCCCAGACTTGGGGTCTTGGAATAGTTTTCAACACAACTCGGAGTCAGGAAATAATCCTGGCAGTTCTGATTCCTGAGCAATGGTATAGGCAGGAGCCAGGGCAAGCGCAGGCCATCAATAATCTCAGGATTAATACCAAGAGGGGAGGGCTCCTTGTATTGATGTTGAGGGTGGTGGCCTGGTTCTCTCTGCTCGTGATTATTCTTGAAGAGTCACTTTTCTCTAAAGACAATCTCTATGCATTGCACCGATGTAGGACAGGTAAATGTGAATGCTTCACAGCTATTTTCTTGATCATGGCAGCTCTTGGATGTTTTTACGCTAGTCTAGTATTTGAATAAGTGCTTCATATTAAATGTTAGTCATAGGTGGTCTTTTCTGTTGTGTGATCTGAGGAAAACAGCTCAGCCTCTTTGATCTAAATGGGATGTTGTTGATTCTTGGGACTTAGATTTTTACTGCTGTTCAGGTATTATTTGTTGCAGCAGGGGATATTAGCCAGCATTACCAGCCCTGCAAGTGTCTTGGGGATAAGAGGATCCCTGGCACTGAAAAGTTCACAGAAAAATGGAGTATTTTTCTGCGCATCAGCTCTTGTGAGCTTTGGAAATCATGCTACAGGCAGCTGTGAACACGGGTTCTGACTATTCAGTATCCAGCAATTACAGTCAGTGAGTTGCTACTTACTCATCTGGGGATTCAGGGCTTGGATTCTATAACTTGTTATGATGGCTATTTTGGGCCAACTTGAATCACTTGCTGGCAACTCCAGTCATTAAGTAGTAAGTTTCATAACTTTAATATATGTATTTCCACAGTATGTTATAGTTTGTAAGGTTTGCAAAAGACTATCTGGATGAAACTGTACTCTGAGAACAAAGGGCTACATATATATACAATATGAGCGTGTGTGCATATCTGTGTGCAAACACATATACAAGCTTACATGTGAAATGTGGTCAGGAAATATTACAACATGTCTTCCTGAGGTGACAAATGAGCATCTCTCTGATGAAGTCAGCAGAGCTATGCAGATTTACATTAGTGGTTAGTCTGATCCCATGAGTTTTTAAAACACAGATCCTGGACAGCACTGAAACATTTTATTAGCCTTTAACAAGACAGAGTTATATCAAGTTTGTTCAGCATTAATTATACTTTCTGCAGTGTTCTACCTACACCATCAATTATTAATTAATCTCACTCTATATTTTTAGCTGTTACCTGTCCCTAATCACCTTGCTGCTATAACTTTCTGGTCTTATGCCAACATGTGTTGCCAGACCAGTTGAAGACATTAGTATGAATGTAATTACCTCTTTATTGCTTGTGTAATTTTGAATCCCCTATGTAGATTACATTAGATGTAGTTCTTGGAGAAGGAAAGGTAAATACATTTTTCCTCTGCAAGTAGTTCTACTTTTTTCATGCCAACAGCTGTCCTTCTCCAAGACAGGAGAGTGACCCTGTGTCACACTGTCATGAACTCTCTTATGCTGTGAACCAGCTCTAAACCAGCCATCATGTAGTCATGTTAGTGTAAAGCGAGGCTTTATTGAATAAGCTCTTCTGCAAGCAGGGTATACAAGCTCACCAGCACTGCTGTGTGTCATCTGGGTCAGCGCTGCTCACGTTCAAAGGCAGGTACCCACAGCTGCAGCTCTTGTGAGCTCTAGAGAGAACCTTTTGCTATTTCTGGCCTTTGACATTTGTCTCTTCAGCCTTTGGCACTGATTAGTCAGTGTTTTCATCAGGAAATTACTGCATGTGATGGTTCTCTTTTGCCTGCTATTTTCTGAGGCTGTCGCTTTGTCGTGTAATGCAGACATGACAATGTCAAAATGAGAGGATGAGCGGGACAGAAGCTCCCTAGAAGCAGCTCCCTGGTCCCTGTATTAAGAGATTCAAGTTTATCCGGTTTCTAAGTTCCTTTTGCCTCTTTTATCACAATTATCACATTGAGATGTTGCCACCAGCCTTCTCTCGAAGCTGCCCAGGAAAAAAAAATATAGCTCCTTAATTGTGCATGTTAAATCTTCCCACCCAACTGTGCTGCTTGCAGCTGTGGCTGCGTTTGTGTGCTCAGGCATGTCCAGGACTGCAGGTTTCCAAGCACAAGATAAAACCCTGCCAGCCAGCAGACTTTTCAGCCAAGCCTGCCTTTCTTCTGCTTTCCAATGGCTGCTTCCCTACTGCTCAGCTACTTGTTGTTTGCGTAGATGAACAAATGTCTACACAGCTGGTTGCAGTGGTCATTGCTAGGAAGGAGACAGTTACAGAAGAGGTTGAGGCTGAAGTTGGTTCCTTTCTGCAGCTGAGCACAGCTGTGTTTGTCAGATGGTGTTTGTGTCCCCGCTTTGCAGCAGTTGGTGTGCTCGGGGTTGCAGGGCCAGCTCTTCAGCCTGATCTAGCTTCGCGAAGGTCAGGGACTGGGCTATGATATCAAGTCCTTTATTCTCTCCTGAGAAACATGAAGGGCTGTGGTTGAAGCTAATCAGCTGGTTGCTGTTTTGTGTCAGTAAGAGTGTGTGATGGGGAAAAGGGTGTGTTTCTCGGGGTATAGCTGCAAAAGGAGAATATTTTTCTTGGAAAGGGGGAGTGGGAAGGAGTGCTGAGGTAATTCAGAGCAGTATTGTTAGAAAAGCAGTCATACAGCCATAGTGTAGGCTTCGTTTTAACTTTGGAGTAATTATGTTCCTCAGAGCTGGGCAAATATTTGGGGAGCTCTTTTCTTCTTGGATGCTCATCCTCCATTGACCGAGCCAAGACATTTGTAAGAGCAAAACTGCATATCAGTTAAAAAGTTGAGTACCTTGACACAAGTCCTTGAACTGCAGGTCTGGCAGCATCCACTCCAATAAATTAAATGTTACCAGTGTTTTGGATGAGTAGTCATGCAGCAGAAAAGAGGAAGAGTAAAGCCGTTAATTGAGCATAACAGGAAATACTTTGGAGCAGATTACAAAAGGAACTATACAGCCACACAAGACAGGGCTATCCCAGGCTTTGGTTCTGAATATGCAAGAGCAAACATCTGCTTCCTTTTTTCTGCAGAAGAGAGCTGGCAGCGCAGTGCGGGAAGGGCAGAGTAAAGACTCTACTGGTGTACAGAGCTGTATGGTGTGTACCATCAGCCAGCCCGTGGGCTGTCAGGGTTTGCAGTCAACACAGAAAAGCAAAAAGTTGTTATGTGCTGGGTGTGCAGGTGGAATGCAGGGAAATCTCTGAAGCGTTGCCTCCTGAAACTAGCTGTTGGCTAGCAATGCATCTACAGCTATGGACACAATCTAGCTGATAGCAGTTAAGTTTGGCTGAGTGAGCATATTAGAGACCTTGGACTCATGTCCAGCCTCTTCCATAGCAGCTGTGGAAGAGAAAAGCTTTGCACAGAGGGAGCTCAGAGCACTCTTTGCCTAGCCAAGCAGTTGGGTGGTGCCAGGGCATCAATATCCCAGCCTGCTGGGCAGCAGCTGCTTTATCCACTTTGGAGTAAAAGGCCTTTCCTTGTTGTCTGGAGAGGGCTCACTGGCAGGTGCTCCATTGCTGCAGGTGGGGAAAATGATGACCGCTAAGCTGTGGAGCAGGGTTGGAGGTTCCTGTGCTCACCACAGGGGCAGAATAAGGCTGAGAAAGGAATTTGTTGTCCAGAAGGCTAAAATTTCAACTTGTTTGGCAGAAATGGGACTAGTTTCCTGCAAAAAGGTCATTCCCTCTGAGTGGAAGAGGACAATTTCTGAGGTGGGTGACTGCAAGCATGAGAGCTGCAGGTAAGCAAAGGGTTCCATAACTACTTCACAAATTAAAATCTATCCAGAGCAAATGCAAGGTGTCAAACGGCTAGTCAGGGGGAAAACCTGGGAACGTCCAATCTAACAATTAGCTGCAATTAGCATGGCCCATCAAATCCACTGCCAGGATGATCCAAACGGGATTGCCACGGTCAGGTTGGCAGTTCCGACTACCCAGTCCTCGCTGCTTGCATTCAGGTGCTGGCAGGAAAGCTGGGAGTAGAAAGGCAAAATAAAATGCATAAAAAATGCAAAGTATAGGGAGTTAGATCTCAGCTGGCACAAATCGGTATAGCATTTTTTGATGTAAGTAGAATTATACCTTCCACTGAATAAAATCTGGCCTGCTATTTTTGCAGTGTTTTTGATTGCTAATTTGACTTTGGAGTTTAAGTGGTGCTGATATATTCATTTCATTATGGTAGCTGGATTCTAGACTGTGAATAGAGCTTAGCAGTAACTTTTCTACAAAGTGATGCTGTTCTGTTTTCCCTCAGAATTTGCCAATTTGTCAAATTTGTTTGCAGAGACAGTGTGATTTTGATTCTGGAGGAATCAAGGCAGCTATTGAATGCAGTCTGTTTGGCAGTTTTATCCTACCTAGATCTGCTTTAGAGCTGGAGTGCCTGCCCAGCAACTCGACTTGCTAAAAGCCTGGAAGCGTGTGAGTTCTGGCTCCCAGCTCTGGTGTCCCATATGGTGCTCCTCAGGATGGCCGTGCCCGCTCCATTTCACGCAGAAGTAAAAACATTTTCTCTGCTAAATGCAATAGTCGTTCTCCATCCAGCTCTAATGTGAATTCCTTTGTACTGTATAGGGCTCTTACTGCTGATTATTGTCAGCTCCAGCACAGCAGTGTTCAGTGCAGCTGAAGTATTTTACGTGCTCAAGAGATGTGTTAGACAGCAATGTTGAACTAAGTGACCAGATCTGAGAAGCCTGTGAGAATGCAGGGATGCTCAATGCTGGTTTGAATTCTTCCAAGCTTACGTCTCCATGTGCCACATACCAAAATTTTTCTTCCAAAATCTTTTGAGTTTTTCCTTCTTGCAAGTGTGAAGTGCCTGGAGCTGGGGACTTTCCAGAGAAAGGACATTCCCACCCATCTTCAATGCTTGTCATGTTTACCATGGAACCTCAAGATCCCTAAAGTCCCAGCAGCTGGGACTCCTGTCAGGAGTTAAATTGGGAGGCCATGAAGCACTCCTGTACATGTGAAATGGTACAGAAAGCTTGAAGAATAAAGGAGAATAAGGACAGACTCTGAGCAGGGGAAAGTGAATATCAGAGCTTTAAATTGGCAAAGCCTGGCCACTCCCTGCTTGGTTCCTCATGCTAACAATTGCACTCTTATTTCAGAAGGATCCAAGGGAAACAAGTTAAAAGCAACCAGAGAAAAATACCTTTTACTTTTACTGAAGCACTAGCGGGCAGTATGGATCCGTTATCCTCTAAAGACATCCACACAAACTGATATAATTGGGACAGATGCATTGTGTGCCTCTGATGTTTTCACTGGGCTTAACGGCTGAGTTTGATGGTAAAACCATGTGACAATGGATATGTTAAAAACTATTAAGAAGTTAGTAAAGCTGTACTGCCAGCCAGCACACAAAATGAAGAAGGAAGAGCATGGAAGTAATTGCAGCGTGTGAAGTGATGGTGATACGTAGCAGTGTTGATGACTGTGGGCTGGAAAATGACAGTTGGACCTCTTGGGCTTACTCTCCCTTTTGGCTAAAGTGGTTCTTAATAGTAAAGTGAGCTTGAAAGTAACCTTGTTGACAGGGCTATGAGGCTCCACTCAAAACTTTTAAGGAAAATGGGAAAACTGCATTAGAGGCTCCGGGTATTAAGAGGACAAGACAACCTTAAGTCCTTGAGAACAGAGCAGAAAGACTGAGATATGCAGATTTTCAAACTCGGCTCTAACCTTTTCATCTCTTTAGTCAAGTTTGCTTCTGCTCTGACCCTGACAGTTGTAAATCTCAGAGCTGATTCTGAAGAGATGGGAACAATGAGGATAATTGCCCTGTAATTCAGAGAGCCTTGGTGGGAATGGAGGTGTATCAGCACATGAGAGAGAGGAATGACTCCCTTTATTACAGTGAGAAGCAGAAGCTCTATTTGTTATTGAAGTTGAGTGACAGCTCTGCTTGAACTTCCTCATGCCTTTGCCAAAACTTAGATATATGAACCCATATATGATTCTTCAATTAAAAATCATATCCTAATAAGTAATAAGAAAGTGGGTATTCAGATGGTTTGGTTTCAGCACTGGAGTTACCTAACTTCTGAGTGCTAATTTTTTGAACCTTTTCCTTTCTTACAATTTTAGGTGATTTTTTTTTTTCCCTTTTGCTACAGCGTAGTAACCTAGCATGTATCCACTGCTTCTAACAGTCAGCAGCACTTTTGACAGCAGTGGGGCCCATGGGATAAACCACCCCGTTGTCAATAAACTCTGATTCTTTGCTCATTATATAACAATGCAAATGTAATAATTTCTTCTCTGCTCCAGTTGTTACTCAATTCCTGATTAATTCAGAAATGGGCCAGTAGTGAATACACAATTGCAACTGCTAGCACAGTTTAATATGAAGTTTGGGTTATTGTCAGATTACTATTAATAACACTTGTGAATAGGCACTGACTTTTCCCTGAGCTGTTTAAATGTCACTGCTGGAATCAGAGTGGTGAAAGGAATCTAATCTCTTTTCCCCAACCCTCAACCTCTGTATCACAGGAACTTTGAAATGTGCAGTTTTTCCTATTGTTCTTCAGTCTATTGTAGAGTGCTGCAGTGACTAATTCTGCATAAATCATTGCCATGACAACACCTGTAATATATACTGTCAAATAGTGCCAAAGCGCTGAGATTCCTTCAACTTGGCCAGAAGGCTAAAGAGTTACAAATGTGGGTGAAGCAAGTGCACAAACCTGTTTGTAGCAATGAAGGAGTGGCGAGCAGTGGGACTGGGGTTTTGGAAAAGTCTCCCTCCCTGCCTTTCTCCCTCTGTCCTTGGCACCTGATCAAGCCAGCTATCAAGGATTAATCTGCATAGGGGTGAGTACCCTGACTGGGTACTCAAAGGTCTGGCTCTGCAGCTGCCTTCTTTAATAGCCCTTGGTGTCTTCCTCCATCTCTGGTTGCTTATCGACTTCTTGTTGGAGCAAGCACAGCTCTATGGCACTGTGCCTCTGCTCTGTGCCCGGCACAGCGGGTTCTTGATCTCTCATGAGCTTGTTAGATCCTCTGTAATGCAGATATCAGGGCGACAGCCCAGCATGGTCAATTTATGGCAGCTGAGGACTGGGCTCTTTTCTTTTTGCTGGACTGCATTAATGATAAAGTATTGATTCTCATGTACTGGGAAACAGGCAAAGTTGGGTATTGTGTTTAATTAAGGACTTTAAAACAAGGACTTGTAAGGTGATCAATATTTATTACGACAGGGTAATCTTGTTTTGAATTTTAAACTTGGTGGGTTTGATATACGTCATCAACAGGGCTGTAAATGTGTAGTAGTGAGATGTGCTTTTCACTGGGTAACATCTTTTATGATAACCCAAAGCCTAGCTCCAGTTTAATGGCAAAATATATCAACCCATTTTCCTCCTGTTCGTGTTAGCTCTTCTTTATTCATTCTAAAAAGAAGGTCTGTGAAGGAAAAATTGAGCAGCGAGGTTACTGATTGCTATCTACAGTCTTGCTGCAAAGGAAAATTTACTAACATGGGGTAACATAGGAACAACTCACATTTAACAAACTTAATCAGAAGTACTTTACAGGTAGGACTGGATGAAAAATGAGGTGTGACTTTTAATGCCAATATAGAATCCATCTGTTTCGGTTCATCTAGTTTTTTCTTACACCTTATTCATCCCTATTGCTTGTGAAGTCTCCTGTGATATGTGAAGATCTCAGTTTCACCTCACATTAAAGGCAAGACTTCTCTTTGGACAGTGTTTCCTACTAATGTGTAAAGGGAAGAAGGAATGGTACCATGTATAGAACGGTTGGTGCCTGCAGTGACAGCACACTAGGTTTTCTTTTGAAGTGTCCTCCTATGGAGTGACTTTATTTATCCAGAGTCTTAGCTCTTGACCTGATTTTCTACTCCGCAGTATCTTCTGTGGTCACTGACATCTAAGCATGTGAAAACATTGCTGTTCTAGTTTCTCTGGGTATAATGAACACTGTGCAGAGTAGTGGAGAATGGAGGTTCAGAATTGGACCTTCAGTTAATGCAAACTAGTAAAGCTCCAGAGATTGTAGGTCATTTTGGATGGTTCCTTGTCCAACCTATTCTTAAAATCACGCTGTGGAAAATATAGGACCTCCTTATGTAAAGGTAAAATGGTAAATAAGATATGGGCATGCTTGAAGAGAAAAGGGTTCATACTATATTGCCCAAGAGAGAAGTGGGTGGACTTTGTTCCCTGAATAATTCTCAGCCTCTGGGCCACCCCTTGGTGACTTGTTTCTGTGCTTGAGTATCCTGAGAGTTGCAAAGTTTTACCTCCAGTCTAACTGTGAACCTCCCAACTGGAGATTGTGATACTCTACGCAGGTTCACCCTGTGGCAGCATTCAGGAGATGCACTCAAACGTAAACTGAACTTTCTCTTCAGATTCAACACCTGTATTCCGGATTTTTGTTTTGATTCATTCACTAAGAAGGACTGAGGGAAAAGAATACATTTTCGTATGATGCATTGGCTTAGCTACAGTCAGTAATCCTCGGGGAAGGAGAACAAGTGCAAACCTACATGCTTAGCTGCAGACAGACCTCCTGATGCCTAACAAGCAATGACTAAAAACGTTTCCTTCCTCCCCTCTTTAGCTCCAAGAGAATTAATCCCAAATGAAAACCTTTGTTTTGCCTAGCGAGAGCCAGCAGGCTGAACTCTTGCCTAGAACATGTGTTTCTGCAGTGTCACCAGCAGACCTGGGTAATTTGTGTAACAAAGAGTTTACTCACCGAGAAATGCAGTTTCTGAGTGGGAGGAGGCAAAGCTGTTTGTGAATTTGGGTCAGATACAGCAAATGGCTTCTGCCAAAAAAAGAAAAAACAAATCTCCCCCTTTATTGCTTTTTGAGATAATCAAAATATTTCATTTTATATTTCCCAAGCAGTAGCAAACTAAAATACAATTCAGAATTAACATTTTCTTTTCACCTGGGAGTATCCCACACTGAAAAATACAGATGAGCAGCGACATTTGCCCGTCTAAAATATCTTATTTAACAAACCCCAGTGTTTTTCACAGAAAAATACCTGCATGGTTCTGGTACAGATGGGCACGCATGTTCTTCCCTCCTCAGAGTGGGCTAGCTGGTGCAAGGGTGTCTTCTATGTATCATTTGCTTGTTAACAGAAAAAAAAGCCAGCAGATGGTGCTCGAGAATATACACCCTGGCTTTTGGAGGTACGGCCGGCTATAACTCGGGTGTGCACACCCCGATGGGGTGCTGGGACTGGGGGTGCAGGCAGCCCCTGGCCCGGCTGGAGCAAGGGGCCTCGCATGGCCGAGGTGTAACTGGGCAAGGACATGTGGAGGGGGGGGGATAGGAGGCAAATTGGGCATCTCCAGGCCTGTTGCTGCCTGTTTTGCACATGTCGGTGCTTGCCCCTCTCTGGCTGAAGGAGCGATGAAGGCGTAATGCTGCTGCTCTGCCTTCCCTGCGGCGTCTCGCCTCCCCAGCTCTGGTTTCAGCTCCTCCAGTTGCAGCCACTGGTGCCTGCACACTCGGTAGGTTTGGGCTGTTAGCAGAGACCTGCGAGGTTGAACTGAGGGGATACCATACCAGACTGGTCTTAATGCTTCTTTTTAGGTTTTATTTTTTCTTTTCTGGGTTGTAAATGACTGAGGAAACAAAGAAACGATGGAAGAAGATGTCTGTAGCCCTTGTTTTCATCCACTGGGGCTGAGAAGGATGTTTTTGTTTGTAGCAAAAGTAGAAGTGCCCATAGACTCTCCTCACTCCCTAATCCCCGGGGACTAAGGGCAAAAACTCTTAACTGCTCTGCAAGTCAATGAAGTTTTGTGCTGAAATTGCTGGGGCTGGCCGTGCCTGGTGCTGCTGTGGTTTCAGAAGAGTCGCTCCAGATTTACGACAGCAGATCAGAGAGCAGAGACTCCCCTTCTCCCCTGTGCTATGGCTTGGTAAAGGCAGCCTAGCACCTGGTGACATTTCCCATCCTGACAGCTCATCTCTGGAAGAGCTGTGTTGCCAGACTGAGAAGTCTCTTTTTTTTTTCCCCTCCCATTTCCAGCACAAGAGGGAAGATGTAAGCCTGCTCCATCCACTCTCTTAATGTGTGAATTAAGCACAGAGGGAAAGATGTACAAACATCTGTCCTGTTCCTCTGCCTTTGCTGTGGAGATGCTCAGGCTGTGAGACAGTGTATTGATGCTGTCGCATTCTGTGTGCGTTTGGGACACATGAGGTTGAAATTACTGTGGCTGCAAATAAAGCCTCTGATGTCGTATTTAAGGATGAAGCAACTACTCGCTTCCTTTTCTTCCCATGCTCACTCACTTTCCAAAATGTCAACGTTCACAGTTTCCAAAGGCTGGGTTTGAAAAGGCAGATTAAAAAAAAAAAATGCCCTGCTGGTATGGCAGGCTGCCCAAGCACCCTTGATGGTGCTGGCTAGTGGCAGTGTGGTGTGATAATGTCTGACTTGTGTGATAAATTCACACTGCTGCCCGAGAGGTATAAGGAAAAAGGTCTGCGTCGGTTTTTGCACCTCTGAACCATATACATATGTGCATACACACATATCTGTATAAAAAAAACACATATAAGGTCTGTGGGTTTGAGTATCAAGCTGTGATCAGTGGGTGTACCAGGGCTTTTAGGCTTTGCACATGCTTGTGAATGTTTGCACACAAAGGAAATTGTGATGGTACGAATCTGTGTAAGCCCTTACCCTACTACAGGCAATGCTCCAGAAGAAAAGGGAAGAGTCTTATCCTTTCTGAGACACGTTGTGGCACAAAAAGACCTGAGGGAGGGCTCTCAGAAGCTATTTCTGGTATTTTGTGCTTTGATTTGCTGCCTTTGTGGAGATCAAATAATGTAACTGTGATAGTCTACCAGGCAGCAAGAGTTTTGTTTAGTCCTGCCATTTTGGTTCATGCCTTTCTAAACCATATTCTCCAAGGGGAAATATTAACTTGTCTAGACCAAGGTACAGTATATTGGCTAGTTCATCTCCCAGGAAGGTTTGTACTTTCTATAGGCAGTGTTCAGAGATGGACATAGCGTGTGTGGATTTAGGGAGGCTGTTAAAATTCATCTACTTGGTTTCATGCAGTCAATGCCTTTAGCAATGAGCCGAAGAGCCACAGGTTTGGAAATACCTGCTCCTACCAATTTCATCTCCTCTAGACAGCATGATTACCCACAGTGCATTTCCCATGAGTGCACTGAAATACATTTAAAGTTGCCTTCTGACACTCCGGATTGCGTATCTTACAGCTATCGCAGGCTGAGTATTTTCTACAAGCTGGAAGCTGCTTGTACCTCTTTGGTCACCTGAAGTGCTTTCTCCCGTTCCTCTTTATGGAATTTGTGTCTCCCTCCATCCCTCCCCAGACCAAGAGCTTGGTGTGGTCTCCTTCCTCTTACTAAAGCACAGTTCTTTTCCAGTGATAGAGCCTCTGTGGAGATACAAAATTACCATATGATTTTACAGTTCAATGGCGGTGGGATAGGAAAGGAGAAGAAACTTATTCAAAAAAGCAGTGTATGATCGATGTGCTTTGTTTCAGGATTTTTTTCACAACAAAAACAATCAACATCAAATTTTTATCAATGTGTATTCGTTGTAGGGAAAACCAGTTTTTCCACTGAAACAGAGGAGTACAACACTTCCAGTCAGGAAGTCAGGAGGGGCAACTTTTATGTCTCAGCTCAGGAAGGAGCAAGGCTGAACTCAGCTGGGAATGTATTGCCTTCTGCCAGGCGAGCCCTGCTTCGAAAGGAAAGGCTGTTGGCAAATGTAAGAGGAGTAACTGGCTGATGGGTCCCTGGATACTCCCTGCTTCCCATATTGTGCACCCTCCTCTCCCCCTCCCCAAACAGTGGTTTCCCTGGACCATTTCACCAGGTTTTGGAACTGATCGATTGTTAAATCTTGATGCCTCAGATACAGCAGAGCAGTGCCCACCAAATGGAGATGAGGGCTTCAGCCATGTAACTAGCAGCCTTTCTGTCTCTGCTAGTATATTCTGCTGCAGCAAAGCCTCTTGTCGTTACTTTTATAGGAAGCTTTCAGTGGCCTAATTTGCTATTCATATACATCTGTTCCACAGGAGTCTGTCATTAAGCTCTTGGTAGGTTTAAGTTTTCTCTCTTATATTTGCTGCATGGCCAGTCATCACAGAGACAACTAAATGAATACTGATACAAAACAAATAGTAGGTTCCAGGGTTACCTGATAATTGTTTTCTTGCTAAAATACATATGATGCATCTTTCAGTTAAGGGAAATAATAAATTGAGCATGTGGGTAGATCCCTCCAGCCACATCAGAGTGCAAAGCTTGGAGACAAGCACAGTTAATGGTCCTCCACAGTCCTGCCTGTCATGAAGGGTGCGATGGGTTGTGCTTCTAAAGAAGACTGGCTTTGCTTTGCCACATATAGCCCCGGCTTTTGCAGTTATTGTTACAACCTGAAGTACTATACTCATCTTCTAGAAATGTGATGGCTATTAGCCAGGGCTGCAAGGAAAGCTGTAAATGTTTTGCTGGGACTGCAGCATATGGGTAGAAAGGGGCATTTTAAGGCTCTTCCTCAAGTAAGATGGAAATTAAAAAGATATTTTTGTTACATGGCCAGACCCTGAGTAAGCGTAATTTGGCTCTGATGACTTCAGAGGAACGGTGCCAGTTTATACAGCTGAAGACCCATCTACGATATTAAGAAAAAACAAACCTCATTTATTCTGTGTCCTTGTTGGCATTACAATCCAACTATTAAAAAAATGAAAACATAACAGATCAGTTCTGCAATTATGAAGCCAGCATACATCAAGACAGCTAAAATGAACAAAAGGGATTCTTTGCTTTCTTTTTCTTTTTGGCCTTGAGTTCTGTTCCCGTGTTTCCTTTGTAAACACAAGGGTGAGAGAGCCTGTCTATTGCAGGAGTCCAAAAGTAGGTGGAGAACAAAGGCTTTCTGAAAAAAGCATCACATTGTGAGATTGAATACTGTTTTCACAGGCAACAAGGCAGAAACAGAACTTCTCTGGAACCCCCTTCTCCCACTTCCCCCCCAGTCTGTCACATCCTGATCACAAACTTGCACTCCTCTAGTTTTGTTGGCATAGAATAGCTTATGCCAAGCAGTGGTATGTTCACAAGGTCACGCACAAGTATTTTGACTTGCAGTGTTAAGAGAATTTCTGCCTGTGGGTTATTTAAAATGACTTACTGGCAATGACAGTTCGCTTGCTGTGTTGTCTGGGCGTGCTGGGACGATCGTAGGGTGGTTCAGAAGTGCACTGCTTTGTTCTTTCAGGGTGCATCATGAGGATGTAATGTGATGGCATGGCAGAGTCATGTAGAACAGTGTGTGGTTTAATGTGCCTGGTGGGATTATATTTTCACAGGCTGCTTCTTTCTCTGAATATTTTGTTCCTGCAGGACCTTCCATCTTGCTGATAATTGTGTCTGGGCTCTAACCCTTGGGCAGTTGTGAGATGGAAGGAATAATTCTCCTCCCTTTCACAAGGGGCTTTTGTCTTGGAATTAATTGTTATTTGTTAAGTGCTTTAATATTGTCAGATAAAACCTGCTAGAACATTCTTCTCTTATTTTTTTCTCACCTACTTCAACACGAGGAGAGTGAGTGAGTCAAATGCTTGTCAGACTCCAAGTGAGAATACAGGGCTCAGCTGGACAGGCATTTAACTGAACACCGATAGAAAAGCCATACACATGCACACAAAATTTGCTTTTACCCCCTGTCTGCTCAGTAACAGTTAATTTACAACTCACTCCTAAATGGTGAATTTTAATACCATTTTCTTTCAAAAGTGTTACATATAAATTTGCTGTAGCCAGTGTAAAAGTGTCTGAAGGCACAGAAATCATTATTGCTGGGCTGACTGCTAAAGACTGATACATTTAGAGAGAAAATATATATTCTTTCCAAAGTGGAAGCTCAGATTGTAAATTAAATTTGTCAATAAATATGGAAATGGTTTCCATTTTCCTCTTCTACCCAGTGCTGCTGAGATTGGTTGTTCTGGTACCAAGTCGCTAGTGTGGCAAGAGAAATTACCGGCTCCTGCCCTGTCTGCGGCTGACAGGCTCCCGGTGCTGAGAAATCTATTGTCGCAGCTTTAGGTCAGTGAGTTAATTGTGCATTCATCAGTGATAGCAACAATACAAATTCTTTAGGAACAGAGTCTGGAAGAAGGTAATCGGATTTAAGGAACTAAAAAAGACATTATGGACAACTTATCTTCCTAGAAACGTGCAAATAACGGGCTAAGCAACACACAAATATTAGGCTTTGGTCCATGCAAGTACTTATATGAAAAATGAGCCTCAGGTGAAATTTCGTATTTCAAATTTCTGGTGCCTAGTGAGGAAGTTCCCATTTTAGCCCTAATGGTCTCTGAGCTCCGCTCTAGTGCTTCTGTTCCTAAGGTTCCCCGTGTGTAAATAGTGTTACCCTACCTTTGTGTTGTAAAGGTACAATTTGACATGGATGTGATAAAGAAAGAATTTTTGTGGTTTTGGATTTTCCTGTCTGCATATGGACATGTAAACTGTTTGTCTATCCTCTGGAGAGACAGTTCCTTGCTTAGTCTAAACCAGTACAGTGATGCTGGCGTCCATGGATCTATCCTGTGTTCTTTCAGCTTGTGGTTTTGGCCTTAAATGTCTCTTGGATGAAAGGCTTGCATGTTAGTGTTTACAAAGCAGTCTGTCCAGATGCTGCCTGCTGGTATTGGAAGTTGGATTTAAGAGAGAGCAACTTCTAGAGAGAAAAAGACAGGAAGAAGGTACACTCTGAAGACATAAAACTGAGTAATAAGATAGGCCTTAGACCCTCGGGTCCTCCCAGGGGGACCAAACAAACTCAAAACTATCAAAAATGTAATGAAAGCCCATCACTTTGATAAATGGAAAAAATCACCCCAGCATCAGAATAGAAATATAATTTCATTTTATCACCCTGCGGTCATTAGCCTGGAGAGCAGAGATCTGAGCTTGGGATGCCATTTGCCCTGCTTGGGAACTCACTGCAACCCTATCAATCCTGATAGGGGTGGTTTAATTTTTTGGTTTTAGTGGAGTTTGGGGGATTGCTGTTTCTTGATTCATTAAAATGCTCCTTTGTCTACCTGGCATAGTTGTCCTCTGATTTAATGCATGTCTGCGTTTTTTAAGGTGAGTGGTGGGTCTGTTTAACGTGACTGTGTGGTGTTTGCATGGTCTTTCTGTAAGTGAGAGGGCTTCACGAGGTTGTTGTGCTCTTCTCTTCCCTCTGCAGGTCCCCTCGCATCTCCTTTTGGGGGCTCTGGCTCGTGCTGCCTTACCTGCAGACGAGTGAGGCAGGACCAGTGCAGGATGGAGCCTGCGGCAGGGAGGGGTGATGGCTGGTGGCGGCGGTGGCTCTGTGACATGGATGCTGTGTTGAGAAGGCGCAGAGGACGGCCAGGGATCATTTGCTACGAGCTGCCCATCTGTCAGCAGCAGGCTGGTAGTTGACATGGCGACAGACACACTTGTTTTGGTGTTGCTGCGCTCCTTTGCAGTGTTTCTGAGAGGTCGAGGAGCAGTGCTGAGACACTTCAGCGTCGTTACTGCCTTTGGTTTTGTGGCTCTCAGCTCATGCTGTTTTCCTCTCCAGACATCTCAGTGTCCCCCAGCTGTTCAGCACTTCTGCAGTCTTTATCAAGCTACTTCTATAGCCAACTCCAATTACTTGCTTCTGAATCCTCTGTCCATCCCAAAAACCTTCTGTACCTCCTGCCAGCAGGCCATCTCTCTGCCTCACAGATCCAGCCCTTTTCTCTTTCCCACTTGTCTACAATTCATTATCTGTCTTCCCTTGGGCCAAGGAACTTAGTTTTATTTAGGGCCGGAGCCAAACCCATTTCAAGTCTCTGAAAGTTGCCTCCTGACATCAGTGCGGCTGAATCAAATCTGATGTAACTGCACGGGTTGGTGACGAATGTCCAGCCTTTGCAGTGCTTAGCTAGGTGAACGCTCTGAGCCAGAAAGAAGCTACATCAAGAAAGAGAGCAGGTTCCTTGGGAAAACAAAATGGATTCCTTTTCCCCGCTGGGCTGCTGCTACCAGCCAGGATCCCAGGGTGTAAGCTGGCCTCCCTCTACCTACTTGAAAAGTTCTGGTTTTTTTCCCTTTCTTTGTGCTTTCAAACACATAGTTAATTGTAAAGAGCTGTGTGCCAAAGTCCAGGCTTTGGCTGAGAGTTAAACACCAAGAGTTAAACCCAAGCTGTCGAGTTATAGAAGGCTGTGCTTTATCAGAGAAGTGTCAGGCTTCCCCTCGCTGTGACTGCTATCAGTAATTAGCACACCCTACAGAGCCTGCTGCTGAACAGTCCACATGCTAAATGCTGCTTTGTCATCAAAGTACAGTAGCTTGTAACTAATTACATCCCAGCTTTATCTGGACCAGTTCTTCCTTTTAAATACACTTAATAACTCTGCCTTTGAAAGTTCTAGGCATAAAAATAACCACTTCAAATAATCTCCTGAAGACACATGCCACATTAGGTATAGAGCTGAAGTAGGCACCTTGGATTATCTGAGCAAAACAAGAGCCCTGGGCCCCTGCTGGGACATGGATGGAGAGCTGCAGTTCTGGTGTGCTGCTTGTGTGTTGGAGAGGAAGGCTGGAGAGCCAAAGATCATGTTTTACAAGAGTCCTGTGCATACATTGTCATTAAAGATGTGAGGAAGGAACAGTGGACTGTGCCAAAAAACCTGCAGTTTGACTCGGCAGCGATTGACCTGAATGGAAAGACTAACAATGTAAGGCTAAAATTCAGCATTAGTCCCGAGTCATCCTCCATGACCTGAAGACCATCCGTTTCTCTTCCCAAATCACGTTTAAACATTTCCAGTTGCACTGGATTCACAACTGTCTTCTGTCAGCCTTTCCCTGACCCTGTCAAAAGAAAGACCAAAGAAAACATTATATTTTCCTGACCTTGGAAGTTCCTGTGGGATGGGAAACACCTTTGCAGAAGGAAGGGCTGCTTAGCACGGTGTGGAAACTGCGCTCAAGTTGGTGGTGAGACTAGGATTCGTGGGCTTGGTGCCTGTAGGAGCAAGTCTGCACTGGTTTGTTTAAAGACTATGTGCTCGTCATTGAAGCCAGTGCTGTGAAGTCTGGGTACCGTAATTAGGCACTAAAATATCCATAGGGCAGGATCAATTTTTGTTACAGCTGAGTATTTTTGGTGTGTATTTTTTATTATTACTTAATTTCCTGTTGTATGGCAAGACCATAAACTCCAGAGATGCTTGGGATAGATGGGAATGTGCCAGTCTCTAGCAGCAGTTTCTGTGGTTTTGAGTTAGGGAAAAGGCAGAAAATTCAAAAGCAATCCATGTAAGTATTTTGACAGGAGGGAGGAACAGAGCAGAAACAGAGGCCTGCGGCTCCTCTTCCGAAAGCGAGCCAAACAAAAGAAGCAGCTAGTGCAGTGAAAATGTCATGACTGCAAAGCACCAAGGAGGAAATCAGCTCTAAGAGGTAGCAGAAGGGAAATAGATTATGATACTTTTAAATTAAAGGTGTTAGGGGGATTCCTGGAGGGAAGAGGCTGGAAGTTAGAAAGGAATTCATTATGGAGAGACTGACTGCACTGGTGAGTCACCTGTATCATCTGGGTCCATTAAACCCGTGTCTTACAATGCCCTCAAAATGCAGACGGGATCATTTGGTGTCAGTGACAGCCTGTTTATCTAATCTCAAATGACCTTTAGCAAAGGAAGCTCTGGAGGCAAGATGAATATTCACAACACCAGCATTTCCCCTGCCACCACCCCTCTAATTGCAGTGTGGTCCTGACTGGTGTTCAGGCTGATTTATGTGATTGAGTGGCAGGTGGGTTTAGTGGCATTATTGGCTGCCACATTGACAGTGGTGTTTTCTTCATTTGAAACAAAAATGCAAAGGAGGGAAGAGCTGTGGGCACGATGTGGAGAGACAGTGTGCAAAGACTTTGGAGGACTTTGATCTCGAGGGGCCCGTTTGGTAAATTCAGGATCAGCTCCAGAACTGAAGCAAGTCTCCTCATCTGTGGTGTGAACTGGGAGCAGCTTTAATAGAGCTATCGTGGATTTGTGTCTGGCCTAACCCTAGAAGAGTCACTCTGCACTTCCATTTTAACTCAGCTCTGCCAGTCTGGACTATCTCCAAGAAACTTCCTTGGCTTTGCTGTATGATATTTTTTTCAGCCATTTCAAGTGCAAGTTAATGGATATCAATATAGAAAATAAAATGAGTAATTTCAATGCTTGTGAAAAGTCAGAAGGCCAACACAAGGAAGGACTGAGCATGCATTCCCCTGTGCAGCTGGGCTGACGTTCCTCTCTCCTTGCTGCAACCCCTGCTCTGCCAGGTTTGTGCCAGGCCACCAGCCCTGGAAATTCCAGTCCCAAGGATACTTTGCTATGGTCCTTCAAGCCTATTCATCTGTAGCAATTCTGCCAACTCCTTCTTGCCTGTGAGGGTGACAAAGCCATTGCTAGAGCCTCATGCTGAATGAGCAAGAGGGTGGTGACCATGCCTCATGTGAATTCTCACCTACATCAAACCCTAAATTCTGCAAAGAGTCATTTTAAGTGGCTCCAGACCCAAGCTGTTACCAGATCTGCTCCTCCCGCAATAACCCTATACCTTGCAGATTTGTCTGCTCTATTACAAGAGCAGGAGAAGGCAGTAAAACGTGTCAGTTTTTAGCTCTAGAAAGAGTTGATGATTTGCACAGTTTGCAACTTGCCACAAAAAAAGAGTTTGTTTTGTCAACACTCACATATGGTGGCTCACTTGGCTATACTGGAACACAATTAATTATTTGGGTCTGCTGTCTATCTGTCAGAGCACTGTAAAGAAAAGTTTTGGTATGCGTTGTTTGTTTAATCTGTAGTGTCTTTTGTTTGCTTCAGGATGGTGGATTTCTATTTTTTTTTTTCCTTTTTCTTATCTTACCCCTTTCTAAAGCTTTAATTCCTATAATCCGAATGGTCTTTTTTTTCTCGTTGCTGCTGATCAGTTATCCACCAGAGATCAAATTATCTCAGATGGAAGGGCAGCTGTTGATGCCCTGCAGCAGCAGAGCTGGTGACTGCAGCAGTCAGCTGGGGCTGGGAGGCAAAGCTCATCGGTGCGGTCGCTCGAGGCCTGGGCTCATCCCGGCTTTTCGTCAGCGCTTAACGGAGATGGTGCACACGTAGGGAGTGAGCTGGACTCGACTGTCACCTGAGTTGGTGAATAAAGACTTCCCAGATGGGATTCAGCCCTGAGTCACTGTCTGTCTGTCTCTCCGCTGACTACAGTCTGGCTGAGGGTGACTAAACTCCTCACCTGGATGCTTACGGGCAGGAACAGGCACTTGGGCCCGGGTACCTCCCCTGCAGGGAGAGGGCCGCATCCTGCTGGGATGTGCTGTCCCAGCTCTGAGGGTTTAAGGGACAGAAGTGAGGGGTGCAGCTAGATGAAGCTGTCTCATGAGCTGCCACGCAGACGGCAGAGCTCGGGAGAGCTGCCTGCTGTCATCCAGCCCTCGAGGTGGTACCCGCTGCCGTCCTGGGTCAGCACGTCCCAGCGGCACGGCTGTCCTGCACGGCGATGGAGGAAAGCAGCGGTGCAGGGGCTGGAGCGCTTGCAGGCTCTTCCCAGACCTTCTACCCTCTTGCCTGCAGACCGTGGGAAAACCATCCCCACCACGGCACGCCTTCCTCCAAAAGGAACATCTTTACACGCTGGGGTTCTGGGACCGCAGTGGTGTTTGCAAAGCACTTTAGAAGCTGTGGAAGTGCCAAGTATCCTTACGGCTGCTATTAGAAACGCTGCCGTTTCCACAGACAGGTAGCATGCAGGTCAGGAGAGCTTTGGCTGTGTTCTCCAGGTAGCAGCTGCTATAAAGGAAACAGATGTTTTGTTACAATTTCGAAGGACCCCTAATGGTTTTGTTAGATCTTGGGGAACAGAGGGCTGAGGTCAGCAGCGAGGTGCCATAGCCAGTGCTGCAGGACTGATTTTATCATGAGAAAAATGATTGTTTATTAGTGCAGGGGAGAGTTGGGAAAAATATTTCCGAGGGGGAGGGGAAGTATTTGTGAGTGTTGGCTTGCTATGAAAGCCGTGCATGGACTTGGCTGGGTCTGCAGCTCCCTGTTATCAACTGCCTATGAAGCCTGAGAGCAACAAATGTTTGTTTCCAGAAGTTTCTTAGAAGGAGGTCTGCTTGTGCTTGGCAGAGCTGGGACCATGGCTCCCTTTGGGTTGCTGGGGATTGTGGTTTGGAGCATGTCACGGCGTGCCAGGCTCATCAAATCCAGTCCCTGCCTGCTGCAGGTGCTGGGCTGTGTAAGTGCTAACAGGAAAAAAAGAGCGTTGGGGGATTTTCACCTTTTCCATCAAGAGTAGGTCCCTCTCCTTTGCTTTTGGGGCTAACTCAAGGGCAGGTCACCCCTCAGTTACACCTAAGGTCCTGCAGTAAGCTGACAGTTTTAAAATTGTAATAAAACAACCCCACGCAAAGTGTGTTTTCCAAACCTTTAGTCTGGCTTCGGAGTCAGGCTCTCTACATGATTCCCAAATGTTCTGCTTCCAAAACCTTAATGTCAAGTCTTGGAAGTTTAACTAATCATCTGCATACAGATTTTGCTTAGCTCAGGTCTTTATTTTCTCCTTTGATTCAGTTTGCGATACAGTCTTCTATGCAGGATATTAATTTCATTTTTAACCAGCTGCTTTTATCCTTGAGACTTGAATGCCAGGCACCTTGGGGCAAACTGGGTGGCCACAGGCTGGGAATAGTCAGTGAGTGAGTTCAAAGGCAGTAAAAACATTTCATCTGTACAAAGACAGCTATAGTCCCAACTACTGATTTTTTTAGTGGTTCTCATAAAAACTAATAATATTTAATTAATAAAAGTTAAAAAAATAACTCTTTTATACACAGTATTTGAAGGGGTTTGGTTCAAGTTGCTGGCGAGGTAAATGCCTCTGCACACCCTCCCTAATAGTACATACTGGAAAAGGTTATGGATGTGGTATTTCTGTACTGACTCAGAGCAGCGGTCAGGGTGTTTTCTGTCTCTGCAGGCCAATTGATATCATTGCTTCAGAGGTAAAAAGTGGGACTGTTCAGGGAGGAGCATGCTCATCTAATTCAGTGTTCTTCCTGATCCTGACTGGGATACCTGCAGAGGGTATGGGAGTCAGGGATAGTGGAGTAACTCACTCAAGAAGGTCTTGTTTTAAGCCTTTGTAATTGGAGCATCTTTTCAACACTGAAATACAAAGTTTGCTATCCTGTCCCAAACTTTTATTGTTACTAATTATAACTCTGGCTATTCTTGTTCTCTGTACAAATATTCAAACCCATTTAAATCTATTTATGCTCGGAAAGGTTGTACTCTGTACTGGAAGGCAGGGCTTGTCATTACAGAGCAGTCTGCTGCCCAGGGTGGCTAATGTTTTCTGGGATGCTAGGACACAACTAGTGTGGTAATACAAGGATTTAAGCAGAGAGTTTCATAGCTGTTTAAAGGGCTTTGGGGGTTTTTTATTCTTTATTCAGGTATCTAGCATTGAACATCTGAATTACCATATAGCTTTGCAAGCCTGCGTTCTTGGTAGGCTTTCTGTTCCACAAAGTTTAACAAGTTGTGCGTGGCGTCCTATGGCTTGGAGAACCTCAGTTCTAATTTTTTTTTTTTTTTTTTTTTTTTAAAAGGCTTCTCCTTTTCTTGGTTTTGAATCTGGATGGGGACTGAACAGTGGGGGAAGAGCACCATCTGCTCCCTTCATGTTTTCAGGCCGCACAAACTAAGGAGCAGCCCATGAGATCTCAGTGGTCTCTGGTTCAACAGCATCCCAACGCTCCTCTCTGTGCTGCACCCACCATCACAGCCCAGAGCTGTGGGTCTCTGTGGGACTGATGCAGCAATGAGCAAGTGCCCTCCAGTGAGAAAAGCAGCATATTTGCAGAGCAGCAGACAGCATTCACCAGCTGTAGTCACAGCCAGGCTGATCTTTAAGATAAATGTTATTTAAATCACTGTATTTCAGCTGCTGTGGGAGCTGTACACCTCAGCTTAGCATGCTAAATATACCTTATTAATTGCCTTGCTCTTTATATACACCGGAGGCTGGTGCATCGTTAAATATACCAAGAACATCTATTCCTTGAGGTTTTGTTTCTTATTGAAGTATTCTAGTTCTTAATGGCTCCTCTGGCTGGGATCAGGTTGGACCTGGAATATTGCAACTTGTCCTGTTTTTCTCTTCCCCACCAAAGCACAACAGTACGGTTGTGCTTTAATCTATATTTAAGTACATCATGCTTGTACAAAGCAGCATCGTTAGACTGGAGGAGTAAATACCTTCCGAGAGTATTTAGTTCTGCTATTTTTCTGTATTGCTGCATTATCGAAAGGCTACAGCTGAGGTTGCTCTTTGCATTGTGCAAAGGGAGAGACAGCCTCCCTAAGTGCAGTTTGCAATCTAAGTAGGCAATTAGACAAGTGTCAGGGTATAGCCCAAATGCAGGTCAGAAACCAAGACTTTTTCATTCAAGACAGTTCACAGCGTGACTCACTTCAGAAAGCACAAGGAATAGAACCCAAGTCCAATTTCTTGCTTATCGCCTTCACTGTAAGTCTGGAGTAGCTGTGCTGGAGCTGCTGCTTTCAGACCAGCATGTAGTTGGCCCAAGAAGAGAATTTGAGTGATGATAAGCCACTCCAGAAACCGACGCCGCATTGGGTTCTGAATGGAGTGCGTCTTTGAATACCTTCATGCATTCTTTCTGGGCCTGCGTGCATCTGCGGGAGAGGACTCGAAGGGGCTTTCATTGGGGGGGAGGGGGAGCTTCTTTTGCATTCTTTTTAAAGTGCCTACCTGTATCTATGGTGCTGCAGACAAGTAAAAGCTGGAGGCGCTTTTCTTTCTGATGGGGGCAAACCTATCCTGGAAGATAACCTTGACTCCACTCCGTATCACCAGCTAGAAGCATTCTGGGGGATGGGCTTGCTTCTCTTGGAATAGGGAAAAAACCTTCTCAGCTCCGAGTAGCATGTTTTTTATTGAGAGCCTCTTCCTTTTTTACAGCCCTATTTGTTTTTGCTGTAAAAGGTGGTGAAGCACATTGCACAGCAGTATTAGTTACACACACCAGGTTCAGCCAAGCCCTCTGTTCCCTTCCAGTGCCACAGCACACGGGGACACGTGCGCTGGGGTTGTGAAGAGTGCTCTGCCGTGGGATGGGGCCGGTGGGCTCCGAGGGCGCCTCGCAAACACATTCCTAGGACAGGCTGCGATCAGCCTCTGGAGCATCTTGCCTTTGCAGAACCTTAGCCCCTTGGTAGCCGTCTTTAAACAACTGATTCCTTCAGGCAGTTTCTAGTCTGCTTGCTTCCCTGACTGTATTTGTAAAGGAAAACACAACAGCAATCACCAGGCAACACATTATTGTATTATTCGTGCCCTGCAGTTGAGAGTGATTGAGGTGGGGAAAAGGAGGAGAAAAACCCTGCAAAATGCATTACAGTGTCGGCACCACAGAACCTCATGGGATTTGGGATATCGTGGCTTTAATCGGAGCTAATGGGTACCTGTTGCATAAGAGATGTCTTTGAGTGGGTGTGCTGAATGGCTGCGGTTCCCTGCCCGGAGCGTTGGGTGGATCAGAATGCGACGTGCCTGGTGCAGGTCTCTGAAGGAGGCAGCGGAGTCACCGGGGAAGCCCTGGGAGTGAGCTACAGCAGTGACCTACGCTGTGACACACCGCTTCTGCTCTCACGGCCTCGGTATTACTTTACACTTGTGCTGTCTTGTCTGTTGAGGCTATAGATTGTGGGATAGAGGCTTTCCTACCCATTGCCTCCGGCAGTGCTTGACACATTTCGTCTCTGATGTCAGTGGTTGCTGCAATACTTAGGTGGAAATACAAAGGAATTATTGTAACCTGTATTAGCATGGACAGATTGTAAACACAAACACAACTTCTCAATTCAAGGCAATGATCTAATTGTTGAATGCTATTTGGTACGTTACTTCATGTTTCAAAGCAGACAACTTTTGTATTTCCCTGGTCTTTAGATAGGGAAGGAGATGCCTATCTATCCAAGGTATTTATAGACTCCATTATCTTAGTACCTGATATCTTATGTGTTTATACTTGCACTGCCTATTGGTTATTAGGCATAGTTGTTTTTCTATGTTGTAGGGTGAGGGGACAGGGGAAAGTAAATGTAGACTGCTTAATAGCTTCTGCAATGAGGAACTGAAGGTGGAGCAGCACTTCTGCGTTTTCTAGAGTCCCTAGTTTCTGGGTCATCCTCCTTCTTTACAGAAATCACTAAAGCTTCAGTCCTGCCACTGAACCTTCAGGTGCAAGTCCTGTGGCCACAAAGAATAAAAATGGTTTTACTGGGGCTTTCTTCCAGAAGTTCTGCCCTTTAACAGAAGGGCTGCTGTATGGCTTCCATATTATTTTCCCATTTGCTATTCTGTCTGCTTCATGGCTGTGTCCAGCCATGCTGTAGAATGCCACAGATTTCAGCGTGACTCCCCACAGATGTAGAAGGTGGCCATGAGTGGATCAGTTTTCTGAACAGGGGTCTTCAGTTTCCCCTTTAGTCGTGGCTGACGACTGTGCAGGGCAGTGCAGAAGCCGGCCTTGTAACCATCAGCAGAATGTTGGTTACCGCTGCTGTCTTTAAAGCACGATTGTCAGAGTGAACTCTGCCTGATAGAGCCCATAAAGTAGGATACTAAGTAAAGGATAAGTAAGGCTGAGCTGATACAGTCTAATTAACTCCCGTTCCAGGCTGCATTGTTTTCTGTGCTCAAGCATGTTTTCTTCCAGATTTAAATTGATTATGAATATCAGCACAATGACAAAATGCTGCTTTTGAAATCAGACTTTTCACAGTAAATGGTTATTTGTTTTTCTGTGCAAAAATATTGGCTTATCCGGGGTGATACAATTCTCTCTCTCCTCTTCCACCTTCACCACTGCCTGATTTGTGCATGTAGTTTAATTAAAATCATACAGCATTTCCACAACTTGGTATGTCTCTGCTGCTAGCCTTGTATTTGATTTATATACAGCATTCCAGTGAAACTGCCTGGAAAAATTAAATAGACATGAATCAACTTGCCGCAGGCTTTTGAAATCAAACATTTCACAGCTAACTCCCTGTGGACATCTCCTTTCAGCCTGATGCAGGATAAATGTTACTGTAAGCTACTAAGCACAGGGCTATATTAAAATGCAGTCATTAAGTTTGGGGTTTATAATTGTAGTTGTTTGCCAAATCATAGCTTAGGAGCTAGGGAGCACTTTGATTTGTTACTTATGATTATATGATTATTAAAAAAAAAGAAAACGAAAACTACTTGGGCTATTAGACTTCAATTTTTTTGTCTTGGCCTTTGGAATGAATCTAAACCAGTGGCAAATGTTAGATGTTTGTAAAAACAGTTTCAGCATTACTGTGTTTGATGAAGGTATTGTAAATGCTTTTTCTGTCTGTGTTTTATCTGGAGGTGTAAGCTGTTAGCTCTTGGATAGATATGTATTCTTAGCTGAGCTGCAGCTCTTTTCAGAGGCTTAGTACATCATAAACAAAGTTAACTCCTTATCAGAATCTCAGCTTTAGTCTTTTATCAGTGTGACTTAAAATAGACCACAACAAGGCATCATGCAGGAGAAAACCTGAAACGCTAGTGCTGTTATTCTGTATTCACATATATGCTTTTCTTAGGACAAAGAATGAGTATCCAGAAGTGAAAGCCAGTTCTCTGCCTTTCTGCACGGAGACTCCAAACGAGGAGACCAGAAACCACAGCTGGACCTGTGCATCCTCCATCCGCAGTGCTGTGCTGCGGCTGCCAGCAGACGGCTCGGTCGGTCCCAGCAGCAGCTACAAGCCTCGTGTTGAATTTCCAAAAGGGCGAGCAGAAAGGGAAGAAACTTCCTTTGTGCCACTTGGATTGTCTGCTGGGAGCCCACCGATTCCCGTGCGCAGCCGTGCATTGAACTGCGTATTTCGCTCAGCACTGAACTACTCTGGTGTTAGTCACCGTGGAGCTTCTAAGATGTCTCTCATCCTTCCTGCCTCATGCTAGATGGAAGTTAATCAAGAATTGCCAGCGTTATGGAAGACGAAAAGAGCCTGCTGTGGGATTTGGGCTCAGCTGTGTCCTTTCAATAATTTATAATAAGTCTTGGGCTCTAATAACCTAATCACAAGGATTTGGGGAAGGAGGCAATGAATTTGTTTGTTTCCTCCCAGCCACAGGTGATAGTAAAGTGAAGAAAGAAAAATTAATCCCCTTTTCTGATTTGTCTTATAAAAGATATGCAAATAGCATTAGGGGCTGATCAAAATGCCAGTGATTACTGGATTGCTAGGAGTGAATACTAAAGCAATCCCTCTGGAAAGCAATGCTGTTGTGGCTCATAAGTGCCAGTTGTGAAGATGTCTTCTGCTATTAGCAAAATGCTGTAGGTTGGAATTATCTTTAAGGTTATCCATGGAAGTACATTGGTCCCATCAGGAGAATTTGACTGAGGGACGCAGGGTTTGGCCTTGGGTAGAACAGTTTGGGCTGACTGGGGTGCTAAACACAGTGGGTAAGAGGTGAGCTGAGCTCCTTCAGAGAAGTGCAGAATGATGCTTGGAGGCGCGGGGATGCAATATCTGACCCAAAGACGTTAAGCTTGGCTTGATAGATACCGTGTTGTGAGCTAAGCTGTGGGGATCGTTTCTCTGTGCTGTCTGCTGTGAAGTGTGAGAGCATCGTGTGTGTCTCCGTGGCGTTTTGCAGACAGAAGGCAGCAGTCTGAGCCGGCCGGGTGCAAGGCAGCCACGCGTGGGAGACAGTGCTTAGGGAACCCAAACTCTGGGCTCTGGTGGAAGGGAGGAACTGGACTTTGAAACAGGCTTTTATGGCTATGAGACCTCCATCCTGTGCTGTAGACCAGGCTGCATGGGACTGCCTTGCAGCTGCTGCCAAGAAGCCATGCATAGCTCCACAGCAGAGCTGCAACTGCTCCAGAGCTCAGCTCACGCACAGTAACTTGTTAAACCGCCGTACCTTGTTTGTGCATGAGAAACCTAAGGAAAAGGTAAAATGGCAGAGTAGGAAGGCCTGGAAGAGACAAGCAGGAGATGTGTAAAGGAGGAATACACCAGTAATGTGTTTGGTGGATCATAAACTGGAGAAGCAGGTGGCGAGTGTGTTTGTGGAGTGCGTTGAATCAGGTTCCTCGCCGCGCTGTGTGCGGAGCTGGCGTGGTTTGGGAGGCGGGTGTCAGCCGCCCCAGCCTTCCTGACCTCCGGAAATCCTGCTGCGTGGGAGAGAACCTGTCATCTCATGTTTGCAAGTGCTTTTCAATTTAATACATTTTAATCAGAAAATTAATCAGGAAACACCAGTTCAGCAAGATAATTGAACAATGAAGAGACACGATAATTACTGTTTAGTCTAATTAACTTTGTTAAGTCTTTATTGGGAACAGAGACTTCCTGAGTGAAACTTATTAAATGGTTCTCCCTGGAAAACAGAATCCCCATCAAAAAGCCTTTGTTCCTCCTGCTGTTCATTAGGAATTGGGTGCATGACTCTAAATCACAATTAGGGAAGCCAGCAGGTGGGTTTTGGGAAAACTGTAAGTTACCGTTCAGTCCCGATCTGCATCTTCAATTCATTTACATCTCTTTAATCAATTGCTCTCCTCCTTGCTTCTTCTCAGGTAGGCAGGATTTGATTGCCAACAAAACCTACAAGGCTGTGCAGCCCTACGGAGCTGCATCCACATGTATTCATGTTTGGCTTTGTTCCCGTCTCTCATCTTCAGGCGTGTGGAAAATAGATAAGCGATTGGGGATTATCAGCAAAGAAAGGCTGAGGGGCTTTAGTTTGCTGTGGTAAATATATATATATAAAAGCACCAAAATCTTTGGTAGGGCTCTGACAGGACAGAGCTGCTGGGAAGCCTCCAGCACTTGCTGGGTACATCAAGGGGGTACGTGGTCCCGTGGGTCGCGATCATGGGGTCTGGGGAAGGCCAGGTCTGAGACAGAGAGGTGTCAGGGTAATTGGGTGTTGTCAGGGCCATGATGTTACTACTGAATATTTGTATAGGGCCAGAAAATTTAACCTCAGTGAAAAGCCTTCAGGAGCAAAACCTGCCTTCGTGTCTGTTTTGTGCTCCTTGGCTCTGACCTCTGTCCTTGCAGGCTCTCGGAGGAATCAAATAAATAAGCTGTGTTCATTGAAGAATATTAATGGACATAAGGAGCAGCGTACACCTGGGCACAAATTAGCATGAAAGAGTTGGTCTGTCTGGTCTGGTTTTGCTTTGCTTTGCTTTCCTGGTAAGGGCATAGCATTAAGTATTTATAATTTCAGAATGGAGGATTAAAAATAAATATTGAAATGAACTTGATTGGCTTTTGATCTGCTGAGAAAGCCCTTTGGCTGGCCACAGTTCGGTAAGCAGCTGACCTACCGGTAGCTTGTGCATTATTCATATTAGGTTAGGTCAGGAAGATGAGAGACGCTCTGGATATCGACCCTCTAGGAGAAGCATGAAGGAATGTGATTTAATAATCTGTGGCTTTTGGGGTTATCTTCTTGAGGCAGCAAGCTATCAACCAGGGGGAACTTGGGAACTTAGATCTTTTCCTTAGTTTCAGTCATGCCAAACCTGAGACATCCTTTCATAGCCAAGGGATTTACATCCATGTAGCTGGGCAGAATCTAGCTTCCCTGGGGACAGGAGTTCCTAAACCAAGCTGCAATCCCTTGGCTATTTAAGGCGAGGCTATTTTGTTTTCTGTCAATAATAATTGTAAACCACAAAAATACTTTTACAGTAGAGCAGGTTTGCCTTTTCCAAAATCCAGGTATTTTAGTGAGCAATTTTTAATGAGAAAAAACTCTCTGAAAGAATGTTTTGCTACTTCTCTGTTCCTCACAAGCTCAACGAGCATGAGAGTATCTCAGACTGTACTGTACCCAATGCACTCTGCCTCACTTCAGACCTTAATGTTTTCATTACAGCTAGGGTACAGGATTGCTCCCAACAAATCCTGTTATCTCCTACAGTTAATTTGTGCAACTAATAGCCTGAGTGTTTTGAATTTCTTGTCAGTAAATGGCATTGTAATTGAATTTCTAATTTATTTGGTCCAGTTTATAATTAAAACAAGTACTCTCTCACTTATCGTTGCATGTTGCTCTTGGGTTTTTCCACCTATGTCCTGCTTTTGAGGCTGCAAAGCAGTCTGCGTTGTATTCAACCCTGAAGCGCAAGGGAGCCAACTTCGTTACTCGTCGTTTTTCCTGGGTCACCCAGTGGCGGTCATTGTTTTGTTGCGCTGAAGCATCACGTATTTTCACCACTCAAGACGTGGATCTGTTGGGAGAAAGTGTTCTTGGAGAGTGCAGCCTAACAGCCTTGCCTACTTGTTTATTTTCTTCCTTCTTCTCTCTTTCAGTTAGTTATTGTGTAAACACTGCTGGTTACTGTAGGATTGCTCTACAGATCTGGCAGCAGCATTTGCCTTTCACCAGGGAGAGGCAACTAATGGTTTTTCTAGAGGGGCAACTCTTGAGAATCCTTCTGATTTAATTTTTCTCTCCCATCGTCTCCTGTGGCATCATACAGAAAATAAAATTGCTAGAGCTTTAAAACACTTCCCTGGCTGAACAAGAGAGTTAATTATTATTTAAGAGGGACAATTGGGCAAGGCTAAAAGCTGTGAAATAGAAAAGAGGAAAAAAATAAAAAGTTGAAACTGTAAGGAAGGGTGGAAGGAAAGAGGTGATACTTTTGTACAGTGTGGTTTTTATATGGAGCAGTATTTGCAGTTTCAAGGTGGAAGAAAAGTAGAATAATCCTTCTTCACTTCCTTTTCCTGCAGCCCTTCCAGGACAAGTAAATTACTATTTTCTCCTTCGGAAGGGGAGACACAAACTGGTGAACCCACTAGTTTTGTTTCAGCCCAGTTTGGTGGCCATGCAAATGATTTGACTCACTATGCCTTGAAGATATATACTGTTAACCTTTGTGAAACCGACTGTGGAGTTCCGCAAATCACATCTTAAAATGTTCTTTGCTGCGCTGCCCTAAAAAGTAAAATCCCTGTGGTAGCAACTATCTTTTGTCTTGCGCCTGTACGGCAAACAGCGCAGCATGTGGGATTCAAGAGCATAATGGAAAGGGCAGGGGATTCCCTAGGCACCAACACAAAGCAAGTAATTAAGAATATCATAAAGCCTTAATAGGGGCTTCAGCCTATTCTTCAGGGTAGTTTTGCCCCTGTAGGCAGTCATCATTTGGCTGTGCTTAGAAAGCCCCAGAGACAAAGATAGTAGCGCCGTGTTGGGTCTGCTCCCCAAATCTTGTTCCACACATTCCTTTCCTTACTGAACACCAATGCAGAACTGAAGTTGTATATGGGTACACAGGCCTCGCTCTTTATGGGTACACTTGCCCTCGCTAGCAAAGAGCATGGGAATATTTTTACTAACAGAGGCTATTCCTTCCTGAACTCCCAAAGCCTTTGTGTTTATGCTGTGACATATGAGATTTACCTCACCTCACTGTTCAGAGCCACAAATACTTTTACTGCTCAATAGGTAGCAAGTCACAGTCTGCTGAAAAACTTGTACCATGCTGCTCAGTTTTATCCTGTACCCTGCAGAACAGCTTTTTCACAGCTACTTGTGCAGCCTATTTCTTTTGTCATAAAACTTCTAGTGCTCTGCCTACGGCGCTCACCTACATGTCTAATTTCACTTCACCGTAACAGGCAGGCTGCAGAATCTTAAGTAAATGCTTGTTGGTCATTAAAGCCATATTTACAGAGACTTAACAGCTCTGTAATAGGCATAGAACTTGCTCTGCAAAATTGTTACCACATAAATATACCAGAATCAGCAGCTGGTAGTTAAAAGCTTTGTAATATATGAAAAGCTGTAATTTGCTGATTAACAATGGTTGATTGCAGTTGTATTGCAATATGTATTTCCTAGCATCACCAGAAACCTGACCCATCTCCAAAAGGGCCAAATGAAAGGAAAACACTGTTAGAGGTGCAGGACAATGACCAGTAGCTGGAGGAGTTTTGACCCCTGACATTGGGTTGGTTTCAGTGGACATGGGTCTTGCAGCCCTGCAAGCCAGCTGTGGCAGGAGCTGGTGCAGGTCAGTGTGCGTCTCCTGTCAGCGTGGCTTTGCACCAGCTAAAGATCTGCTGCTTCATCGCTGAAGCTCAAATTCATGGAAAGCCAACAAAAGCCACACTTTCTTTTCTATTCTCACTAATTTTCCACTGCTAATTTGTTGGAGTTCCTCAGCAAGTCACTTCACCTCCATCTGTCTCCTCCTTCTGGGCTTTGCCTTTCAAGGTTGCTGGCATTTCAGGATGCTGTTTGCTCAGGAGCTGTTGTATGTGAAACTGTATTTTTTCTGAAGCTTCCATGTACCTCTGCAGTATAGATTAATATACTAATACCACTGAACTCTTTCTAACTGATAGGATTTCAGTAGGATGTAGGTTTACCTTTTGCATGAACATGCCTTTCACCCAAAGGTGTCTTCAGAGTCTTTTAGTCTTTATTTTAAATTATATTATGTCCCCGTCTGAAAAAAAGAGAAGGGGGAAAAAAAAAGAGGAGTCAGGAACATAAATTAAGCCTTCAAATGCATGTGCAGTTCTCTGTGACACAAACTTGCTCTTGGGGTTTATGATGCTAATAAAATACTATTCACTGCTAACAGCTCTTTCCTTCCTAGCCTCACAAACTGAGACAAATAAGTGCATGTATTGAAGGAGTTCACATTTTATGTGTCTTTGCATCAATATGGCCCTGCTTTATTGACGTTTTTAGGTAGAAACTGGCTAGTCATGCCTGGACTATATTAACTATTATTTATTATTTGGACTGAGGACCTAAGCCCTCCTTGTTCTAGGTGGTTGTACATACAAATCAAAACTATTTGTATCCCAAAGAGCCTCTAAATATCATGAGAGGCAAGAACTAAGTAAGATAAAAAGACCAAGAAGCAGTGAGCCAGTTTGTGTAATACGTGATGGGGAACAGCACGCACAGCCAATTGTGAGCGCTGGCCTGAGACTGTGATGAGGAAACGTTAGGCAAGGGTTTGCAGCAGGTCCCCACGTGTAGAGGAGGTGGCACAGAGGTTTCTGCAGGAGAGCCTTACCTGCAGGCGTTAATGAGAAAACCACAGTAAATGGTCTACTGTATCCCAAACTAACCACTCGAGCAAAGGGCTTGTATTTCTGCTGGGGACCCGGACTCTCCCTTTTACGCTCTTAGATTTAAACTGTCAGGTACTTACAAAGACAGTTATTTTAAGCAATCAGCAATACTAATTTTTGTCGTCTTTAAAATAAGTCATGTTAGGAACTGCTTGAGCAGGGCAGCATAAGTAATTAGAGTCAGAATCCTGGACACATGCCCTCGCTGACTCTGGCATGGCTTATGAATTACAGAGCTACTATTCCTGATGAAACATTTGTTCTTGCAAAATCTGGAGTGGCCTCGTTGGGTGACCACTAACAGTGACTTAATCATGGTACTTTTGTACCTCGCTGAGGACATGCAGGCAAGATCGAAGTGAGTCCCAGACAACTTGTCCAGGAGAAAGAGGAGAAAGTCAAGAGTCAAGCCCCATATCTTAGAAGATACGGTTTTAAAGACTAGTGACGTTAGTCTAGATTTTGCATTAGAATCTGTGATCTCTATAATCCAAGTTCTCCCAACTTCTTGGACAGTTTCACGTTACTTTGTCATACATGTAATAATGCTTTCCTCTGGTTTCTTGCCCACCTTCTTGCGTACCTGGAATAATCACAGAGATTCATGTATGGAGTCATTTGGGGAAACCACAGTGGAAACTCGATGTGGAAATCAGCCCTCAAGATGGAATTAACCTTTAGGAAGATCTTGTAAGTAAGTGGTTTGTACCCTTCAAGGTATTCTGTGAATCATTGACAATACGACTAGGCTAATTTAAGCATTTGTCATATAGATAAGGAAGAATCAAATTTGGTTCTCAGTCATACAAGTGCTGGGAGAGGGGAGGGTAAACCTGTGGAAGGTCTGCCTTCCCATCTTGTTGACTTCCCTGGATTTCACCTTGGTACTGCTCCGATGGGGACAGCCCCAGTTCCACTGTGAGTGGGGGAGTGGGTCTGTCCCAGCAGGGATGCTTGAGTTGGCCTGTAGTATGTAATTTCCTTATGCCTAGGAAGTCTCTGCACTTAATTTGCTCTCTTTTTAGGACCTAGACTTGTTTCTAAAAATAGAGCTTTATTCTTCATGTTCACTTCCTAAAGGACAGTGGCAGGAGAGAGAGAGGGAGAAAATGCCATAAACTGGGACATTTTGTTACCGCATTCACTGCACATCTGGGAGCTCTTTCGGTGCGTAATTGATGCATAATGCTGTTCACAAGCTATAGCCTCATACACGTCCTCTTGGAAGCTGCTGTTGTAATGCTGTGGCCCCTGCTTTGGAAACTGAGCGTGACCTGTTGGTCAGGTATATGGCTGACCATGGCAGAGTGGAAAACTATTGGTTCTTTCTCTTTGCTCTGTGAGATGTTGTCCAGGCCACTGCTGTGGTAGTTTTGGAGGCTCTGGAAAAGCCTCATTGCTCCAAAATCCACTGCAGAGTGGAGGGAAGTGCACTGTTTAAGTCCTAAAGATAATCCTGTGGTGAGACTGAATGTGTAGCTCTCTGCAAGGCTGTGACGCTGAGAATCGGGGGGAAGCTCCTCTGTATAACTGTATTTTCTCTGTTGCAAATATCAGCTTATAACGAAGCAGAGAATTTTTTCCATTGTTTGTGTTATTTAAGGAAGGAAATCTGACCGCAGAAATGCATTATCCAGCAACTTGGATGTGATTAAGAAACAGCCACTGTGCTATGTGTTCCCTTTCTTCTCTTTCAGCAAAAGAAAAAAAAAAACAATTCAAAACATTTTGTTGAATTTCCTAACTTTCTAAAATGCAGTTTAAACAGAACTTTTAGGGGAAAAGCCTGGTTAAGATGCTTCCCTACATTTCCTGGGGATTGTGTAGATCTTAACTAGTTAATCCCAAAATTTTGGGGATCCTCATCCAAAAGGTGGGGAAGACATGCCAATTCTGGGGATAAGTGCATGCAGCATTTGCTCCCCTTGCCAGTGGCAGGGAGACTCAGCATATTTTGGACATACAGTGTCTGATAATGGATGAATGCAAGCTTAAAGCAAAGATGATTGGGTAAACTTCTACCATCTTAACTTGGAAGTGGTGTCTGTCCATGCCACATGGTGAAGATGATAAATTGCAGTGAATTTGTGATCTGGAGCCATCAAATTTCCTCCCTGTCTTTCTTAACCTTGGGACAAATTAAATCAAATTCTGCTGTGAAGCCTAAAGACATAAAATTTGTTAGCTGTAACATTATATTCTGTCAAGCAGTCAGAACTCCCTAGTATTAATTACTTTATTCAGTAAGTTAAACAAATTATGTGATACCTGGATTCAGGGGGAAGCCACCCAGGAGCATATAAAGGATGCGAAGACAATCCTGTAGGTGAACATCAAAACACTAGTTGCTAATTTGCTGTGGAGAGCAATAATCTGTTCTAAAGCTGCCTCCGTTCCTGAGCAACATCATGCCAAGCATGAACATCATTAATAGGACTTCTTGAACAATGCATCAAAATAATAACCACTTGTGTGCTGAGTGGGGTGAGTGCTGGAGGTCCTTTCCATTAGCTCTCCTCTTCTGGGGCAGTCAGCACTAGCTGAAGGTGGTGCTCCCTCATCCCAGCCTATAGACTGCTTATCTTTGCTCCCCAGCGGCAATTAGTTTCCCACAGCTCTGTAAACAGGAAGAAATGTGTGAACGTCTCCTCGTCTGCTGCAGGTGGGTCCAAAGCACCCTAAGGCATAGGTTAAGGTAATCCTTCCTGCTGTTGGCAGTGGACTGGAGATCCCTGATCTGATTCCTTTCACAGGCAAAGCTGTGAAGATTGTTTTTCCCTACAAAAAAGTATCTTTCAGAGACCCAGGTCTAGGCTGGGAGGCACCAGCTGATGGAGATTCTGCCACTCCCAGGTTGTTCCAATGACTCATTACCCCATTTAAAAGAATGCATGCATTATTTTGAATTCAAATTTGGCTGCCTTTAATTTCCACTAAGAGATTCTCTCTATGCTCATCTCTGCTAGATTAAAGAGCCCTCAGTATCTGATAGTTTCTTCCTGTGAAAGTGCTTGTGCACTGTAATCAAATTGTCTTTTGAATTTCTTCCTGATAAGTTAAAGAGATTAATCTTTTCACAGTCTTCATTCTGAGGCATTTGTTTCCATGAGTATGAGTCACTCATATGCCTTCTCAGTGCCCCATCTCCAGATTTGTGTCTTGCAACAATACACAGATATTGCAAATAGGTGTAGTACTGTTAAACTGAGCTCCGAAATAGCCCACAGCCCAGGGTGTTGGTTCAGGTACTGTGCTGATTCTCCACGCTGGCTCAGGCAGGTCAGGAACACACCTGGGACATCACACCAGTGCAAAAATACTGCACCTGGCTACTGAGGGGAAAACCTGTAAGAAGTAATTGTAGTCTTTGAAAGCAAATTTCATTTGTGGCAACACCTTTCTAATGCAAAGCTGTTATGAATGAATCTAGGGGAAACCAGCCAGAGTGCGCCTCATAAGTCTTGATTTGAAATGCTTTTTCACTGTTCCTATGTCTCAGGTTTTTTTTTTTCTTCCCCTATTTCTTCCCTTTCTGGTGGAAGATGGAGAACAGCTACTGTGAAAAAGGTGCTAAATAGGCACCTGATTTATTATCTTCATTACTTTACTGAAGCAGACACGTTTGGTATTATCCTCTAGGCAGTCAGGGCATGTTTGTATTCAGTCTGGCGCTATGAGATCAGTCCTGCACCAGGAGCTGGGTGTTTCTGTTCCCGGGCTGCTCTTCAGCCTAGTTGCTGGGATGACCATTTTGTCCAGCTTATTAAACCCAAAGCAAAGCTTTCAAAGATCTTTAAGAACTTTTTTTTCTGAAGACCATATTAAAAGGGCTAAGAATTGTGGCTATTTTTAGAAAAGATCAAGTATTAAAATGCAAAAAAGGAAAGAGAGGGGGAGGTGGACAGGAAAGTTGCTTTGCAATACAATCCTCAGCTTATTAGCTCTCTCTGCTTTGAGCAGCTTTGCACACTTGCTCTGGTATGAAACTTAATTTATACTGTAAAAAAGCAGGGCGAAGCTCAATCCTGCCAGATGCTGAGTGCTTTCTTGTGAAGCGCTGAGTTGGCAGAAATCAGAGCAGCTCAGCACCTCTTGAAGCACTCCTCCTCCTCTTGCTTTATTGTCAGTTAGTCTGCAGAGCTGGCCATAAAACAGCACAGGAGATTTCCAATAAAATGAAAGTCATGTCCAAGTGTTAAGATACGGATACTTCACTGTACAGAGTCATTCCAGAGGGTGAAATGCTAATTTGTCATCAGTCCTATGGGAAATGGCAAAAAGATGTTATGGTAGAGGAATACAGAGCTCCTACACCCAGAAGGATGGAAATGAGAAATAGTGAAGGGAATAGGGTTAGCCCAAGAGATGCACCTGTGACACATCCCTTCGTGGCTGCCCCAGCTCTGCTCTCGCTCACTGCTGTCCCACGAACACAGACTCTGGTGGGTTGTGTCAGCATCGGTCTGGGAGCGAACAGGCTTTTGAAGGAGCATTTAGACCTTAAAGTCATCACTCAACATTACTGCCATGCGTTCTGGCCCAAAACTTCCTGGCCTTATTTATAATACAGGGCAGCAGACAGCGTCTCCTTGGCGGTTTTAAAGCTGAAAGTAAGCTGTAAGTACATAATGTTGCAGCGTACATAAGGCGATGCAAAAAAGAGGGGGGGCGGTCACTGCCAGATCCCTCTGTACCTGCCTGGTAAGAGGTAATCTTCTTCCAAAGGGTTATTCCTGACTGAAATGGTCCTGGGGATATACAGCAAGTGGTAGATGACTGTCTGGCTCTCCCGGGAATGGTACATGGTAGATAAAAAACACTCCTGGGCAAAAGCTGCCTCCTACTCTGAATATGATCCAGGACTTGTATAACATGGCCTTGATCTTTGCTGTAAGCTCAAATCCTAATCAATAGTAATAATTAACAGTAACAAATGCAGAAGCAGAGATCAGAGCCTTACAGTTATGTGACTTTGGTTTGTGGGTGCTTTACTAGCACAAGGCCATGCGATACTAGTGCAGTTATTTGCATGAGGACTGCAAAACTGTGGCTGCCATGATCTACACAAGCTCTCTGCTCATTCCGAGAGCCGTTGGCTCAGCCTCTTGCTGAGCAGGACTGCCTGGAAAGGCTGGAGCATCAGTGAATGCAATCACGACTGAGGTGGAGGCCGAATCAGGAGAATAATTTCCTTTTTAAACCAGAAACTTAAGCAGCAAGTTGAGTTTTACAGAGTCCCGCAGTCCTTCAGAAGGCATCTTGCGCCTATAAACTAGCACCCCCATCTCTCCAGTACACCATAAAATCCTTCAGTAACGATCATCATGACAACTATAAACCTGTTGTTTCCATTCTCTGTGATTTATTGAGCTGGTGGAAAAGGTGGGGCTGCTGTTTTATTGGGATGATCAAATGTTTGCAGAGGGAAAATACAATCTGCATTCCTCCAAGGCTACTTTTATACATTGAATAATGAATACGTTTCCTTTCCCATTAGCAATTTAACATTGTAGGACACAGAAACACTTCTCCAAAGTGATTTTTATGGTTTTTTTTTTTAAGTTGTATGAAGTCCGGGCTCTATGGGAGTGAATGCAAGAGCCCTTGCAGCCATGGGAAAGCTAGCACTGGAGCCTTCCCCAAATGGGGTATCCCTGGGTTTTATTTTTCTCAGACAATTTTGAAAGTTTGAGTTTTCATTCCTAATTGGGATGAAGCCACATTGCAGAACGCTAGAAGCCTCCACAAAGCAGCATTTTCCTTCTCTGGACAGCTCTGGTAGAGATAATCACCTGTCCAGCCCACCTGAGATGTTGACCACGTGCCTGTGATAATGGTGAACAGGGGGAGTTGAGCTGCCTTGGCATGTACAGGACAACTGAGGAAAGAGGACTTTGGTCCAGAGAGAAGAGAGGATGAAGGAAAACAAGTCCTTTGTGTCTCTCATGCTGGATCAGACAGGCACATGCAGAGCGGAGATAAATGATGCATGGGGCTAGCATGGATTTTAGCCTTGCATTATCTGGCCATTTCTCTGTGTTAAATACTTTTCATTGTTTTCTGCTGAGTTAAAGGTCTACATAGGTACTCTAGAGATACTGTATTTAATAGTTGCAAATGTGTAATCGAATACAATTAATAATAATAATTGAAGTAACCAGCACGCTGTTATAATTGACCTAAATGTTTCTTACTAATTAGAACAAGTACAGTTCAGAAATCGTTCCCAGGCTGGAAGTGCTTCATATTGGGAAAAACAAGCTGGCCTCAATCAGTGGCACACATCAGTGTTAACATAGCAATGTGCAAGAGCAGGTATTGTTTTATCATTATATTTCTTTGCATTTTCTGGGAATATTAGAGCTGGAAAGACATAAGGAAAATGTTTTGTAATCATAGCAAGGGGTTAACTGTGCTCTCTTCTCAGTTCTGGGAAAGAGGTGAGCTGAGAAAAGGGGTGGCAGAAAGTGGTCAGTGCTGGGTTTGAGCCAGCCCTTGGAGAGGGGTTGAGCTGGGAACCTGCTGTGTCCTGTGTGCTGCGTAAAGGGGCATCCCTTTCAAAACCTTTCAGATGCTGACAGCTCTTTCATCACTGCAAGATGTTGACTGCCCCATACGTTGTGTGTACACCTGCCTGCTAGATCTGGCTACTTAACCGTTCTCAAGTGTTGTAGGCTTATCTTTTTTATTTGAACGTTTGCCTCTTGGATCACAAGCTATATGACCTTTGTTCAACACAGATGTCACCTGGTCACGCTGCCAGCAAAGACAATGTGTCTAGATCCATTTGATTAAATGATCTAGGATCTCTCCCCTAAGGACACTCATAAAACTTCTTCCATCTTACATCTTGTGTTGTCATTTATACTGCTGCAAAATGAATATGAAACACTTCCGTGAAAGTTAAATGAGAATTTCTTCTTGAGAGTTTATTTCTGGTTTATGCACTGATATAAATTGTTGGGGAATGTGCAAAGCAGAATAAAACTAGGCCCAAAGCGTTTGCGGCTGTGAATCCCCATGTTACAGAAACACCACTGTGACACCCCCATCCACCAATTCAGGACATGTGAGTGTGGCTCACTGAAGGACTGTGAATTTTGTGATTGATGGCAGCTCGGATGGTGTTTGATGTTAAGCACTGTTCAAGTGCTTTGCTGGACCAGAGCCAGGGAGCTGATTTTTGCAGCCTTGCTCCTGTGCAGTGTCCTTAGCCGTGCTGGCTCAGCCCCATGGGACCCGGCCAGTTAATCACTGGAGAAAGTGCTACTTGGGCAAGCAGTACTTTGCAAAGGTGGCATCAGAAGTCACAGCTTCTGTGTGAAGCTCATCTCAACGATCCTTTCACGTATGTTAGGTCAGAAATAGATAGTGTGGGCCAGATCCTTAGCTGGCATTAATCAGGAGAGCTCCACAGCTGGAAATGGAACTGATGGGCCACAGCCAGCTGAGGATGGCTGTCTTCCGAAGAGATTCACCATCACAGCAGGACAGCAGGTCCCTCAGCCCCCTGCAGAGTGGCTCTCCCCAAAGTAATGCCACCCACAGCCATCCCTTACTTGGCATCTCTGTGCAGCACATGCCGGTTCCCCCAGAAAAAAATGTCAGCCCCTTTCCTTCAAGGCAGAGCGACTGGCTAAGGTAAGAGCAGCCCACGCTCATGCACAAATCCCTGGGAGGCAGAGCACTGTGGGTAGCATGACTCAAATTGCCAGGGAGGCAGAGAGGTTGACTTCATAGGGAAAATCAAAAGAGAGCAGTTAAAGGCCTTGGCAGTTGGTTGCCCAAAGCGACCACAAACATGTGTCTCGCCCTGGTAGGTCTCATCAGCACAACTCAAATGTCATCTGATCCTGACAAGTGAGGGAGAGAAAAAGAAGACTGCCCTTGCTGGAAAATAATGAGAGTGCTGCAAGGAGGGAGGGAGCAGAGGAGAAAAGTCCTAGGTGGATTGTATCTGATTTGTATTGTTCCTCTCCCACTGTTTGTCCAACGATATTAATTTTGGGGGTTATAAAAAGTGCTAGTTTTGCAGCAGCACTAGTACTCCTCTATGCCAGGCACTGTATAAATTCACAGGAGTAGAAAGCACTAGCCCCTAAAGTAGCTGCTGTGCAACTGGCAAAGGCTTGACGCAAGCCACTAAGCACTGATCCAGAAAGGTTTTTAAGAGATAAAAGTTCAGTTCCCAAATTTAACGTGCGCTCCTCCGTGTGATCTCTGGGCAGTTCTCTTAATCCATTTGTGCCGTAGTTCTCCAGGCTTAAAGCATATTAGAGGTGGTTTAGGTACAGCTGATCCTGCATTAGGGGAATGGGGCTGTATACAACACTCTGAGAACAGCCACATCAGAGGGGCAGGCAGTCTGTGTGGACTCATACCTGGCTAAAAAGCCAGTGAGATGCCCGAGACTCTTCTATCCTTGTGTGCAGCATTCAGCGCAATGAGACGCCATCTCTCTGCTGGCACTGCCCCGTTGCAGGATCATTAGGCAGCACCCCTGTATCATCTCTCTCCGTCGTCCAGGTTTGCTCCTGCCTGTTGGATTAATCTGCAGGTCCAGCCCGCAGGCAGGTGTGCTGGGCTCGCTCTGTGCTTCCTTTCACCACAAAACCATGTTGGTTTTTTTTTCACATCCAATACATTTCAGGCTGAGGCTGAAGTGCAAACGTGAAGGAACGTGCATACAGGACAGCAGGTCAAGGCACGGGGCACCCTCTCTCTTCCAGCCCAGGGCTTTGTTAATTCCCCTTCACATCTCTGCGCACAGCTGAATAATGGGTATCTGCCATAGAAATATGTACTGCTTTCTCACTGCATTAAGCATTGGCTTCAAGTGAATTTCTCTCACAAGCAGAACTAATAAAAGGACTAAAAACTGCCAGATGCCACTTGACAAATGGCTCAAAGGAGGACATCTTCTAAATGCTTTTAGCATTTGTGGTGATTGATCAGGGTGGGCTTAGAAGCAGCTGACCTGTTGAGTTTTTTCAGAGGGGAATGATGGAAGGATGATAATGCTCCTTTCTTCTTGATAGCTGTAATTTTTACTTTTCTGCAGATAATGTATCCACTGTCCAGAAATCACCACCTGTGTTTTGGAACTAGCCCAGGAATACAATTTAAATCCATGCATACTAACTATGCATCTATCTGTCAATTCACTATTCATATAGTAGCATACTGGGAATCAGATGACACATGCTGTGGTTGTTGCTGTAGGCGCATAGAGAGAGGCGGTCTTGCCCCAAAGTGCTTTATGGTCCGGAATGAAGGTCACACAATAGCTCAGATCAGAGCCTGGCATCAGTCACTACAGCCTGTTCCAGCAAGGGTCTATCTGCAGCCAGGCACTTACTCTTCATTTAAACCATGTCAGTCTCCACTGCAAAAGCTCTGAAAGCCCACGCTCAAAGATGGATGGATTTTTGCTTAGCTGGAGCAGGTAGGAGAGGGAGCTGCGGAGCAGGGAGCTGTTCCTGCCTGGCACACGCAGCGGCCATCTCTGGGTAAGACAGACTGGCAAAGCTGGCAAGAGCTGCTCAGCAGCAGCCTGCCAGAGGACTGGATGAGCTGAACCATAAAGCAGAGGAAAGGACTAAGGCTGAGGGGACAGATCCTCCATTTGATCTTGGGCAAGTCACCTCCTTTTAAGAAAGTCGTGATTTATCTCTTTTAATAAAAATCAGGGGAATAATACTCTTCCTGTAAGTACTGAGTGCTTTGAAATCCTGGAGAGTTGCTAAATTTCCAGGTGATCTGTGCTAGCTTCTCTCAGCCAGACAAGATGAGGCAGGGATAGAGACCTGGATCTGGTCTGCTAACTGCTGTAGTCATCCCTTAGATTTTTCTCATCAAATACATTTTCAAGCCACAGTGACAGTTGTTTTCTCTTTATCTAAATAAAAAAAAATATTTGATTAAAAGGAGACACACCATGACCACATCGGGAAGCCTGTTCTTTTCTTGCTGAGGATTTCAGACACTTTATCTCCCTGGGGATCACAGTAAACCAGGCATGTGCTAAGCGAGTCCAGACTGTCAGGTGGAAGAATCGATGGCTCTTCCTAGAGCTGTTTGTGCAGGTAAATGCTCACTTGTTTAATTGATGTCCTATTTATTGTTGAAGTGTTGCCCTTTTCTTTTTTTCTTCTCTATTTCTTGCTTATCTGTCCAGGAAGCAAGATTTGGTTCAATGATCGGTCACAAGAGATTAGCAAACAAGCTGAGAACAGTTGCTCTGGAACATGTTTGAAGTCAGGCAGCTCTTCCTGACCCCCGTCTTGTCTCCCTCCCTCCCAGCAGCTTTCCCTGAATGCATTAGGAAACTTATGGAGACTTTCTGGAGATAGATTTTCCCAGAGAGTCAGCAGCACAACTGCCTGATTTATCAGTGCACAGTAGATAAAAGCAATTTCATGTCATATTCTGAAAGCCCGTGTTCATTTTATGAGTAACTCCTGTAAGTAGCACTTCAGGAGCTTATCTAGCAAAGTAAAGGGGAAGGGACACACATGGGATGTCCAGAAAAAAAGGGAGACTAAATTCTGTCTGCAGGTTGGCTGCCTGGGGGTATTTTTGTAAACTCATCCAGGTGGGCTGGTGCTCAGGGAGAGTAGAGGAGGCACTGGTGCCCTGTGCCTGGCACAAAGCCACTTTTGCAGCTTCTCTTGTTCTCTCTGTCACTCTTTAAAGCACAGAGATGTGGAAGCAGGGCGGCAGCAGCATGTTCTCCATTTCCAGCTGTTCTGCATCCTTGCAAAGCTCTGCAGGAGCCATTAAGGTGAGATGTAACTGCAGTTCATTTAGCCTTCTGCAAGCTTTGAGCAGCTGAAGTACAATCTGCTTCCTTTCAAGCTCTGCGAGAGACCGGCCCTGAGATTTAGAGGCTTTGGACCCATGTAGAGTGTCTGGAAGATGGGCAAGAAGAAGTTCGCCCATGCCATCGCCAGGGACAAATGCTAAGAGAACTGGCCATGGTTAAAGGCCCCAAAGGAAAACCACTGATGGTCCTGGAGAGGGAGGTGGGGACCCTGGTCCCAGGGGAGGCTGCCAGCAGGAAGGTGTCAATCATGGTGTGGTTTGCACTCACTGGAGAGGCATTTTAATGAGCCAAGGACCTGCCTGAGGGCAGCTGGTTTAAAAAAAAACAGTAATGGGAGGAACCTGTGGTATATGGGCTGCTTCCAAGCCCAGTACAGCACAGCCCCTTGGTTTAGTTTGATCCCCCTTTGCCTGCCGGATCAGTCCCGGCTGTGGGTGGCTGCTGGCCCAGGTGGCCAGTGCAGAGGGTACGTTTGCCACCGCAGTGTCATTGTTGGTTTGGTGCCACCCTGTCAAAGGGTGCTACAATGCCAGATCATTTCAAAGCAACATGTCAACATGTTCCAGCTCAGCTGATCCACATGCAGGTCCCGACTGAGATTAGCAACAATTAATATTTATGTGTCTTCATTAAGGGGGAAGGGCTCTGCTGTCTTCTGCCCTCTCCTGCAACCACCTCTCCCTGCTGGCAGAGCACTTGCTCTCACAGAAGGATGCTCCCAGGAAGGCTGTGGCTGACCATGCGACACTACCAGTGATTCTTGGTGGAACAGTTCCTGTCACCAGTCACTTGGCTACTGCCTAGAGTAGCTAACTTATGCATGCAGATTTCTACATTAAAATATGTGTGTTTAACTCAAGGATCTGTGCCCTAGTGAAGCAAAGTGCAGCTCTCTCAATTTTTAATTTTTATGATAACCTCCCTCATTCCTTGCTGAGACATAAAGCCTGCACAGTCAGCTGGGATCTTTCCACCTATTTCTGTGGCTGTGGGGACTTGTCCTGACTTCCTATCTACTCTTGAGAAAATGTTGATGCATTTACTTGCAGTTGCTGTGAAGCAAATAATGCAAAGAGATCCCCTGGCCCTGTCTACTCACAGTAGTTGGTCACTGAAGCACAAGCAAAATTTCTCCTTTTAGATTTTTTTTTGCACAATTAGGCTTAAGACTATTCTAAATCAGTTGAACTAGACTGAAACAAATGTGTCTAGCTGAGCTTTGGCATCAGCTGAAAACTATCTAAGCTGCTGCAATTGCTCAGATCCTCCTGTGCTGGGAAGGTCTGGGTTTTTTAAGGGGAGCCCAGAGGGGCCCATGCTGTGGTAGCTTGGGGTGGGTGGGCAGCCCTGTCCTTGGGAAGAGCTGTGGAGCTGGGCAGGCTGGATGTGAGGTTCCTGTTCTGTGTGCTCTGGAAATGGTATGAAGGACTTAATATGGCTTGAGCAGGGTTAAAAAAAAAAAAAGGCACTTCAAATTTGTTGAAAAGGCAGAGAAATGCCTGGAAGTGAGATGGGGCTGTTGCTTGCTTTGGGAAGAAGAGGGCCCTGCCATGGATGCTGGGGTGGACTTTGCGTGCTTGTGGGTGGGCTGCTTGTGTAATGCTGATGGCTGCAAGTGGAGCTGGCTGTGTGGCTTGCTCAGGCTCTCCCCGGCTCTATTTATCCAGCTTTGCTTGGGGTGTTTTCTTGCACCTTGTTATACTGAGTTGAGAGCACATGGATGCTTCTTCAAGGGCTGATGAACAAGCAGATGAGTGAGTGTGCTGCTCTGAAAATAACCCCTGGGTGCTCTGAGACCTCCTGCTGCTCTAGCATGGCTGAGGTCCCTGCAGGGCAGGAGCGTGAAGGGAGCACTGGGTTCTGGCAAAGCCGACCAGAAAGTAAAAAGATTAATCCCCTTCCTTTCCTGTTTTAGAAAGAAAAGGAGGGGAGGAAAATACAAAGTACTGAAAAGCCTTTAAACTAAGGTGGGACAAATAATCTGAGGGATGCGTATTTTAATTCTTTTCCTCCAGGTAGAATGGATGGACCCTCAGCTGGTGTTACCTGACATCTCTGCCACACGTCTCAAACCCAAGTTGTTTTTATTAAAAGACCACGTCTCGCAAGTTAGACTCTTCGATGCCTTCTCAGTGGGGTAAGCTGTGATGAGGGGCTGGGGGCCATGACTCACAGACCGCTGCTGCTTATGGAATGCTGTCAGCATTTCTTTAAGATGCCACAGGGTTTAATAAGCAAGGAATTAATTACACTTCCCATGACTGCTTGGCAGCTTCACCTTAATGCTTGAGCATGTTAGCACATCATTAGTCAGAGGGCAGTAAAATAATGTCATTGTCCTCCCTTTCTCCCCCAGCTGCAGCCTGTGCTCATTACATCGTTGTGCGTGGTGGCATTAGGTGTGATTGGCGTGCGTTCCTCCGGAGGAGATTGAGGCTGTGCTCTGGGGCGGAGGGGTGAGCTCTGCTCCGCAGGTCACCAGGCCTCTGCTCTAACAAGTGTCATTGAAGGGATTTACTCCATTATCCAATTTGATTACAGGCAAGCTGCTGGGTAAACAAGGAAAAGGGAAGGCTTGGGTGAAACCACACAGCTCGAGTGGCTCTTTGGAGCTGATCTTTGCAGCCTTGTTTATGTAGATGCGCTTGCCAGAGCCTCTCGGGCACAGCCTTTGAAGGTCTCTTGCTCAGTGGAAGTGACTCATCTAGCCAGCTCTGTTGCGGTGAACTGATCTGGCAAGTTTTGTTTCCTGTTGTGGGCAAATCAGGCAGTTCTTGGACCATCAGGTTTCCAACTACTCTTCTAGGGAGCAAATGTCCTACGTTTATGACTTCCCCTGAGGAACTTGAGATGACTTATCAGGCAGTTCTGACCAAAAATGGCACGTGAGGTGTTTGTTCCCTGAGGAGCTGAGTAATGCACTAATGAGTGCAAGACAGATCCTGCTGCTTCCCATCTATGGGAATTAATTGTGCTTGTGCTGGAACAGAACCAGGCTGAAGGCTGGCTGACTTCTCATGCATCGATTAGGGCTTAAGTTTCAAGAACGTACAATTGAACTGAACTTTTTCAATGAAGTTTGAGCCAGGAATGATGTATGGGTCAACGAGAACTGCACCAAGATCTCTCCCTTGAACAAGAACTGAGCTAGGGCTAAGCTGCTACACCTGGAACAGCGTTGATGCTGCAGTGCCCCCACTGATGCAAACTTGGAGACACATGCCATAGCATGGAGACTTAGTGAACCTGGCATTCGCAGCCTAATTTACCTCAAATCAATGCCAGAGTATTTATCTTTGATGAACCAAATTGTTTGGCTTAGTGCTGGGACTTGGCAGCACACGCTGTTTGTGTCAGTAAAATGTCTTCCCAAGGGTGTCCTTCCTGCCTCCCCTCTGCATGCAGGGTTTGCCTTTCTGCTCCGGGTTTTGGGTGAGGACCTCGAGCTGTCAGGCAGGGGTCATCGGACTGCAGAGCCAAGGTGTCAGTGCTGAACACGGGACCTGCCCCTGGTCTGTAGGCAGAGCTGCGTGTCAGCAGATGCTGTGAAAGGGGAATCAGCACAACGGGTGCCTGAAGGGCCCTCCTTCGGGTTGCTTTTGTCATTGGCAGACGTCTAGAGCGATGCATTTAATTTAAGTAGAGAGAATGACCCTTTAAAACTGAGAGCCGTACCAGTGCTTGCTCAGTGGCTTGTTGCCCTGAGGACCCCTGATCTCAAGGCTCCTGCTGCACAGGCAGCTGTCAGGGAGGTAGAGTCATCTGAACAGAGCATAGCAGAGCTGAGCTGGACCAGTCTGCCCCTCACCTTCTCGCAGACCATTAATCAAATCCGTGCTTCAGCAATGCAGACCTGCCCACAGCCTTAATTACTTATTGCTTAACAAGTGCATTAATGTAAATCAAGAGGCATGTTTCAATTATCTAATAGAAGAATTATTGATCCACACTCTCATTTTGAATGTTCAAATGTTCTAGTAGGAGAAACAATATTTGTATATGCTATAAAAAAAACCTGAAGTGTGTTTTTTATGTTTCAATTAGATTGTACTTGGAGAGCTGTTGCAAGATGCCTTTGTAGAAGCAGCTGTGGCCAAACTGTGACAGGCACAGAGTCAGCTGTGGTCCACAGCCCAGGTTCTGCTGCTGGGATGCTGGCTCTGCTTGTGGTCAGTGGATTGTGCGGAAACAAAAGCACTAGATGACATTCCTCCCTTTCCGCTTAGGATGCTGTGCAGGGAAGCCCAGGGCTTCATTTTTAACTTGTCCACTGAAAAGAGCAGCTGTTCCTCAAAATGCCAGATTTAGTTCAAGTTTATTAAATCAAAACAATTTTCTTCTCCTCCTCCCTGTGCTGTGGTTCTGAAAGTTGGGGTGGAGGAAGGGGATTTGTGCTTCTTGAAGACATGACATGAGTGTAAGGAGCCTTAGTCATGTCACCGATAAAACAAACATTCTGAAGGAGAGTTAATACAAAGTGGAGTTTTTCTAAACCTTCTGGCTTTTAGTCCATTGTCCTTTGGTAACTGTGTAAAATGCAATTGAAGGATGTTCCTATTTCCCTTTCATATAAAATGTGGGACTATTACAGAAACTTAAAACCCATTGCAGGCTCTTCTCAGCACTTCTTTTTAAAGCAGCTCAGTTCAGCTGTCAGTCCCTAGCTTCACTTTTAATTAAAGTAGGTTCGTAGCTTTCACTGACAAGCAAACATCTACAGTAAGTTGCAAACTATAGAGCAATCCTTCTCAGCTTAAGAAGGATGCCAAATAAAATGTCGCTTGCCACCTCTCTAGGAGAGCTCTCTATATTTAAGAATAAATACACAAATAAAGTTGTCACCTGGGAAGTTGTTGATAGCCTTTTTCTGGGACAGGGAGCTTAGATAAGACATAATAGCAGTTTTCAATGTACTTTGTGCAGTCCCAGAAATGTTGCTAGAGACTTCATGGCCCTGACTTTTTTTTTTTCTCCACTGTCCACTGTCACACATTAAGCACATTCACATGTCAGACATTAAGCACATTAAGTGAAACGATGTCACTCTGATTTGGTGAAGCTGTGGGGCAGCTGAAGGGTCCTGAGGCTTGTCAGAGCATCAGGGACCAGCACTGTCCTTTGCTCTGCTGCAGGATCCTGGTCTGGCAGAGCGTTGCAGGTGGGGACAGCTCAGCCCACCTCAAAGCATACCCAGCTGGGGTGGCCCCCAAGGGATCCCCTCTGCTAGCAACGGGATGAAAAGCACACCGAAAGATGGAAACAGCCTGTGCTGGAGAGTTTGCACAGAATATTCTTGCAGTGGGACTGTTTGAGCATTTCATTGACAGACCAGGATTTCCCAGCTGGTATGAGGCACCTGATGAACCTGTCACTGCTTTCATGTTCTGATTATTGAATACCTGAAAAACCCTCAGAAAGCAAATCAGAATAACTCAAAACAAATGTGTAGTGCAGAGTAGCAAAATCATGCTGCAGGTTTATTACTGTCACCATTATTAATAAGTTTCTTTTCCTGACCTGGCTGCTTCCTGTTGTATTTTTCAGTGTTTAAAGCTTTTAAAGTCCCCTGAAGGCCTTGGGGTTAGGGGAGGCAGATCTCTTCTCACCCTCTTTTGGGGGTCAGGCTGGATTTCTTTAAGGAAGGTTGACTTAAAAATAAGCAATGTCATCACTGAACTCTTGCAATTGGGGGTTAAAAACTTGATGCTGCAGCTGGGTGTTTGGGATAGACGTTATGGGTGATGCTCAGCTTCAGTGCTTAATTCGAAGCGGCTGTTGGCTAAACATGGACCAGCCTGGAGTGGCAGAGCCTTCCCCGAGTGCCGTGCGTCTGCCGGGATAGATTTCCCTACAATGCTGGTAGGGAAGGGTGGTTGTCCCTGTTTCCCAGATGGGAACCTGTGCAGCATGAGACAGCGTCAAGCATGCTGGCTCCCAGCCGATCCTCATATCATCTTCTCGCGCAAAGGGTTTGTTTGTGATTTTGATTAATATTTGCGAGGGCTGCCCAGCAGTAATTACACAGCTCCTTCCTTCCCCCACCCCTGTTTCATGCTGCTCTTGGTTCATAACCCTGCAGGAGACTATTCCACACCCCTTTATTGAGCGGAACATCCTCTCCTGGGCTGAGCAGTGTTGTAAATCTGTCCAGGTGGGAAGCATAAAGAGAGGACAGCAGTTGTATTTTCACTCTCCTGTTTATATACTGTTTTAATTAGGAGGGTGCTTTTGATTAGCTAAAGGAAAAAAAAAAGCTGTGTAAATTGAAATTAATTTCTCTCTAAAAATTTGCTGTTGTGAAAAGTTTTGATGGTTTGTTCTGAACTGGAATGTGGGCAATGGAGTGAGAGAAATCAATTTTCCTACCAGGTCTAATCATGACCAGTGTGAAATTAAGTTGTCACACAGTACCGCTAATATGCATGTCTAAGTGCATGTTAGACTGTTTGCTGAGGCAATTTGCAGAAACCTGGTTCTTCTCTATACCTTTCATTTGAACTAGACTTCCCTTGTTATAAAACACTTAAGGGCAAACTGCAATGTGACATGTTGACGCCAGGGAGGTACAAAAGTTTCAGAGGAGAGAAGTAAGGCATGTAATAGCAATATAAACTGTTATGAATCAAGAAGCTATTTATGAGCCATTTACTTACTTAGCCCTAAAAATAGCTAGGGCTGTATGTGAAAATAGGTCTGTGATTGAAATCAAGCCCTAGACATGATGTAATGGGAAAGGAGGGGTACAAAGGCAGATGCAATCAGTTACTCTATAAATAGACCTGCTGCCCTCTCCATGGATGGGGCAAGAGGGTGATTTGGGCTCTTGCCACCAGGTAATGGAGGGGTGAGTGAGGCTGGAAGCGCTGCTTTGCGGCAGACAAGAGTTCACTGCAAGACTGAAGGCAACGGGAACGCTTGCAGGTGCCGAGACTGAAGTCCACGGGGGCGATTGCCTGCCGCCCCCTCAAATCCCCGGCCGTTGCCACCCGGCTGGAGTCTCGTGTCTCCTGGCCGGTGCTGGCTTTGGGGCTACAACGCTTCTGCATCGATAAGATGCTTTGCTTTCAAATGCCGTCTCTCTCAGCTGTAAGCCAAGGAGTTCAGTCCCGGGGATGTGTGGAGGGATGTGCTGTGTTGTCAGTTTGGCAGGTGGGTTTCTGAGGGGCATCCGAAAGAATGAAGCTGAGCTGCTCTGACAACACGTTGGTGTTTCCTAGATATCTTCAAAGCAGGACTGTGTTAGGAGGGCCACTGGGCTTTCAATGAAGTTACAAGTCCCTCCATACTACAGGTGCTGAGTAACTTCTCCTGCCATTATGCTTGCTGGAAGCAGCTGTCTGCAGTACAGCCCCTTTGATCCCTTGCTGCCATCTGATATTTTATTACTCTTGCTCCATGGTTAAAATGCTTAACTTTTCTTTTTAACTCAAGAGATGGCATTCTCCCTGTGACCCGCCGTGGTCCTCTCGGGTCCCTGGATGTTGGTGCAAATGCAGCACCCTGGCTGGGTGGCCATAAACAAGCTGAGCTTTTCTCCTTAATCTTTGCTGCAGGAGCACTTGGGGAGGCACAGGGAGAGAAGCAGCTGGGTTTAAGCTTGTACTTACTGTAGGTAGTTAATAAAGGAGGGCACGTGTGTAGTCACCAGCTCTGTCTACTGACTGGAGAATTTTCCCAGTGACACTCGGGCAGTTTTCTGGCTTTGTCTTTGAGTGGGTTGTGAAACATAACTGTGCTTTTGCCACAGTGCAATTAAATAAATCCACTACTACCAATAAAGTGAAAGCCTATAAAATACAGCTGTTCTGTCCTGCTGGGTTTAAAAAGAAATGGTTTCAGAGAAATGGGTCCAGGTGTGCATTTGTGCCAGAATGGCTCATGAATGCTTGTTGGAAGGGATGTTGAAATATTTTGGCAGATGTTCCTCTTGGTCTAGGGGATATTGCTGCAGGGAATGAGTGTCTCTGAAAAGGGTAATGCAGAATAATATGGGCTGAGAGCTGCAGCCGCTTTGGGTAGCAGAGAGGAAGTCTGTTTTGTATGTCTCTGGTGTAGTGACTCGGGTGGGCAAAGAGCATCCCCTGTGTGGTGCCGTGCTGCTGCCCAACAGCCTCTGGTACAGACCCTCTGCCCGAGGCTCCAGAGAGAGGAGATGGCAGTCCTGGCCCATCTGCTTTTCCTAGTCTTAAGCACAGCAAAAGCAGGGTGCTGCATGCTGACGCCAGCCTGGTTTACTCTAGGTTTCTTTAAAATATCTTTGAAATCAAGGGAGCTCAGCTGGAGAGAGGGAGTGGAGACTGAGACCAGCATCTGTGGTGCAAGATGGAATTTATGACTTGTGACCATTTTTCAAGTTAGAATCATTGATTTTAATTTTTTTCTTTTTTTTTGGTACAGTTTTTTCTCTTTGAAATGCAATAAATTGCCTGAAGCACCTGGTTTCCCAGGGATCCAAGGCCGTTCCCCTCTCATGTCCTGAGCACTGAGGCTGCTGTGACATGTGCTGTGGAGCTGCGCTGGACCGTTTGCAGCCAGAAGGGTCTGGAGATGGTTTAATGCTAGAGCTGCAGGGAGGACAGAGATGCCATTTTTACAAAGTCTTTAGATTTAGCTTTTCTCCTTGTGGCAGTCCTATTTTCCCTGCAGTGTTTCATGATCCACCAGGAAGGAAACCCATTCTTTGTTTCTGAGTTGCTCTAAATGCCTTCCTTTGTTAATGCCAAAACAGTTCTTTTTATGCTGCCTATTCCAGTACAAAAGGAAATAAATTCTTTCTATGCAAAACTGCAGATTTTTGCCCTGAAAGTACTGTTTTGATTAATTTTGAAAGGTTGCAGAAAGTTCTATTGGTAGGCGCTAAAACCATGGAGATGTCTGTGCGTTTGGGCTGGAAAAGGATAGTTCTGACAAATTCTGCTTCCTCTTGCCTTTGCAAAGTTAATATGCCAGGCATAGCAATGAATTTGGGTAGAGAGCTTTGACACTGCGTATCGCTTACCCTCTCTGAATAATGGATGGTTGGGAGACCTGGTTCAGTTGTTAGCTCTACTGCTAAGTCACATACCATCTGCGATTCTAGATATAAATGGGAATAGCAACATTTTGTTTTATCTGCTCTACAAAACGGGAGCTGAAGATTGATTAATACTTGTGAGCTGATCAGAGAGCTGATAAAATGTGCTGTGTGCAACCAGATAGAGATGATTAGAAATTGGATGTCTGTCTGTGGATGACAGGATGTCTGTGGACCTCCCAAACTTATGCCTGTCCAGTGTGAGAGCATACATCAGAGAACCTCACTGGGCAGTGCGTGGGGACAAAAAAAGATAATAAATATTTAAAACAAAAAAAATCCCACTAAAATGGCTAGTATGAAATCAGGATGAGGTGAATTATAATCCTTCGTATGTGAAGGAATGTAGGCTATTACTACTCACTTCTTAAAGAAATAAAAAGTATACTGTACTGAAATAGTGACTTTAGATCTCTTTATGAATATTCTCCCACAATTACTCAACTCTGTTATAGTTTTTCAAACATTTTTAGATCCTAAAAGAGAAATGCTGTTTATCACCTCTAATTTCCACAACTGGGTCTGAAAACTAATTAGTAAAATAGACTGTACCATATGCTTCCTTGGTATGTGCTCCTGCTATAACTATTTATATTTTAAGTTGTTTTTTTTCTTTGTAAAATTGCTATTGCTTCTAAAATGGCTTGATTCTACCTATCGTTGTTTTATTGTGGAGTCGTATTCTGCTCCTTATGTATCTGCATCTCTTCTTGGCATAAAGATTACCTGAGAGGAAGGAAACATAAAACAAAACTTAATCCTTGTCATTCTTTCTGCACAAATGTGTCTGTTTTATATTCCTGGGGCAACTATTACTGGAAAACATTGCAGAGTTTGCAGGTAAGAAAGCAAGGAGCTGTTCACCTCACAAAACAGGGACACCAGTTCTCCATGGAGAGGGAACAGGAAAATGAGACTCGGACTCCCTCTGTCCCCTCAGCCCTGAAAACAGGGACGTTACAGGCTGAACCATGGGCTGGGAAGATTGTGGAGCTGCTCTAAGTTGGCTGTGGCTGCATGTTCATGGCTATTGGATTGACCAAAAATGCTGGCTTTTGGTCAATGTTGACACTCTTCAGAGCAGGACAGGGCTGATGCTTTTGCCATGTTGAGGAGTGTTCTCCAGATCAGAGACTGGCAGAGTTCAGTGATGCTCCATGGTAGATATTTCCCCTAATATTCTGCTTTAAATTTTCCATTACTCATTTTAATATTATTATTCCTGTTTATACGCTAAGCAACTCTACTTCCCTGCTGTTTCATGTCCTCATTGCGTCTGCTTTCTGGAAGAAAGACTCTACTTGAGAGCAAAATATTATCCTTAAAATAAACTCAGCGATGAAAACTTTTTAGTCCTAGTTTACATCTGCAGGATGGGTGATGCTTCCCTGAGTTTTGGTTTCCAAGCCATTGAGAAGGAATTACAACATAGTGGATGAGTAAGTTAGTGCTGACTTTTGAGCCATTAAGTGAGAGCAGTGCTTCCCTTCTGAAATGGGTGACTGCAGTGAAACTGCCAGCTCTCCCAGAGGTGGGACAAGAGGATCAAAACTAATCACTCAGACAAGCCATGTCAAAAATGACAATCTGAAGCATAGCCAGGTGTTCTGATGTGCACCTTGCTGGTTTCTCCTTACTTGCAGAAGTATGGGCTGTTAACAGGGAAGAAAATTGAAATGACAGTTGTGGGCTACCTAAAAATCTATACATGTGATGGATGCTGTTCGCACTCCCAGATGCTGAAGATCTTTAGACCCCAGGTCTCTTTCAAGCTCATGAGATTCCCATCAAGTCAACAAGGATTATGCTTGCCAAATAGCGCATCTCAGATGAGAGGTGCAAGATTCTTACTCTGCACGAGCCGAGGTGGTTAGATCATGTCCTGCTTTTACCCTTCCCTTTGAGATCTCCTAGGTTGGTGGCAGAAAAGCCATTAACAAGTAGCTGTTCCTTTGCCTTGGCTTTGTGGGTATAAATACTGGTTCCTTGTTCCATTTTTCATGCATTACTTCTTTTCCTGTCCCATTCAAAAGAACGAAAGGAGTTTTGAGCTTTCTGAGCTTGGAATTTAAGAGGTTTTGCTTGGGTGGCATTGCTGATTTTTTTTCTTCCCCTCCCTTTGCATTAAAAATACCTTTTCCTTTTACCTATGGACATGAAGGGGAGGGGGGAAGAGGGGAAGAACTGAAATGATGGTGAAAGCTGGAGGAGGTTTAACCTGCATACATGAAACAGTAATTGAAGTAATTTTATTGTTTGGGCTTTCTGACGGTCATCCCAAATCATCAATAAGCTCTTGCTGTCCCTCTGCTTAGCCTTCCTCATTAGCTGAAGGTACGGTGGAGTGCTGGGTTTCTGTAGCTGGCTGTGAAATGGCTGCCTGCCTGGTTAATTCCCCTCTCCCTGCTTCCTCTCCAGCTGGCTTTCATTTCCATTCGGAATATATATGGGACGAGAGGCATACATGACTCAAGGGAGCAGGGAGGATTTATGGCCAGCAGACAGTATTTAGTACAGATGTGCAGAGCAGCAACTACCAGTTGCCAACAAAACCTCTGGAGATATACATCATAGGAGAAAGTTGTCAGCAATTAATTTTCAGAGGGCTAAACTTCACCCATTTTTTAATGGAAGAGGAGTCTGAGGGACCACAGAGAGAATAAATCATTTGGACTCATGGGAGTTTTTTAGCTACTTTCCAGAGCAAGTGTTACTACTTTTTCTCCTTTGCAACAGGTGAAACATTCGTTTTATTCGTTTTTTAACCACTGAGACAAATATTCCTAAATAAGCAAGACTTAAATAAATAAAATTAAAAATGGCTTTTCTTTGTGAGATCCCTTGAATCCTTTCCCAAAGAAAGATACCGAACACTTAGATAAGGGTCTGGTTGATCTTGTAAGCGATGCTTGGGTGACAGGGTGGGCAGGGGGGGCTGCATAGAGAAGACATTTTTTTCCTTTTTTTTCCCCTAACTATAATTGGTGGATACGCGAAGTTTGCTGACGGGGTTGGGACTCTCATCAAGCTCTCTCTAGCTTGATGGGGGCGTGGTGGTGCATGTAATTTCTTTGCAGCTTAGTTTGTCCGCTAGCCACAGAGTTCAGTAAGGCAATCCAGTGTCTTCACTGTAGAGATGGACACAGCATAATTGCAGGACTGATTTATTGGTGGTTCATGGTTGTAGTTGAATCAATAATGTTTTAATGAGTCCGTATTAGGAAAGGATAGATTATATTCTTTCTGCAGAACCTCAATTCATCAAAGCACTTCAGCATTTTGCTAACAGTTAAGCATATGTTTTAAGTCCAGTAGTACTATGCGCTGTTTAAATGGCATGTAAGTGTCTAACACCAGATCTGCACTGCCAAGCAAATGCTAATACTCAATGTGGTGGTTTTTAACACTAGTCAAGTTTTCCATTGCCATTAAAGTTGACTATTATCTTCCTATATTAACAAAAACCTTCCTGCAATTAAACAGAAATCCATGAAGCTTCATGTATTCAGAACGGTGTTGACAGCTCCTACCATTTCTCCCCACTTTGCATTGCTCTGCTTCTTAAGTGCAAAATGTAGTGGGTGGTAAAAGCCTCTGAAAGTCAGAAGCAGACCTTTCACTGCCATCAGCAGAGCTGCCTTGCCTTCCCCCAGGTGAGGCAGTGGTCTGGAAAGCTCAGGAGATAAAGAACTTGAGCAGAGTCATTGCAGAAAAATTCCACTCTGTCATATTTCTCTTTATTACCCTTTCCTCTGCGGCCATGATGGGATTAGTGATATTTCCATTTGTCTATTTTATGTATTTTGTTTTCCCTTCCTCTGAAAAATGATTACAGAATGAAAAGTTTGTCAGGCCTTGGAGTTCAGCAAGACTCTCTCTGGAATTAATTTCATACTGTGGAGTGTGAGCAGGCATCTAGAAAAACGCTATTTGATTAAACTTTTGTTTTAATATAAGAAAATGGCTATTTTAGCTTGTTGGTGGGTGTAGGACACAGAGCTATGTGGAAAAAGGCAGTATTTTATTTGTCAAATGCCTGAAGTCTTAAAAACCAAAGAAGCAGTAATGAGGAGGAAAGCTGAGGAAATAGAAGTTTTGCTACAGCTGGTTATTTTCTAAATGCTAGAAATTTTACGGTAAAGGAGAAAAGCAATAGGAGGAAATACATTGTCCTTGAATAACACACAAGTCAGATGAGCTGAGATCTGTCAGAGCTTGAGGCCCAGCAGAGCCAGATTCAAACGGGTCTGGCATGAAATGGCTCTCTTGATTTTATCATCCTCTCCGTAGAGTCTCTCAAGGCCTTGATCTAATTGAAGGGGTTTGTTCCGACACCTGCTGCAATCACAGCTAAATACTTCCCCTGTAAAATCAATGCCAATAATGAAGCCTGTGCTGTGCTCTTGTCTCCACGCTGTCTCACTAACACTGGTTTCCACTTGTTCCCAGTTGCGAGAGACCCTTCTGCTCCGCCACTCCTTCCACCTGGAGCATCTTCCTGTAGCTGCCTCTGAGTGATTTTTAGCCCAAAACCATGTGGTTCTTTCCAGCTCCCCCCTTTTAGCCTTCCTCTTCTCCTGCTCACCGGTCTGGTAATGTCTCTCATCGGATCAAGGTAGCCACGACATTCTCAGGCTCAGCAACGAGGAGGGATCCCATCAGGTCCTGCTACCGTCCGCTGCCTGACACCATCGTGGTTTCCTGCGGGGGCTTCCAGAGGTGGAGGCACAACGCACTAACGAATGTCGAATCCCTTCCCTGGGGGCTGTGCAGGTCCATTGCAGGCAAAGGCAGATAGTCTTGTCTCCTTCTGTGTTACTGATTGCTGATGGATGATACACTCTTCCTTTAAATTAAGTAACCTCTGCAAGGACTGATCGTGCCTTGAGTCTTAGTCCTTCCTGGTATGACAGTTTATTCTCCTTCATAGTGGGTATCTCATTTTCTGCAAGCTGCTGACCTCCTGGCTCGCGTGCTGGGCTGCACCCGGCGTGTGCGGCAAGAAGCTGACTAACAGATGACTCAAACTCTTCAGATGCCTTTGCGGTTTTGCAAATAAATAGCAGTGTAAGATTTCATGGTTAAATAAGCATGTGCACCAAAGAGACTGTAGCTAGCGGCCAGCCCCTCTTGGAAACCCCAGAGGCTGAAGGAGCGTCAGGGCCTGGAAACACACCCTGGGACAGGCATTAAATGGAGTTAGCAAAAAAGCCGTTGTAAATGCAAATAAATTAGCGCTGTTGCTGTGGTTGGAGCTGAGTCGAAGGAGGAGCCACACAATTGTTTGCAAATTCTTCCTGAAGTTCAGGAACCCGTAGGTAACCCCCAGCATCTTCCCTTGGGTTACAGCAAAGTAAAATATTCATCAGTTTCTTAGGAAAATACCACTGTGTTAATCAGGTAAGCTATCTGGAGATCTTTTCTGCTAGTTACAAGATCTGATAACGAGATCATAAGGTACTCCTAAGTGGCTCCCCTCAGACCATAGCCCTGCGATGGGAGGCAGGTCCCTGAACCTCTCCAGGGGTCCGTGCTGCGCTCCAAGTTCTGCCTCTTTTAATCTTGGGGACAGCGTGGGAGAACTGGCTTCTTTCTGGGGAAAGAGCAAGGAACGGATAGATGGTTGTGTTTCGCTGGGGTTTTTTGTTTAATTCCACAGCCCTGATCTTAAAGGCAAGTGATAAAGTTGTTTGAGGTTTTTTTTAAGAAGGAAATTGCTAGTTTGGGGGACTGCTGAGCACTACAGGGCAGCTGCAGAATGTGAAGAATTACTGGAAAGTCTCAACACCAAAATGGTATCTAGATCCATTGTGCATAGTATAAATAACTTGTCCAAAAGGATTCTGGACCCACCGGCTTTTTCTGACAGTCAAATCAGAGGATCAGCAATCCCGTGAGATTGCTGAGCTCATCCCCAGTCCTGTCTGTGACCGGCTGTCAGCAAATACACTGGGGGACAAGGGGCATGGTGGGATCCTCCCACTTTGGTTGCACAAAATAAATGAAGCAACCAAAAAATAGCACTGATATATGTTGTCACTGTTTCATTGTGTCTCACTAAGGAGCAAAACAGCATTTGAGCTGAGACCCAGGATCCCGTCCATGGAAAATCAGGTCTCTCCTTTCATGTGCGGGTGGGATCGTGGGTGTCTGCTGCAAGGGGGATTATTACCTTGTTTTCAGTAATAGCTGAAATATGCTTTGAGATCCTCCAGTTGAGGGTTTGCATAGTATCTACAGTCATCTGTCATTCCTGCTTAGCCTACCCCGCCTGGCCTTCAAGTGGAAGAATTGCACTTGAATACAGAGCTGTTGCTTCTGATCAGCTGGAAAGACCGCACACAAGTGCTGTGAGGTCTGGGTGTGGGATTATAGGGCTTTACAGTTTGCAGGATTGTGGCAGTGGTTCTATAGGGCTTAATGGAGCCATTACTTGTAAATTAGGATATTTTTAATTTATGGAGGTAAAACCCCCAGGAAAGTGCGTTTGCTGTTGTGAGGCTTAGAGGTAATTATAATCTCCTTTTTTGACACTGCACTGTTGGGAATGAATGCCAGCATTTCCATTTGAGGGTTTATTTGATTATTTTTTTCATTTTGCAAAACATTATTACATTAACCCGCCACTCCTGAATCCTTATCCTACTATGGTATTTATGCATGAGAGGGACTGTGCTCTGAAAGGAACATCAGACTGAAGAATGCTCTGTGATGATGGAAAAGCTTCTGTTTATCCTGTGGTTTTGGAATAAGAGCTTATTTTTGGCTTTAGAAGCAAATGCGACCTAGTTTGGATCCAAAATGTAATCTGATCCTTCATCTACACGTTTCAGATCTTTATTGAGGGCTGAGAGTACTCAATTGGGGTTCTGGGGGCTATTTTATTTGTTTCTGCAGGAGTTGCTTTTACAGCGTCTATATATATACAAAGAATATGCTTCCAGTGGTGGAGGGGGAACTCATTCAAGAATCAGGGTACTTTATTTCGTCCTGCCTGTGCATGCACTTTGTGATACAGCCTTGAACTGCACGAGCACGTGCTGGGGTTAGAAGTCCTCACTTCTGAGTGGAAGCACTGGCTCTGCTCCATCAGACCATGTCCAAATCCCCCGGCTGCTGTGGCGGCTTACTGCAGCTGTGCAAGCAGGGACAGCAAACTCCCCTGTCCCTTCCCAGAGGACAGCACCGGCTCCAGCACCGTGGTGCTGGGAGCCCTTTTCTTCCTCTGTCCCAGCCCTGACCCCCTCTCCAGCCCAGTCAAACCAGAGCAGCAGGAGGAGATTACTCCAGTCTGAAGTGATACCTCAGACTATTCTGACCGGGCTTACAGATGATGCCATCAGGCCATGAGAGACATCTTACCCCACCAGGGCACACTGCTCCTTTTTTTTTCCTTCCAGTCTCTGCACACTGACCTGAATGCAATTCAGTTTCTGGGTTATTTTTCTAGTCCATAAAATGCTACGTGCTTTTTTTTTGCTTGCTTGCTTTTAATTAAATCTCATCACTTGAAAAATTCAAAGGAAGAACTTGCAGATCTTTAATTTGATTTTTTATTTTCATTAAGCTAAAGCTTATACGACGAGTTTCCAAAAGCTTTTGCTAAATGCACTTTGTTTTCATGCAGTGCTCTTCTGAATGAACGTCCTATTCCTGCCACGGGGGTGTGGGCAGGAAGGGAATGTTCACCTGTTTTTTATGACCCTGCTGACCTGTCTTTGTTACCAAGACTGTGGCAAGCAGGGAAAGCAATGAAATACTCTGTTAGGTGGAGTCTGCATAGCATTTTTTTAAACGCATTATACATCATGTTGGCATAAAAAGCCGGAGGAAGAAGATTCTTCATACAGAGCAAGCAATTCTTCTTGGACCTTATGAAATTAATTATTTTATATCCCATAACTGAATTATTTTATATCCCATAACTGAACCTTGTAACTCAGTGTAATTGGCAGGAGAGGTCCCGCAGTAACAATCACACGGCCTGTTACTGTTTCCTCTAGTACTCCACTGTGGGAATCCTGGAAGAACAGCCTCCCATTCTGGTGTTTATTGGCAAATGTTTAAATAAATCATGCCAGCTTGTACAATAAGCTCAACGATAAATAATTTCTTCTCTTGAAATGTTAAGTGTTGCAGGAGGGAGAAGGGTGGGGACAGGCAGGTTTTGTGGTACCCGTTTAGCTGGGGTTGTGGTTTACGGCTTACGAGAGCCATAAGGATTTGGAAAACTTCGTTCTCTTCCCGGTCTGCCAGTACCTCGTTGTGCGACCGTAACAGGACATGGATTAATCTTGTCTTGCCTCCCATATTCTGTTAAAATAACCCATTAATTGCTTTGGACACGGTTTTCAGCCTCGATGGAGGAAACTCCTTCTCCAGCAGCACCTCGTAGCATGGTTCCCATTTCCCACACCATGCTTCTCAATACCCCAGGGGTTTCTTGCCCTCTGTGTTCAGTCCAGTAACAGCAAACCTCCTTGTGCTGCCATCAGCTCCAAAAGCACTAGTGTGAACGACCCTCGTTAGCCTCGGTCATCTTAATGGACTTTGGTCCCCCCTTGTCCTGGAAGAGTTCGTGTAGCTACGTCAGACCCAGCTGTCAAGGTGCTTGTTCCAGCTGAGCTAAGGCCATGCAGGCTCTTTGCCGTGCAAGAGTTGAGTGTTTACCCAGGGGCTGCTGCTGATGTTCTGTCTCACGGGCCCTCTGAAGCTGCCTCCCTCTAGCAACTTGATATATTAAGATATTTTTTTCCTATCTGCCTCTAATTTCTGCCTATTTATCTCCCAGGTGGAGTCTACAGTGACAAGCTAAGCAGAGCAATGCATCTGTAAACACTAACAACTCTGCCACCCTGACACGTTCCCACTCAGTGCTGTCTCAAGCTGAGGTTCCAGCATAGTCAGGGAGAAGGGGAGGGATAACAGAGTATTGCTTAACATCAGCCCTCAGCGCTCGATGATGGGACAGTTAAAGTCAAGGGAAATGGCAAAGCAAGAGGTCACTGAGGAATGTGGCATCTCAATCCCGCTACTGCTGCTATAAAGAGCACTGGTTCAGGGATGGCTGAGGACGCTACTCCAGTTTAATGCTTTGGTAGGAAAGCTTGGGATGTATCCTCAGCTGGAACAAGCTGGCCTCACTTACGGTGGAAATAAGGCGCAAAGGATCTTTTATGAAGGATGGGGATCTGACCTGTTGGTCATTAAGGTCTTCAAGCTCATCTGTTATGCTCCAGTTGAGTTTGCTGGCTGGTAACGCATACCCAACAGGTAGAGGAGTACACTTAAGCACACGCTTGGGATTAAGCGTGTAAATGTTTTACAGAAATACATCTTGAATAGCCAAGTGTGAATTTAGATTTTTCCCATGCCCTTTTTTCTGTAAGGAGAATGCCCATTCAATGAAATGGTTGTCTTCCTGGAAAAAATGCAGTCCTGGTAAAAGGCCTAGGTCTTTTGGTATGAAGCCACAACAATTCTGGAGAGAATTTAAACAAAAGTGTAGTTTGTAGTTGCTGAATTTCTTTTTCTCTCCCTTCTGTCAATGGAAGAAAAGTATGCTCATGAACTCTACAGGCAGTGGTTTCAAGGCAGGATAGCTCCTGTTAATTTAGTCATTTATGGACTATTAAGATTTAGTAAATGACCTCAAAGACAAAACCTTCCACGCTTGTTTTCTGGTTTTTATGCAGATTATTTTAGAAAGTTTAGGTCAAGACTCAGCATGACTATCTGGGGCTGGGAGGACCTGAGGAGCATTTGGATGGGGGAGAGGTGGCTTGGCCTGGGAATCCCCTGGTTGTCTTGTCTGGTGACAGTGACTGGGGAATGGAAAGAACCTCTGGGAATGGTGAGTAAGCGGGTGCACATTCAGTCCTGCCTGGACTCTTCCACAACTTCAGCTATTGCTACTGGTAGGTGAGGGAAGGAGCCTGTATGCTGCTTGTCCAGGCTAACATCGGAGTGGATATGATGCAACCCTTCTGTAATGATGGCATGAGAGTATGTAGGTGCTCGGATGTCAGAGGATGTGTAGCACCTGGGGGAGGCTGATGATGGAGCTCAGACCAGCCTGGCAGATGCGTCCGGTTGTGGCAGCCAGCTGCATCCTTGCAGACAGACATGCTCTGTGCTCTTACAAGGGCCAAGGTTGCAGCCCATTGACAGGAGATGCTGTTTAAGCCATAGAGCCTAGAAGCATCCACAGAGAACACTACAGAATTGTATTTGTGGGGACCCATGGGGGGAAGGTACTTTAGATGTAGTACACTTGGCCAGCTTTGGATTGGAAGTGTTTATCCTCACCAGAAGCACCATGCCTGTATCTCCCTCCTATCACTCCCCTGTCTGCTGGTATTGAACAAAACTTAGGTTTGAAGCAGAACATCCTGCTCTGGGATTTGTTTGTACTTTGTTAAATCCAGCACCTGGGGATTCTTCCTCCGTTTGCTTTCAGAGACCTAGTTTCACCTTCCCCTTGACTCTTGGATGCCAATTAAGTAGCTTGAGGTCTGTGGATGTTATTGATTAGGGCTCTAATTGCTTATCTCTCCATGCTGTCCAAGTGAAATGGGCTGTATGGAGATGCACTGAGTGAAATAGAGATGTGGCTGCCTGCCACTCGGATTGAAACGTACATTGTTCCTCAACACACGGGCTGCAGGGATATTTTTGAGCTATTGTTTCTCAGCAGTGCCAGCTTTGTCTCGCTGCTGTTGTCTCTTCCAACCTCGCTGCTTCCAGTGACATCCCGCTTTGTGATCAGCCACGGGTGCAGGGGCACGGAAGGGTAATCCACTGCAGGCACACCCCATTTGCTGCTGTGAGCACCTCCCAAACAGCCAGTGCTGTGGCAGGGAGGCCACATAGTGTAAATTATTTGGTAATTAATTTCCTTCCAGTTCAGAACCAACGCTTGGCATTTTCAAGGCATTGCAGGACAGCAAGGGGCAAGTTCACATACATCTCCAAACACGGACCAGAGCCATGTTTTTAAAAAAATCCCCATCTCAAGAGAAGTTAAAAATTTGGGGTATATGTTTTCAAACTATTAGCTGATCACAGCTTTTTTTACTTGGTACCCCTTAAAAGGAGAGGAAACCTCACCAGAGACTAAAGCAATTGGTCACAGTAAGAAGTGGACAGCTGTCAAGAGCCAGGACTTTCAGAAAAAAACAGCCCTCTCCCCATAATTCTGGGTTATTGCTTGGCTAGGGAGGCTTCGGGCCATTAACAGCCAGGAGGCACAGAGAAAACAAGGTGAGCTATTTGTTAGTCGCTGCAGGAAACTTTGCCCCCTCTATGCGCAAGGGGATGACTACTGAGTTGTCTAATTGAGCAGGCAAATATTTACTGATGTTCGCAAAAGGATTTTACATCCATATCTGAAAGAGCTCGAATTGACCTGTGAAATGAAGAAAAGGCTGAACTTCATTCACGGCCTCCGCACAGAACGGAACTGCCTGGCTGTGGACGAGAAGCTTCACGCTGGCTCTCTGCTTGGGGTGAATTTCATTAGAATGAGTTGATAATTGCGTTGTAAAGACAGAATCAAGCAAGGTGAGTTTACCTTCAAGGCTCATGAAGGACAAGATCAAACCAGCCTCGGAACAATATCAGACTTTTCTCTTCAAGACAAAGTTTTAGTGTAAACACTGAGAGGGCTTCGTGAACTCAAGACAGCAGCCTTGTGGGTGTTCAGGTCTGACAATAGCTCTTTTCTGCGCAACAGAAAGGTCTGTTCAATGTAGGGGAGGCACTTTCATCACTGTAATGTCAGGACATTTTCAGGAATACAATTGGGCCTATGGTTCAAGTGCTTCTCTTTTCCAGGGGAAGATTGGATGCAATCAATGGAGTATGTTTTCATATGGTTTGGGGTATTCTGTGGAAGTGCCCCACTGCTTGATTTCTGTGTTAGAGAAGATCAGGGAGAGGGGTCTAACTTGCAGGTAAAGCGCAAAATGCTTTGTTCCCGAGGAAGCTCTTTTCTCTGCCTGAGCAGCTCCCAAAGGGTGTCAGAGCTCCTTTCCAGATGTGCTGCACCTTTGGGACAGACAGAAGACGCTGTAGTGCTGGAGAAGCTGACAATGACAGTGCTGCCCTTCCTCGTTGGGGGATTCTTCGTGTATGCTGGGTGGAAACCAGCAAGTACCTTGGAGATAAAAGCAAATACCTTCAAGGCGGCTGCGAGAAGCAGTGCAGATACAGGAGGATTGAAGACAGTAAAACTGTTTTTAGGTAAACTTTTGATTTTCAGATCAGATTTGCATATTTATACGCTATCTATACGCACACTTAATCCCCAGTTGCAATGGGAGATGAGAATTGCCTGTTATTGCAAGCTCTGTCTCTGTGCAATTTCCTGTTGTTAATGCAGCTCAGTCCCTTGTTTCTATTCCAGTCAAATCATGCCAGTTGTCTTTTCTGAGGTCATTGGTGCTGCCTTAAAATACCCCCACGCCTGTGTTTGCAAAGCTTGTGAATAAAGAGCTCTCTCTAAGGAGCTGCGGAGCCAAGTTGCCACGGCCAAGTGAGCATGGACCTGAAGGGGCATTTCCATCACTTGATTAGCTGCCAGTCCTGCTGCTCTGAGCACAAACATGCTTGGCTTCGGACGCATACAGATGCGTAGTCTGACTTTATTTATGTACTCTTCCTATCTAGATAGGGCTTAGGAAGCTCCACTCAGGATTATAGCAAGGTAAATAAGTTTTTAGCACACAAAAAATGAAAACCTGATTATTCTTGTGAAGTAGACAAAAGCTGGAAGCTCTTAGCAATAGCAAGCATGTTTTTGAGATTTTCGTGTGTCACAACTTGTTACTTATGTATTTCCTAGAAAAATTGGTTACCAAAGCCTCTGTCAGTACAAATGCCACATCAGTTGGAAATATTTTCTTAATTTTTCATTTTTAGCCATCATGTGGTGTGACATGAATTAGGCTATGATCAGAGATGCCAAAACTCTGAGGGGATGTGACCCGGTCGGAGGGCTCGCCTTAGCCTGGCATAAGGCTTAGGCAATGCCAAGAGGTGAACTTCTCTCGCGTTTCTGGTGTTGAATTTCGGCTTTAGCCCCTTTCTTCCAAACCTGGCAACAGATGGAGGCATCCACCCTCTGAATTCTTACTGGCATCCTTTCCCTTACCTTGGTACCCTGTCAGCAGCCTTCCTGTGACCTGGATGAGCTGAGCAGATTGTCCATCTGCCTCCTTATCTATACCTGCATTTATCTGCCACATTGGTACATGTAAGTATGGAAATATTTCATCGTGAATGGCACGTAGGAACTACAATAAAAAGCTAGGACTGAGGTGTGTGTTATATTAAAAACAAACAAACAGAAAACAACAAGAAAACCCCTGAGGGATGCTTTCTTGGATGAATTAAAATCCAAGATAGTACTGGGCCAGTTGCTAAAAGAGCAAAATAAGCAAACAAATCAGTTTGCACCTTCTGTTTAAGTTTGTTCCAGTGCGAGTGTCCTTTTTTTCGGGTGACAGAGTGCTGTTAAGGTGTGTGCTCTAGAGGCTAACCTGCATGACAGGAGTCACCCATCACCTCTGGCCCTTCCCGGATGGGGACACGGCTTCCCAAATGCTGGTGGTCGGTTCCAGCTGTTGGAGCTCTGTTCTTTCCTATGCTCTACTTCCTTGTTTCTGAGCAAAACTACACAGAAAATCAGCAAGAGTTGCATTCGATAAACATGGAGGCTGGTCCTTCTCGAAGTGCTCTGGGAATGGGCAGCGCAGGGTTAGCCAGGCTTGGGCACTGCGGCGTAGCTGCAACAGGGAGAGGCTCTGATGGTGTTTTCAGTTCCCGCTTGGTCCTGGAAGTGCAGGTGGATTTTCTGGGCTCCTTTCAAGTGCACTCACACTTGTAGGGCTATCTAGGAACTGGAACTAGATCGGAAGGGTTTTAACATCTTTGTATAATGAAGTTATCTATGGTCTGGGGACAAGATGCTCTGGCTCCCTTTGCCCCTCTCCTGCTTATTTAGTCCAGGGGGGAGATGGATCAACAGAGGGTGGAAGAGGTGAGGAGCGGCTGCCTCATTCGGGAGCCACTATTCTATAGAGGTGCAAGCATTGACGTTAGAGAGAGGGAGAACAAAGCTTGGAATTAGGGAAAATAGGTAGGATGGCAGTAATAGAAAAAAAATTCTGCTTTTCTCACAAGCAAGCAAAATCTGGAGTGGCAGAGGTGGCTCATTTCTGCCTCTCTGACAATAAACACATTGAAGCGTCATTGTGGGGAGCAGCAAGTTTGTATTCTTGAATCTCTGACAAGTAACAATACATTGTGCTTCATACATGTTCCAAAGAAAACTGTTAGTCTTCTGAAGATCTTGTCCCACTTTGCAAAGTCTCTTTATTCCAGTTTTTCTGAGTCACAAAGTGAGAGGGGAGGTCAGGCCATCTTGGTGAGTGTTCCAGAGAATCTGGAGAGCATCCCTGGCCAGCTTAACCCAGTGGTGTGCGTTTGTGTTTGAATTTGCTGTAATAAATCCCCTGATAAGGTCCCATCAGTGAAGTGAACAGAACAGACACATCATTAGGTCAAAAATAGCTATTCACAGTCACAAAGTCTGTGTTACCTGGTAGTAAATTAGGTCCTGGCCCATCCCCAGGCTTGCAGCTTCTGTTGCTGCCTGCAAGGCTGGAAAGAGTAGCCCCTTTTTGCATCTCTGCTGGCACAGCAAGATTACACGTCTCACCTGGGAGTGTGTGATGTGTGTCACGATGGGAGGAAGGCACGAATTCCCACTGCAGGCACAGGGTAGAGCAGCAGCTTGGAGCAGGCTCCCAGCTCGGTTTCTTGCCAGGCTGTGCCCATCCTGAGCTGTGTTTGGAACACCTTGAGCCTCTCGGTGTTGGTAAGATGGTTTTGCCCCTCTGCTAGGAGATTATTCTAAGGTGCATTTTATCCCGTGCAGACTGCTGGCATATGCACACGCATGCAGCAGGCATTCGCTGGAACTGGCAAGCTGGAAAAATAACGGTGTCCTCAGGGAAAATTTATACTCCCTTGTTGGTACCTTCCTTCCCTCTGCTGGCAGTTTCTCTGCACATATCACAGCTTTCAGCCGGCTGCCCCTGAGAGCCAGGGAGAAAGATAAAACATTCTCATCACAGCAATGTTATTTTTCTTTCAAAGTTCTCTCACGCTTTCATATATGGTTGTTGATATCGAGAGCTGTAGATGTCACAGATCTGGGTATATGGATAGAGATGTACAGCTGAGTGTGACAGCTGGGTGTCTGACTCTCTTCCATTTCAAAATCTGATCCCTCTTCTCTGCCATCAGTTTGATTTCATGCCCCTTCTGGCTCCTTTTTCAGTGGGGCTGGGAGCTATGTAGAATTTGAGGCTTCATTTCAATGAGCTTGTCAAGTCTCAGCCCGCAGCAGTGAACTCATTAGCAAAATCAACACTGGTGAACATCCCTTGATTACAGAAGATGTCAGCACATGGTGTGTCTTAGGGACTGAGCTGCCTTCCCGCTGCAAAGGCTTTTCTCCTTGGTGATGCGGGGTCCTATGTTGGGTTTGTCATGCTGACACCGCACAGCAGTGGGGAATTGCACCGTGTCATGCAGCAGCGAGAGAGCCCCGCTGGGATCCAGCTCAGCTCGTGAGCAATCCTCTTATCCAGAAGGCAGCTCAATGTTCATCTCTTGCACTAGTGTAAATCAGGAGCGATGGGTTTTAATTCGATTGCTGTGACTGTATTCTTATGCTTGGTGCAATCAGAAATAGCAGCACCAAACTCAACGGGAGGGATTCTCAGCTTGGCATCACAAACGGAATGCACGGCAGAGCAGTTCGGTGCACTCGCGTGGCTGCCCACTAGGGCAGGTCTGTGCCGGCCCCTCGCTGGACTGTGCAGCACCATCAGCACCGAAGTATTTCCTGCTGCAAGGGTGAAGAAGCAGGATTACTGCACGTACGGCTGGAGCTGATGAGGCTCAGCACCCCCTCTTCTTGTTTCATGTTTAATTAGTTGGCATGGGAAGGATGGATTGGATAGAACAAGGAAGCAGGAGGGAGAAGGAAGGTTAATCTATCCTCTAGCCTTGCTATTCCTTCTTCCTTGTGATCTTGTGAAGCAAGGAGATGACGTGTCCTTTGAAGTGCAAAGTATTCCCCATCCTTCTCCCCGAAGTGTTCTCGCTCCTCCTCCTCCTCCCAAGTCTCAGTCCAGCTGCTTTCTGCTAAGTGCTGCTGAGTGCTGAGGTGCTGGAGCCGTCCTTAACGGGGGGCTGCGAGCCAGGGCTGAGAAGCAGGATTTCAGGCCTGGCTTTTCTAAGCACCCTCACAGCCGTGTGCCTATTCAGACAGTCCTGAGATTTAGTGTTAGGAGATTGGGGTTACTGAAACGGGAGGAAGGGTTTGGGCTGGGGGGGTCAGGGGCTGTGGGAAGGTGCAGGACAGGGAGCAGGGGAAGGCAGTGCTGCTCGGGGGCAGGATGCTGTGGAGCTTGCAGTGGTGCTGGGAAGCCCCAGCGTTACCTGGGGTCTCATCGGGGCCTCAGGTCTTGCAAATATCAGTGTGATACCCCAAGCTGGTATTTGTAAGGAGAGTGAGCCGGGCTCCCTCCTCTAGTGGTCTTCGATAGCTCTGTTCAATTTTTCAGTAAACTCTTTCAGAACAACAACTTGGGGATATCGGGAACAGAAAGAGAGGGCTGTCATGGCATGGCGTAACAAACAGCCCTTTCCCCAGGACCTGTGTTCTCCCCAAGTCATAGTAATTGAATTGTTTTAATATTAATATCTCCTCTGGAGCTCTGCTGATGGGAGGGAGGGAGAGATGTTTCTTCCAAAATAGTCTTAAGCTAATGCAGAAAGTATGAATAAATCTCTCAGAGATTATAGCCCCTGGAAAGCTCCTGTGAATATCAGAAAGACATCCTTACTGCTATGGGAGGTTTGATTGAATTACAAATTTGAGGCAACTCCAAAGCAAAACTGATTAAGTCTTTTCTTTTTCTCTCTCTTGTTGTAGCTTTTTAAAGCGCTAAAGCTTTTTAATAATTAGAAATCCCCCTGTCCTGTTTGTAAGTAGTTCTAATTGGCATCGTCCTGTCTGTAAGTAGTCCTAATTGGCATTGTGTCCACTTAGATGGTTAGCAGAAAACTTGCAAAGCATAAGCCCGTTACGAGAAGCATTATTGCTCATTATCTCCAAGGGAGACCCACGGTTCGTGTTATGGGAGGATCACCGTGGGGTTTGGAGAAGGCAGTGGGAGAGTGAGATGACATCCAAGAGATGATCCCATGGGTGCTGCAGAGGGTCACGGCTGCGGTGGCCGTCGGAGGTGAAACAGGGATCGGGCCCCAGTTCAGCCCCCAGTCCCGCAACACAGGGGAGCGGAGGAGCACTGGGTACAGCCTTGTACGTGGCTCTTGGAAACAAGTTTTTTCTTGGCTGGTGTGGAAATAGCAAAGCCTCCTTTCCCCAGGCACCAAGCGCTTGCAGCGGGGGAGAGGAGGGTCCTGCCCACCGGGGCTGGCTCGGCTTTTCCCGTCGGATGTGCATGAGCCGTACCCGCGCCCACAGCGTCTGCGGTGTTTGATTAACATTGTCACTGCGCTGCCAGTATCTAACTCCTTGCTTTGTAAAACATTGTCGGTGTAAAGACACTATAGAAATCACCTTATTCACTTCTCTTCTGTTATACCAGAGATGATAAAAAGAAAAAAAAGAAAGAAAAAGAAAAAGCATTGTACCACAGAAGCTTTGCATCTCTTGCAGGGCTGTCTATACGAGGAAGACAGCTGTGGTCTTTACCAGCCCTTGACAAGTGATTTTTCCAACAATCAGTTGGGAGAACATGCTCTGTTAGGCTTATAATTGATAATATACCACTGTTGAAATATGCCTGTCAGTTCGGCAGGTAGATAAAATTATATCATTGATATTTCATAACAGTTTTCACAGGCAGACTCTGAAACCACATCCTCCCCCTGGCAGATAAAAGGTTAGATGGGAAGATGTGTCAGCAGGATCCAGCCTTCTGCCTCAGCATGGGAGAGAGGAGAGGAGCCGGCAGCAGACCTCTGGTCCTGGGTTGGGCTCTGTGCGTATGGCAGATCACACGCACGTTTGAAGCCTTTCCCAGGGCCCAGCAGAGACGCTCTGTGCTGGGGGAATGCAGCTGGGTATGAAAATGTCTGTATCACAGAGGGGTTAAAATAATGAACAGGGAAATTCAAATGATCTAACCCAAGTCATAATGCCAACTTTTTAAAGAGAGAAGGCAATTAGCTATTGGACACTTCAGAAAGTGCTGCGATTGATCCCTCCATCCCCGGGAACATTTTGCAGATGAGCGCAGGCTTTGGGAAGATGTTGCATGAACATCTAGGCTGCTGAGCATGGAGCAGGCACGCCTGCCTTCACGCACCTCAGTTCCAAGGGGGACGAGGGACGAGCCCAGCCAGAGGTGGCAGAGGGTCCTTTGTGCCTCTGCCCACGTCCTGCTCCCCCTGCCTGTCCCACGGCTGCCCACTCCCAGGCATCTCCTGCCAGAGACTGGTGTGGCTAAACCTACCAGCAGGACCCAGCAAAGCTCTTCAGCAGGGCTGGGGTGGCTGGTGTACAGTTAGGGTGAGGGGCTCAGGCTGCCTTTGAGATTGCAGGGCTCAGAAGGAGCTCAGGACCCCGTAGGAGGTAGGTGTCACAGTCCCACAACATCCAGAAATCCAAAAACTTTTTGGATCTCTTTTTAGAAAGTGTTTGCTGAAAAGAAAACCTAGGGCTGAAACAGGGAGGGAGCCCCAGGACTTCCTACCATCACCACCACCTTGCTGTACATTCTCTGTCCCACCAACAGCTCGGTGTCTGTCCAGTATCAGAGGAGTGCCACAGGAACTGGGTTATGGGAGCGATCAGTTGCTCAGCCATGATGCCCAGGATCCTACAAGACGGTGCCTCTCTTGTGTTGCATGAGAAGGTCCTCGCCTTGTGCAAACCGTTGGTGCGTTCGCTATCCCACATACGTGCTGGTGCTAGAGAGAGAGAACGGATTTAATGACCAGAGGTTGGAAACAGCCTGTGACATGGGGGAGATGGAGAAGGGGACTGCGGGGGCTGTCGGCAGGACTCTGTTGCATCTGTTTGAGGAGACATGGCTCCAGACCAGCAGTTTGTAAGCAGGGAGGGGAGAAGGTCCAATGCATGTACTGATTCAGTGACCTGCAGAATAAAGATGAAAAAACTAAAAAATTTGAAAATGGAAGAAAGCAGTTCTGGAAGCAGAAGGAATAAATTATTTTCTTTTTGCTGCTGACCAGGTGGAAAGCAGCAAGTGAGGCACAAGGCAGAGACCTGGCAGGGCTCACGGCTCCTCTCTGCCAGCCTTCGCTCAGGGGAAGGACGCAGCAGCCTCTGGTTTCTCAGTCCTCCCTTCTCTCTCTTCCCCTCTCTCTTTCCTTCTTTCCTTCCTTCTTTCTTTTTTGGCACAGAACTCAAATCGATTGATTGCAAGAGCAGCTACATAATGTTTTCAACACCCCTTTTATTGTACCCCCTGAATCGTGCCCCACTCTAGTGGTGCTCAGCCGCGAGCCCCTCTGCAGCCCAGTGAAACCAGCTGTAAGGGTGGTTTGGACAGAGGGTTGTTCATCCACAGCCTGACCCATTTAAGCCCCCAATTAGCACATTGCACCGCGACACCAGGGCCTGCCTGGCATTAGCACTTTCTGTTCTGCGACTTCTTCCCATTAGTTAGCGTTACTGACTAACATTTGGAGTCAAATTAAAGGCATGTAGCTAATAGCGAGCTCTGAATTCTCTTCAGGGTTGGCTGCACTGAGTGAAATTAAAGTTCCCGACATCCCCATTCCCCTTCCCTTTACTAATTAGCCCTCCCCAACTCTTAGATGTTGACATTTAAAATGAACTCAGCTAAAATGAGTATTTTTGTAACCAGGGTTTTCAGTGCTGATAATAGGAACACAGAAGGGAAAAAAACCCAACCCTGACTTAGAGGGCAGCCAGGGAAGGTGCCGTGGAGAAGCCGGCTGTCCTCGCTCCTGCTCCACGCACGGGGCAGCGCTGGCGGAGCAGGGCAAGCACTCCTGACACCCAGCCCCGATGGCTAAAGCCTGGGAAGGGGCCATGAAGGTGCCTTGAATTGATGCATTAAGGGGATTTATTTTTTTTCCACGACTCCCTGACAAAGGTCCTTTTTGTGAGAGATTTCTCCCTTCAAGATACAAAAGCCAGTAAATTCTGGGCTAAGTCTGCAAATCCCCAGCTGACGTTTGTGACTTAACTTACTCTGCTGAGTAAAATGCAGAGCATAAAGACGGGATTTTTAGCAGCACTGTGTGACCAGGCTGCCAGACTCTTAAACCCCCAATTTCCTGGCTTTTGATGGGTTTAAATCAGGATAGGTCTAATAATAATGATAGTTGGTACTTATATGCCACTTTATCTTAAAAGCACTGTACAAACATTAATTAATTATAGACACAGACAGTGTCTGCAAATGTATAGCTGCAGATGCACATGGCTTCAGAGCCACGCACACAGCTTTTAGCCAGGAGTCTCGCAGCGTGTGAGAGCACAAATTACATCTGCTGCAGCCCCTCTGCGGGCAGAGCTGCTTTGGGCTGGCATTACCTGCTGGGGCTGGCAGCTGCAAGGACGTGGCCCCGAAAGGTGATTAAAGAGACAACCTCTGACCTGTGTGTGCCTGTAAACACATCACAGGCACAGCGGGACCACGGCTCGGGCGGGTGCCCCTCCGGGTGCTGCGGTACAGGCTTGCTTCCCATCAGTTTATTGACATCTCCCCACCTAAAAGGAGGCTGGTGGTAGGTAATGCAGTAGTGTACCAGGCGGCATGTTCCTTTGTGCTTCAGCCTCTACATGGCAAAGTGGTAAGCATGGTATCTTCCTACGTCTCAGTCCTGGACCAGTAAAAGGCACCTGCTTCCTATTCCTGGCTGGAGAGGTGATAAGCTTTGGGGGTTAGCTCCTGGTTTGGGGCAATTTGCTCTAGCTAGGCAAGGCAGAGGATGAGTAACCGAGTCCTGCCTAGATTATTAACCTCTATGATTGTCCATGTTACTCTTTTGGGGGATGCTCTGGTCCCTAAAATTTATAGGCGATGCAGAGATGAAAACTGCCCATCTCCTACTTCTCCAGATTAAAACAAGGACCCCAATACTGCGTGGAACCTTGCTATTGGCAGTTAGAAACTGCGGCTGCACCAGCCCTCCTCTCCAAAGAGATGCTGCCTGACTGGGATGTGATGGTGTGTGTTGGGGATGCTCCATCTCTGTCTGGGAGGGAGGGAAGGCAGCAGCAGCCATGTAGGAAGGCAGGCTCTGTCTTCACAACCTTTCCCCATCTCTGACCACATGCTGGACATGCAAAAGATCCCTGTTTCCTTGGAAACAGGTTCTTTCTGCATGTGCTGCAGTGAGTAGGGAAAGTTTGCCTTCATCAAACCCCCATGGTGAAAAGAATAAGCTCCAGAGATGCTGTCCTAGGGATGGCAGCCTGATTGCTGCTGCTTCCCTTATTTACATCTCTTTAAGAAAAGGAAAAAGACAATCTGCCTCCTGCCCCTTGCAAAGGAGATCTCTCCTGATTCCTCACGAGCCTTGTCAGCATCTGAGAGCAGAGGAAATTACTTCAGTCACAGACACATCGCTGAGCACCCCAAAACCACGTGTCCGCTCTGCAAAGCTTGGGCTGCAAATGCTGCTCCCCCATGCAGGGGCAAACTGTGGGCGGTGTAGGGACGTGTCACCTCACTTTGTTTCTCTTTATTCACTTTCCAGTAAATTCAGCTCAGAGAGCACAGCTGGGAAGGCAGGAGCAGGGGGCAGCCAGGTGACACTGCGCCGGTGGGCTCTCCTTCGCTTTGCATGGGAATCGGTGCCGGCCTTTGTTTCTTTTCCAAGCTCAGAGCTGCAAACACAGACACCCCAGGGAAATCACAGCAGAGACCCAGGGACGTGCACTGGGCCAACTTTTTTCAGGCTGAATCATGTCTGAGTCTTTCCAGAGGGGAAGTGGGGCAGGGGAGTGAGTCCACCGTGGGTCAGCCACACGGATGTCTACGCTGGCCGTGTCTCTGAACAGCTCAGCACAAGGGGCTTCTTGGAAGATGCCCTCGATTGCAGTGTGCTGCAGGTTTGCCTTTACCTCCCACTTCTCCAGGTTTACCCCCTGTCACTGCACTGACCTGCCCAGGACATGGCCGGGGGCACTCCGGGTGGTGCCGGGGTGATTGATGCTCCTTGTGCCGGAGGAGTGCAGAGTCCGGCCCTGGGTGCTGGGCACTAGGAAGGGACCATGGGAAGGGGAAGGGGAAAACACAGGGGCAATCCAGCTGGACAGCGAGGCTGGAGGTGAAGCGAAGCCCAAAGCCTGGCTCAGAACGGGTGTGTGGGTGTTTAACCCAGCATATGTAAGTGCTCCAGGCCTGCGGTTTAGAGAAACCTCATAAATATTTTAACTTGGGGAGGATGAAAGGAAGACAAATAAATATAGGTTTGGGCTTTTGGGGCATTGCTGTGATCATCTCTTTAGAGAAACAGTTGTTACGCTGGTACTTGGCTCTGCAGAGCGTGGGGGAACGTGGCTGCGGCGTGACGGGGAAGGGGCTGACGCAGGCAGAGCCCGGGTCCTGCCGTGATGTGGGTCCCGAGCATCCCCGCCACAGCTGCCGTCAGAGCTGGGCGAGTGCTGCAATGAAGTAGCCATAGTTAAAAGGGCTATTTATAGCAGAAACGCACAAAAAAAGCCTAACTAAACCCAGTTTATTCATTTTCTGACAAGTATTTCCATCAAAATTTTTATTTTGGAGAGAGGAAAAACCAAGAAAAAAGGTCAAATGTTTCTGTTGAGGGGGTTTTGCTCCTATTATTCAACCGGGATTTGCCAAACTAAACCAGTGATCAAAGCCTTGAGTTTTGATCCGGAAAGGGTGGGCAAATGTTGTGAACATTTTTGTCATTCTCCTGCGCTTGTTTTGACTGCCTCTACCTCTAAAGTTTTGTTTGAATTTGAGAGTGAAATTTAATTTGATTATTTTTACAGCTAGAAAGCAATGAAGAATGAATAAATACTCTTTGCTGAACATTTCATTTGAAGAATACACTAAAACCCACTGAATTAATGATTCAGCGATTGAGGCTGTGAATTTTGGTTAATCGTCATTTTAAAAGCTATACTGGTATAATTTTGCAAGCTGAGGAATATCATAAAATGTTTCAGTTGCTTTGCTGTCGTAATTATACAAGACAGACACTGTACAGATGCAGTTGTTCTGGTACATGGGTGCACTGTGCTGGTACAAATTGCTCTGGTTCCCAACCCGGAGCCGTGCCAGCATAAGCACGTGTGTACCATAAGACTGAACATCCACCACCGCGGCAGATGCGCAGCCGGGGGGTGGTTTTGGTGGAGCTGTCGCAGTTTTGACCAGGGAGGTGGTTTAGATGTCAGATTGCATTTGCACGTTAATGCCAGGCATTAATTACCTGGATCTGTTTGGAACCCGCTCACTGCGACTCTGTAAATATTTGTGACAAAATTCAACATCCACAAAAAATCTCTTGATTCTTGGAAATTCAGACCTTGTTCTCTAAGACTTGCTGTGGGTTTGCTGAAGTCACTGGCAGCCTTTCCAAGGATCGCCTCAGTTCTCTGGCTGTCTGCTGCTCATGGGCTTATTTTGAAGAGAATCCGCTCCCTTTTTTGAGCAAATATGGATGCAGTTTATGGAACTGATGCTCAGCCGATTCCTTTGGTTTCAGTATAAATCCCAGGAGAGATCAGCATTTTGCTTTAAAATCTTTGAGCAGCTCAAACAGAGGGATGGATAAAGAGAAATGTTTGCACAATCTCTTTGCAAATCAAATCTTTAACGTCGTGCATTGCTCTGGAGAGGCGGAGAGGAAAGATAATCCCAGATTTTGACTTTGAGCTTGCAAGGCAAAGCTGTCCTTCATTGTAAAATCAGTGGGAGTTTGTCCTGCAATGGAACCGGAGGATCTGGAGTCCTGAGACATCAAAACAAATTACACTGCGATCTTTTTCTCAGTCTGACTCCAGGAGGTTTCGTCTCGTGCCAAGCGCACGCAGAGTGTGAGCGTTTTGACATGTTCTCCTAATCCTGGGATTTATAAAGCGCTTAGCGACACACACAGAAGTGATTCATTACTGCAGCAGCATCATGTAGCCTCGTATGCAAAGCAGGGAGAGCAGTCGGTGGCTGCCTGCCACGGCCCCTCACCTCTAACACCCCAGCACTGATGCTCATGCAAAGCCACCGCTTTTTGGGGTTGTTTCTGGGGGGTGCTCAGGGTATTGCCCAACACAGAAGCTTCAGGACCATCGGTGCCTCCAGGTCTGGGCTCACCACATCTCCATGCTCTCTTGCTGTATGGAAAAGGGAAAAATGTGCGAAGGGATGGACCCAGGAGCAACCCTGGGGTCCCAGCCTCATCCGTGGCACACGGGTCCTGGGGTGCTACAAGCACTGCGTGGAAGCCAGGGCAGCAATTCACCTTTTCCTCTTTGCAAAACTACTGATTCCTCAACATCTTGAAATTCCCCAAATGTCTGTAAATTTGAAATATGGGTTCCTTCCTAAAGCTTAGGAATGCTGCTGTCCTGCGCTGGAGGCTGATTCCACAGGTAGTGAATAAATTCTGGGTTTTTGTGGGTCTGGGCTGAGGTTTAGAGGTACAGAGGTGCTGCTCAATATCTTTAGGACCTTAAACACCTCCACAAAGCTGGTGTTTGGTAACCAGCCAGGGAGCTTCACCCAGCAGGTGGCTTGTAGCCAGCCATGGTGCAGGGAACCAGCGTAACGCGCACTCATTATCTCTGCCTTGCTCAGAAAGGATATTGTGATTTTAATAACTTCTTGGATCCATTTTTTCCCTGGTAGCTCTTGTTGCCTTGGATACAGGCTCTGGAGAGGCTCAGCCCTGCTAAAGATGGTAGATCATTTAAATGGAATAGAAGATGAGGTGCGGATTTGCAAACTGCTTTAGCTCTCATAGAGAGCTGGCTGGGAGCGCTCCAGCAAAGCTGAGCTTCCTCGGGACACACCAGTTTGTTAGAAAGGGCATTGTTCACAGGAACGTGACACCAAAACTTCTTTGGCACAAGGTTAGATAGATGCAATCCCTGATGCGTCTGTGTGACAGTGCCAGTCTGGAAAAAACAGAGCCCCGAGGCTTTGGTAAGTGGCATCGCACCGATTCCCAGGGCACTGGGACCAGGAACAAAGCTGGACCTTGGCACCTTTGGTAAGGGGCTTCAAGGACCTCTGCTCTGCTGCCATCCTCTTCCTCCTTAACCACTGCCTCTGTCTTCACTCTGGACTTCACAAGGTCCCACAGGACCTGTGTGCAGGGTGGTTTGAAGGCTGTCAGCTTTTTCAGCATGTGTCCATGGCACTCCAGTTCTCCTGGGTGTTTTGATTCAAAGTGTGATTCCCATTTCTAGCACCCCCTCATTCCCTTTCTCCCGGCCCGCTTACACATGCAGCTTATCTACAGATAAGCCATGCAAATCGGAGAAATTCTCATTTCATGCCGAGAGGTTACCCACCCCTAAAGGTCACCAAAGCTATTAAAGAAAAACCCTCGTGCCCAGGGCTTTGGACACCTAATTTGGCTTGCTTTGGTCAAATTTCACGCTGCTGTAGTTTTTGATTTATGCACTTTGAAAGTCTTTTGCTGTGCTGGAGAAAGCCCGCTCATGGTGCCTGTTGTAATCAAATAGCTCTAGCTTTTCTGAGATGCCTTTTCTTCTTTTAATGACTCTGGGGTGTCCAGGCCTGTCCTGATGGTAAACAAACTAAATGAATTGCTTTTGCTTCCTGGTCCCCATCATAAACAGATTTGGATATGACGGCTGCCTGACAAATCATTGAGATCATTTGATCACTGTCAGAGTAGATCAGCCTGACTTGAGACAATGCACTAAACCTCGATTTGCTGCTGGGGTTACCAAGTATGAGATGCTAATGACACTGTGCTCTTGGAAATTATTTCTTAATTGCTTTATTGTAGCTGGCAGAGATCGTAGCCTTGCCGTGTTAGGTGACACGGCAGAGCTGTGAGAGGAACTGCGCAGCCAGAGACACCCAGCACCCAGCCAGCACCCACGCTGCAGCGCAGGTCTGCCCATGCCCTGGGGCAGCAGGAGAGAGGCCAAGCCCAAGGGACTGGGCTGGCAGTCCTCTCCCTCCACAGCTGAGAATGCTGATGGCTAACAACCTACGGGCAGGACCAGGGGAGACGTGTTTGTGTGGACTAACCTGGGACCTTCAGCTCTTTTGCCCCGAGTGTGGAGCCAGGGAACTTCTGCCATTGCATCCCAGCTAGTTTCCCCAGTTTCTGCCTGCGGATGCTCCTGTGCTGGATGGAGTTGGTCATCTCTGTCTGTGCCAGCCCTGCCTACCACACGACATGCTGCCAGCCTGTGGGAAGGACTCCGGAGATCCTGGGAGGCCTTGGGAGCTTCACCCTTCGTGCTGCCTCAGGGAGAGGGCAGCAGGGGCCCAGGAGAGGAAGGAGGAATCATTGAGGAAGTAGCAGCAGAACAAAGAAGGAAAAAAAAAATCTTTTTTCTTTGCTTAAAAAGAAATCTCAGCCTTCCTGGAGAGAAGAAAAGAAGAGGAGGGAGGTAGATGCACCACACAAAGAGAAGAAAATGTGCTGAGAAACCACAAGGCGTTTAAAAGCTCACACAGGAAACCAAACCCACTTTGATATCCCCTCTCATTGGAAATGTTTGAGGCCAGAATAATGCTGCCATGATTTATCACACAAAGGGATGAGAAAGTGAGTGGATCGGAGAGCTCCTTTCTTGTTCTTAAGACAAAAAAAATGCTTTGTATTAAATTACAATGTATAAGCAAAAACCCCTTAATAAAATGCCTATTTGCAGGCATGTATTTGCTGAGTGGTGATGTGTGTGCCCTTCCAAGAACAGGCAACTGTGAAAGCAACAGCCATCGTGCAGGAGAGGAGCCACCTTCATCAGTGTGTAAGAACATTTCTGCACTGCTTACCACTTGGTACACACACCTGAGCCAAATGCTGCTGGATGTCACCCCTGCCAAGAGTCACTCTGCTGTCTTCAGCCTTTGAGAAAGGGCTCAGGTTGGCAGTCATTGGGGTTCATGGCCAAGGGGAAACTGAGGCACAGTCAGGGAATTTTCCCACACTAGAAGCCTGTGAGCACCAAGTAACCCATCTTCCAGGCCAGAGCTGTGTGCCCCAAAGGATTGGCTATACCTTAATTTCCTCTCTCCTCCTATTTGTCCAATGGTTCAGGTTGATAGCCTTTATTTTATGCTTGTTTAAGTTAATTTTGTAGTTAGCGGACAGAAGAGGCATTTTGGCTGCGTGGTCATTCGTAGCTGGGTACGATCAGGGCAGCTGTAAATTGTGTCTGGTTACCAAGCAGTGAGCAGATGCAGCAGTGCCCATGTCGAGCTGTTCATGTCTGTTCAAAGGAGAACACTCTGTGCCAAATGGTAAATTTGCATGGAGGCAAATTGGTCCTGCTTCTTCCCTAAATACAGAGCGGATGTGACCTGAGTCCTTCACGGGAGTAGAAAAAACTCAGCAAACTATTTTTCCTTAAATGTTCATCCAAATAGATGGCAGAGGAGTTACTGCTGAACAAATGAAATATGGAGCTATATCAAAATCAACTTTTTTAACAGGGAAGTGTTTATTATATACTGTGCTTTTTTTTTGCCCTGCTGGAAAAAAAAAGCGTTCAAAATGAACATTTTTTAAACTGATGAAAAAATCAATGTTACAAAAATAAATGCTTAATTTTTCATTTAACATGTCCCCATTTTTTAACTTCCAGATTACATTTTCAGTAATTTGACTTTTCTGCCTGTCATAAACAAGCTGTATCAGACTGTCTCTCTGGCTGGGAAGCCCATGTTGGTGTCTCTGTCTCTCACTGTGCTTGGGAGGGAGGTAGCAGCTCCAGAGCGGGATATTTCCCAGCTTCACCAAGGAGACAGAATGAGAAAACCTCAGTCCACGACTGTTGGAGCCCCGTGTCTTCTCCCCATGAGGGAAGCAGCATTTTGTGTCACCCACCCCTGAATTTCTTCCGTCTGGGACCCATTTTGTGTCTCTCTGCCTGAAGCTGGGAAAGGGAAGGAGATCCTCAAAGATGTTGGTTTTTAGGTTATTCCAAATCTGGCTGAAACTGAGGAAAACTGAATTAAACCTTGCAGAAGAGGGATATGGCTCAGACACAAACACAGAAAGTGAGGGGAGGTTTGGAATAAGCCTTTTAATAACTGGGGGGAGGGCAGGAGTGCTGTGGCACAGCCATGCACCCCAAGAGCAGCCGGAGAGGGCAGGGGGGGTCCCTCGAGCCAGGTCTCCCGTCCCCAGGCTGGGCTGGCGTGCGGGGGGCCCAGGAGGCCGGTGACTTTGCTGGGTGCTCTGCACAGCCCGGGGGGCAGCAAGGGGGACGGCTCAGCACCTGGCTGGCGAGAGCCCCCCCTTGAAGTCCAGCCGATGCCACGAAACCCTCTCCAAAGTAATTAGAGGGGAAGGCGCGGAGGCAGAGGCCAATTTGCATTTTTAACAGCGCTGGCTTTGAGGTCTCCCTGTGGCCTTTGAAGGTTAATGGGTTCCCAGCACATCTTCTTGCAGCTACCGTTTGGTCTTCAGCAAGGGGCTCCGGAGGGGAGGCAGCTGCCTCTCTGCTTGGTATAAATGGGGGGAAGCAGGATTTTAGCGGCGAGGATGCAGCCAGTTTGCTTTCAAAGTCAGTGGAGTTGAGCTTCTTGCAGAGGGCGACCTGCTGGGCACTGGAATGGGTGAGCGAGTCACTTCAAAGTCAACATCGGCTCCCCGTGCCACGGCTGGCGGCTGGGTCTTTGCGGCGCTTCTTGTTTGAGATCTGATTTTCGGGGGGAGCAGTTTCGTGTGCTGGCAGGCGGAGGTTCCGTGAAGAATTCTCCCTTGGGCACGGCCTTGCAGCGACAGCCCAGAATCTTCTCTTCCAGGGAGCGGCAGCTGAACAGCACAAGTCTGGGGAGCTCGGCTGCCTGGGCATGCTGCTGAAAGGCAGTGCACCAGCCTCTCCAGCTCTGCTCACCCCCTGCCCCGAGTCTTGGCATCATTTATGCCACCATTAGAGAGACGAGACATGCAGACAGTCCTCTCTCACCTATACTGGTCCAGCACAGGGTCACAGACCTTGCTAGGACCCAGCATGACCACGCAGGGTGCTTGGGGCTCGTCAGGTCCATGTTAGCCACTGATTTTCTTCTAGGTCTAACGTGCCTTCAGAACAAATCTCCCCATAGTGAAGAACAGATACTGCCTCTTCCCAGTCCCCACTCCTATGTGATGATGCGGTGTTGTCCGAACACACACACACACACGCACTGTGATCTATTTTAAATGGCTGCATTAATCCTGCTGTGGCAGCTGAGGCTGAGGCTGCGCTACTTGTAACCAGAGCCTAATTCTGCTCCCAGCCCCTGTGATTTATCTTTATTCCCTGCATATGCAATGAGGTGTAAAGCAACCCCTGCCACCGTCAGCATCACCTGGGCTTGATTTGTTTCAGCAAGAGAGCGCTACTTTTTCTTTTATCCTAAGCAAAATGCATATTTGAATGGGATTAAATCTAAACCCCTTCAAATGCTTAATTCTGACTGGAATGCAAATAGTCCCTGCGGACCACGGCAGTGGTTCCAGACAGCAGGGTGAGGATGGCAGTTGTGTTATGCCTCAAAAATATTTTCAATTGCAAAACAAAAGTGGGAAGAGACACCTTAAATGATGTGAAAATAACGCTGTTTGAATTAATGTGTCAGCCCTGATGGATGCTTCTGCTACCCAGAGTTTTGAAAGGGCTCTGACGGGTAAGATATTACCAGGTGAGATTTACCTACAGCCCATGACTTCTAGTCAGCAAAATCTTAGATGAAAACCTATTCTTCACTCTACACTGACTTCCAGAGAATATTGAATCAAGATAAAGACCTAGAGGGCCACATACACAAAGGTATTTTGGCATCTAAGTCCCATTAATTTCAATGCAAGTTTTGGCATTTTCAGATGTTATCTTTAATTTACTCGAGTGAAGGAGCGTCAGTCCTCATCCCCAGCTCACTCAGTGCATGAGTGCAGGCAGGGTGAAGGTCTGGGCTGTGAAGAGCTGGCCAGCCCTGCCTGCAGCCCCTGGACTGCCAGGGAGCAGAGCTCCTGGAGCTCTCCTGGGGATGGACAGTGGCTGCAGGGGCTCCGGGTGCTTCCTCTGCTCCACTGTGCCAAGCGCAGTTTCTCAGCTTGTCTTCCCTATCATCATTTCAAAGGTCCACATTCATATATATGTTTTATTGTGCACTTATCTTCCTCCCAGAGTGAGAGAATGACCTACATATACAGGTGTTAAAGCCTGGAAGATGCCGGACTTTCTAAAATGGGTGGTATAAGGATTTGAATCAGCAGTGCCCTGCTTCTTTCCAAACAGGCACACTCGTTCCTGGATGGGGACCGTGCTTATGTGCACATCCTTTCTTCTTCCTCCGCTCCCTCCTCCCCTCCGCGACCCAGGTTGGGTGCTGATTCGTGGCACTAAACCTGCAGAGCAGCCCGTTCCCACCGCCCGGGGCCAAAGGAAAGGAGTGGAAGTAAGAGAAAGCAGAAGGCAAGGATCACAATGTACATGCTGGACAAAATCCTGTCTCCTGACCTTTGAAAGAGGCTGCCAATGCCCGTGAAGGTGGGGATGGATTGCTGCCTTTGGGCCAGGTGAGATGACAGAGCTGTGTCCGGTGCCGCTCCGGACTGGCAGCACCAGAGGAAAAACAGCTTTTGAGATCCTGAAGGGCTGCCTCCGAGCAAACGGGGCTTTTATTTATCTTCCCTTTGACTCTCAACATGAGCTGAACTTTCTTTCCTCTTTCTTCCTTTCTGGCACAGGTAGGGATGTGCTCTGACAAGAGGATAAAAATAGAAAGCGCCAAGTGTTCTTCAGGGAGGAGAGTGGCTGCAGATGTGCCTGTGAGGTGGGGACCGGCTTGCAGGAGGTCTGGGCTTTGTTCTCCTCTCAGCTCTAGTGCATTCTCACCCTAAACTTTTGTAAGTCATTAATGACTGGATTCTCCTCGTATGCAGTGGTAGAGCTAGAAAGGAAATTGGTTTCTTAACCCCGATGATTTTACAGCAGTGTAATTTCTTTCTCCCCTGAACTCTCTGTGAAAATACCACCAAGGCTTTTCAGCTCTTTTCAGGAGGAGAGAAATCACAGATAGCTCTCGGCACAGTGACTCCTGCCCCTTGGGCTGGGAGAAGAACAGCCCGTGTCCCTGCTGTGTCCCACAGCCGGTGCCAGCCGTGCACCCGGGGCAAAGGCAGCGAGAGGAGCCTGCGCTGCTGGGGCAGGGGGTCCAGCCTGGGGGCTGAGCTGTGTTTGCCAGCTGGGGACTGGGACAGCAGCGCTCCAGGGTGGCCAATTTGCTCTCAATCCCATGTGCAGGTCCACTGCTGCGCTGTTGGCTTCTGCGAGGACATTTGTGACATGCCCATGGAGCCAGAGTGGGGGCTTTGCTGGTTGGGGTCTCACTGGTCCGTGGGGGATCGGGGCCTCAGCCTCTCTGTGCCTTAGAAAGTGTCATCTTGGTGTGTTCAAAGTTAAATTGATCCTTTGCTGGTTCAGGGCCTGTAGGAATGCTAAAAATGCATTACAAAATACCTGGGAAAAAACAGTTTCACCACCTTCTCTTTCTACCCACTAGGCAATTACCAAGTGAATACAGAAATAAATAAAACATCCCCATAAACAGAGACATGCAAAGGAAATTAAGCACCTTCTCTTCACAGCTGGTGAGCTCCCTGCCCCAAGGCAGAGCTCGCTTGGGGCTCTGCCTGCTGGAGGTGAAATTGTGGTACCCCTCAGTGCCCCACTGCCTTTCCCAGAGCAACAGCCAAGCTGTCCTGCAGGTAGGCTTATTTCAAGACAGCCACTGTTCCTGGTGGGTAGGGGCTGACCGCTGGATTTGCCACTCACGTCCTGTGTGAGTTCCAGGTTGAGTTACTTTAAACATGTTGTGTCTTCAAAAACCCCACTGCTGATCTGCAGTGAAATACAGAGCTGTTCCGAGCGCTTTGCACCACTAAGTGCTTTGAAATCACGATGCAGCTTGAAGAAGTGGAGCTGGGGATGGATCGTACAGGGTGTGATGTTCTGTAGAGGCTATTGGCCAGCACGCAGCCCTGCCCAGGTGAACTTGCTCCCTGCAGCAGATGCATTTTGGACCTGTGCAGCCCATGGAATTAATTACACCTAATGCTAAGGAAGGTTTTGACATCCAGATGGAAGAACAAAGGCATGGCAGAATTCTTTTATTTGTTCTCAGTAAACTAGTGGCTGATCTAGGAAGGCAAACTAGATCCTGTCCTGCCACCAGCCCAAGGTTACAGCACCCACCAGTGCCCTGTTAGTCCAGTCACTACAGATCCTCGGCAGTCACAGGGAGCACCAGGACCAGCGGTGGTTACGTGGAGCAGTTGCGAGTAGCCAACAATATTGCAATTAGCTGTACAAATAAAGCTGCGCTTGCTTTTGTCTCCACAGGTCCAGGGGATCACAGATTCTGACCACGCTGCCTCGCCGTCTCTGCCGCAGGGCTTCCCCAGCCCCAGCGGGCTCCGAAAGGTCAAAGTCTTGGCAGTGGCACAGCTACAGAAGGGAAAGAAAGAGGAAACGTGTGTATGCATTAAGAAAAGAAAATCCTAAAAGAATATTGATAGTGGATGCTTTTTATTGTGAGGGAGGAAAAACACCCTAAGAAAAAATGGGGCTGTGTTCTGTGTAAAGCTCTTCAGAGGCTGAGATGAATATTTTCTGTTTGAGCATGTAGCATTTAAAAGCCAGTGCTTTCTCCCCAGCAAGATAAGTAAGGGTTTTATTTGAAACTTGCAGTATCTACACTTTGCCAGCTGCCAGGAGCTGGGTCCCTCTGAGCCAGGCAGCACAGGCAGGGGGGGCAGAGGAAAGCTCTGCCCGCTGCAGCAGCCACACAGCTTTTCCTCTGCCTCTTCCCCCCTCTCCAGCTGCAAAAACCTCGGAATCAAAGCAGCTGTGGGTAGGAGCACCCTGGGTCCTGGCTTGTTTGAGACCAAAATGAATTTCAAAGTAACTCCCACTCTGCTTGCTTTTGCTGGGCATTCATGAAACGTGGAAGGCCGTGGGGTCATGATCTCTGCCTCTATCTTCATGTTTCATCCCACTGTCCATCCGCAGCTTATCAGAGCGTTTTCCACGTAAATCAATAGCAACAGAGATTTCTTCATAGACTGTATGGCATCAAGGTTAAAACTCAGCTGTGTACTTTTAGAATTTTCTTTATTTTTTTAGGAGGTTTTTGATCATTTATATTTAAGATGTGAGGATTTAGCTTTCTTACTGGCTAGAGTTTGCTGCCGTATATCTTTAAAGCACTTACTAAATAGGTGCTGTTTTCTTTGTACAGGAAAGAGAAGCAGGCACAGGCAGAAGCACATTGCACCAAGGAGCCAGTGCTGGAGGTGGAGGTGCAGCCTCGTGCCAGGTTTTGCTGTGCTGCCCCGGCCCTCGGGCTCAGTGGAGTCTGTCTGTCCCTCTCAGCAGTTGCCAAGCCTCCATTTTTCATACCCACCCCATTTTGCAACAAGCAACATTTGCAAATGGTTCTCCAATGATTTAGGAGTTGTGAGCTTCCACTTGTAATGCACCCACAGCAATGTTGGGATGGGGATCAGCCCAGCCAGGATTTGGTACCCTCGCAGCGGGAGCAGCTGGGCTGACGGCTGAGCCGGGCAGCGGGGTAACGCTGCCAGCCCCCCCCATCCCACCCGTCCATCCGTCCCACCAGCGCAGGAGGCAGAGGGTCAGCTCCAGCTCACTGCGTTGATGTTTGATGGGAGGACTTTCTGAAACAAATGAAAGCAGTGATACTTTTATTAAACATGGAAGTGGACAGGAATTTGCATTAATGTCTCCTTTCTGGACAGCAGAAGTCTGCACTTATCCAGAACATCCAATTCTTATCCCTGTCAATGCAAATATTTGCCCCTGACCACAGCGGAAATGAAAAGTTTCTCCATTATGTATTTATCGGTTTTAAAAAGATGTTTTCTAAATACTAGGAGACAAGGAGAGGAGGGCAAGAGGTTACCTGTATTACTCCGAGACATGAGCTAAATCCGCATTTCAACCATGCCATTTCCTGCACGACAAAGTCCTTTTCCTTTGCTGATGTCTCCCGTTCTGCACCATAACCTCCAGTGAGGGATTACAGGGCCAGCAGCCCTTACTAATTACAAGCCCTCCCTGCTCCCAGAATAAATCAACAGCTTGGGATATAACTGACAAGACTGAAAAAGGAAATACTGATGTTATGTTTGTTGAAGTCTTTCAGACCGTGCTTTCTAGCAATCATCCACACACGTAAGCATCACTGGAAAACCAGCTGAGATTTCTGCACCATCACCCGACTCCAGGAGCTGGTGCCAAAGGAGGAAGCATCAGCCAGCACAGGCTGTTTTACAAGCGTGGCTGTGGCAATCCTGCTTTTTAGTTATTAAATCCAGTGAGACTGAGATGGCACAGCTGATTTCTGACTCCATGGGTGAAGACTAAACTGCACAGGGAGTTTTTTGGCAGCCCTGCAGACTGCAGCTAGTGCAGAGGGGGGGTTTGTGACCGTCCTGGGATGAGCACAGCACTGGCTGGAGGTTGGGTAATTTTATATGGCTGCTTTGCTGCTGCTCTGCTGGTGAGGCTCTGCTCCTGGGCCAGGGTGGGAAGACAAATGGCTCGTGCTGTTCAAAGGGTCGAGTTCCTCCTTAGGTAACTTTAAACTCAATCACGCCTGACTTTGCTTGCAAAGAAATCTTGAGATGCCTTGAAAGCCTGGTGCTGCCTCATTTACTCTCTGTCGCGCTGACTTTCCTCCTGCACAAGCATGCGGAACCGTGCCTGCTCGTTTTTGCAGATTTGCTGCCAAAACAGGGTAGGATTTCAGCGTGAGGAATGAGTGTGATTTGGGAGAAAGCCCAGCAGAACGTCACTTAGCTGGTGCCAGGATTTACGATGCTCTTCTCCTGGAGCCCGTGTGCCAGGCTGCCACATCTCGGTGGCCCACATTGCTCTGGGCTCGGTCACGGTGCCCAGGGCAGACTCGGACCCTGCTGCGCTGAGCAGCGAGCTGGGGCTCGCAAAAGAGGGGGTTGAGGTGGTGGCACCCACCCCAGGGCAACGCTCGCAGCCTCTCCTTTGGGGTAACCCTCTTACCTGTGCCCTTTTTGAAGGCTGTGTTGAAAAGCCCATCTCTGAACATCAGGATTTGGCCGCATCAGCCAGCTCGTCTCCCAGCACTGAATGTGGGCCATGTTTAAAGCTTCCAACTTTTTCAGGCAAACGCTTTTTGTCTGCTATCTAAGAAAATCAGGCCCTGATTACTGATTAGACCTAACTACTTGCTGAAATATTGAACAAACATGAACAAAAGTTAGAGCAAAAAAATTATTTCAGGGAAGCGTAAGCCACAAAACAAACCAGTAATAATGTATTATTAATATATTAATGTCAGCATTAATAGTAATGCAGTGTTTTTCAGCTGTTTCAGTAATAATGCTACAGCTTTATGTATTAATAAGTGTAGTAATATTAATGCCACTTTCTGCAATAAATAACATTTATAATAGCATTGCTTCTCAGGGATTGTTTAAAACTTCTGCTCCTTGCACTTTTTTGTCCAGCCAGCATCCCCTCCCCAGGGCTAACGGGTGTCCCCTCGCAGAGTATGCTCAGCGCAGCATCTCATTGCTCACAGGACTAAGACAGCTCTGAATTTCTGCTGCTGAATTTCCTGGGTAATTCCCATGCCTCCAGCCAGGATCAAGGGTCCTCTTTGTTTTTATAGCCTTAAGTTCTTCATTCTGTATTCCTCTGCAGGGGACTGGCAACCAACAGAGGCTCAAGGAGAGGACAGAGAGAGCCACCTGTATCCTATTAACAACTTTCTGGTCTTCCCTTGAGCCTACAGGTGGGTTTCAGACTAGTCAGGAGAAAAGGTTGTGGTTAAATCAGCAGCTCCATCTGGTTCAAGGCTCTAATAACAAGCAGATGAGTTGTTCCACCTGGTACTTGGTGAGACTGCTGCTGGGGGCAGTTTCTCTGCCATACTCGCAGGGTTGGTGGGCAGGAGGATGTTGGCCATGAAGCAGCTGCCCTGGAACAGCCCAGGAGGGTGTGGGGATGCTGCTGGGAAAAGAGGAGAGTCCGACTGATCCGGACACACACAAAACCCCAAATGGGGGTTTTAATGGAGCTGTTATGGTCCTAAGTTAGAAAGAAGAGTATGTTTTTGCATGGCTCAGCCCCTTCCCCAGCGCTGTCTGCTGAGCTCTCTTTTTTTTTTTATCAGAGGTGATGCGTGTTGCAGGCACCCAGGGAGAGCTAAGAAAACAGTGGGCTGGAGAGGTGGGATTTTACTGATCAGCAGCATCTCGCTGCTGTCCCACGTCCTTGCTGGGTGGAGGACCCTGTATGTGATGCTGTTGGGTACCGTGATGCTATTAGCTACAAATTAAGCTTTGTAGCTTGGCTGTGATGGCTTGAATCTCCTGCCCTGTGCAAAGCTTTCAGGTCCTCACTGCTGGGAATTGGCTATCAGAAATCTTCTGGCTTGTTTGTGGTTGCTGTGTTCTACAGCAAGGGGTAGGTCAGCTTAGACCTATTTTTTACAAAGAGCTTGTGAGCCTGCAGGCTCCTTGTTGCTCTTTTTCTTTCTTAATTGGCTTTGAGTGCGTATGTGTGGATGTGCATGTGCCTGCCTCCCTCATCAGCAGCACCCCTGGTATTCAGCGGAGTAATTAGAACATCTAAATCTTCCCTATATGTCATCCAGACTTTGTAAAATTAACTGTGATTACTGGCAACAGCCTGCAGACGTGCCGGATCCCACCCCAGCTCCCAATAAGCATAACTGCTCCTCGCTGTTCCTCTGGAAAGCCTTGTGCTTGCTGCCATGCACGAGCTCCTTCCTACTCGCTTTTATATTAGCGCAGAGTTAAATGACTTTCACTTTTGTTGACTCTGGGACGATTTATGAGGAGTTGCACACAACTGAAATCAGAAGTGCTTCTTGGTTGCTGAGCAAACAAAAGCCCTCGTTTCGGTGATGGCTCTTGAAATGAATCCCTCCCCAACCCCTCGCTGGATTCGGCAGTAGGTTGAGCTGCTTGGGTACCGCGGGGAGACCTGGTCCGCACAGCCCGTGGTGGAGCAGTGCCCTCTCGCAAAGAACCCTGAACCTCCCCACGGGCACAAGTATATATGTGTCTGTGTATAAATATATATATTTACTATACTATATACAAAAACAAAATACTATATATAAAAATTAAGAAATGCAGGCTGTTTGGAGGACCCAGGTTTATGCCTTGCCCCACAGGATAGCGTTATTTCTGCAGTCTTGGAACACAAATGGCCAGTCATCCATTTGGCTTTGCCATATTTGCTTTTTAATGACCTGTTGTGGGAAGGTGCCAGTTTGAGTAACAAAGTGGGGGCAGGGGAGGCTAAGGAGCAGGTATTGGTCATTATTAGTTTCTTGTTAAATGAGGTAGGAGATTGACCACTTGCCCATTTCCTTACCGCACAGGTTAAGTGGTGTGAAGAAATACAGAATTTTTCTTTCTGAAGTTTTTTCCTCTTCCTCCCTTTCTCCCTCCCAGCCCAACTGGCACATACAGATCGGCACCACATCTTATCTTTCCAGCTTGAGTGCTGCCCAGATGTCTTTCACATTTCTCTGTGAGGATCTTTCCTTGAAGATGCTGGGTCTCTCACACTTTTCCCAATTAAAAAAAAAAAAAAACGCCGGGGAACTAACTTTGCTAATGAATTTGCTGATTGGAATCATTAAGGACATCTCAGCATCATGGCTGCTCTTTTCTCTGCTTTCAGGACCAATATTGATTGCTGTTTTAATTTAAATCTTGGACAAAATCCTTCATTTTTCTTTGGAGTTCTCCGACGTGGCTTGCCATGAGAACCGATCGCTGTTTCCTGGGGGCGTAGCGCAGTGGAATAGCAGGTGAGAGGGATGAAGAGCCTTGAGCAGTGTCCAGGCACAGCCGTGACCTACGGGCAGGGTGGGCGATCCCCCCGGGCTCTGAGTGGGGAGGGGGGAGCCGTGGGGGTGTCAAGGACCTACCTCGGGAGTGCTGAAAAACTGGTAATTATGGGGAAACTGCTTCAAAATTCAACCAAGAGGAGGCAAGGGTGGCATTTTCAGTAGGGAAGTCTAGTGCTCTGGTGTCTCTCTGCTCTCATTATATGCTTTCCAATTGCTCTTATATATGCTTCAAAGGTTAATATATGTTTGTGATGAGTGCACTTTGTATAAATGTTAATTAGCCCGGGTGCAATTCAAGGAATTCTTCCCTCAATAATAAATGCTTTTTCTGTATTTTTAGCCACCATTTTTATTAGTACTCGCTCTGCTGTTTATCTAGGAGATGACTCGAGAGAAAAGGCTGGTGGGGGCCGCAGTTTGCCCCCCTAGAGCAGCAGAGGCTCGGGTGTTTTGGGGAAGGTGTCCGGCTGCTGCAGGAGCTGCTGCACCTCCGAGAGAACCGCCCCGAGACTGGGACCAGCAGCAGCTGATGGTGGGGTTGGACTCTTTAATGTCACTGGGTGATTTAGGGACCCAGAACGGAAAATGGGGTGCCTCGCCTGGGGCGGGGGCTGCTCTCCCGGAGCAGCCCGTTCTTGCGCTGGCACTCTGCTGTATCCGTGCAGGAGAGATGGACACGTGCTCCCAAAAAGCTTGCAGATCTGAGGTCCTTCCATCCCTAAGCAATGCGATGTCCAAAATCTCTCTGGTTCCACTTCTGTGTGGGCTTATGGTGCATCCAAAATGCTTGTGGATGGGGAAACTCAAGCCGCAGACTTCATCTCTAATTTTCATGGGTTACTAAGTGAATGCCCTTCCATTTGCGATGTGGGGGGACAAAATGGGATTTCAATCAGTGGGAAGGGAGAGGCAATTTCCCAGCTCCCATTAGCTGGTAATAATTGCTTTGAGAGCAGAGGTTTAATCTCAGGATTTCATACAGAAGCGTCGCTCTCCAAGCGAGTTTCCAGTGATGTCTGTTCTCACCACGGTGGCCGGTCCCTTCCCCGAGTGCCGCATCTGAAGTCTCCTTAAAGACTCCTTAAATCCAGAGCCCCAGAGTAGGGCTGCAGCTCCCGTGGCTGCGAAGGGCATCTCCTCCGGCCAACCCCGCTGCCTGGGGGGGATTGTGGCCTGGAATCGGCAGGCAGACACCCACAGCGATAACACGGTGTCTTGGAGCAGGCTCCCCCCTTGCCTCAGTCACCATATCTTTGCAACGCAAAGGTCAATTGAATTCATTACAGTGTAAAAATGAAGTTCTCTGATTGATTGAAGGTTCCTCTTTAAGACTTCAAATAAATGTGTTGGTTTTACTTGATAGAATGCTTTAAAGGTCCATTATAAAATACCCTTTTATATGAGAAGTAATTTCTTTACATCATTTTTCTTTTCCTTAATTTTTGTGGAATATAATTATCCTTTTCCCCTGCTTACCTCCTTTTCTTTTTTAATCGATTTTTTTTTTCCCTTCTTTTCCCTCCCCAGTGGAAAGTAAGCAGCATTATTTAAAGGGACACAGAGATAAAATACAGTGGTATGATGGATACAATGGATGGAAGATGAGATGGATCCATCCATCTCAGACTTCCAATGGCTCCCATTACTCACTTGATTTCAGTCTCCCGTTTTCAGGATGAGCAAAGCTGGAGGATAGTGGGATGCTCAGATTCAGACACAGCATGGATGGTTCAACACACCTTCCCCATGCTCCTGCTGGGAAGGGGTGGGGGTCCTTGGGGCTGCCAGCCCCCGTTTCCCTGCGCCAGCTGCTGCCGCTCCAGCCAGCGCAATTGTGTCCTGCTAAAGGGTAATGGGATAATTCCTCGGGGCATGGTTGTGGCACCCACCTGAATGCCAAGTAATCATCTTCACAATTCATTCCTCTGCCCTGATATGCCTTGCAGAAAATCCTGAGCACACTGAAGAGATATTTGCTGCTGAGAAGGCAAAATGGGGACAAAAGGGGGAATGATCCCATTTGAGGCTGGGTGACTAATGGCTCCCTGCTCCGGGGGAGGCTGCAGCAGTCATTATAATTCATGACTACATCCAGCTAAATTGAGACTAAATAGGAGTGAATTACTGACACTTGAGGCAAGGGCTAATGCAAACCCAGGAGTAAACAGGAGGTCAGTGCGGGAAGGGTTGCTCTCACCTTTCAGAGCAGGTTGTGTTGACATTGTCCGCATCTGAGAGCATCTCGCTGCTGATTCTTGGGTTGTCACCAGGGATGCGGCAGCGTGGTGCCATGCCTCATCGTGGGGAGAGGCAAACCCCTGACCGGGGAGCCGGCAGCCCCTTCAGCTGGGTTTGGCTTGGGCGTACCCAAGCAGTGCCCCATTTCTGTGGGGAGTTTTAACACCAAAGCCCTGGCTCGCTTCTCTCCTTGCTTTGCAGTTTCCTCTGTCTGATATTTGGGTTGCAGTGACCTTTCAAGCTAATAGTTTGGAAAGACTCTCACTGCACACGGCTGAAATGGACCTGCGACCTCCCTTCCTTGTAAGCAATCAACACTTTCAATAAATGGCTTCAAGTAACAGCTAAATGAGGGGAAAAAAAGCTGGACCACAAATACTGTGTGCACAGGAAAAGCTGTGGTTAACGTGTGCAGGTGACTCATGGGAAGAGATAGTCTTTAAAGCTAGGCTTAAGAGATCAAACTGAACAAGCTCAATTAGCTCATTGATTGATTATAGCCTTAATCAACAGAAGTCCCGCAGACCCGCTCCGAAGGCAGCGGTGTGGCAGCAGCCGAGCGGAGGCTGCGGGACGTGCCCCTGCCAGTGGGAACGCGCTGCGTCCAGGCAGGGGCTGCAGCAGGAGCACAGCATCCCTCCTGCTTGCCTTGTACAGAGGGATGGGGCATTCCTGGTTTTGGCAGACCAGCGCAGCCTCAACTGCTTTGTGTGGGGAAGCCTTGTTGATGTGGCTGTAGAAAACGGGGAGAAGGGATCCCGAAATTCATAGCTCTTGCCCCCAAATGGGATCAAGCCGCAGTGACAGGCTCTACCTCCTCCCTGGGTGCTGTCGTCTGGTGTGTCGTTATATTCAGCGTTAGAAAACTTTGTCTGCTCTTTGTGAAGGTCACTTGTCTCTCCTTGCGGTGGCTTTGCTCTCTCCTGGAGCGGAGCCGGGTGTTTCCCCGTAGCACAGCTCCTGCTCTGGGGCAGGAGGAGATGGCTCCTCGTGCCACACGGCCCAATGTGCCAGGGCCGGGCTCGCTGCTCAGCAGGGCTGAGGGAACTGAACAAGACAACGTGCTTAATTCCCGTATTAAGAAAAAAAAATCCCGGTGTCTGCGGGTGCCCCAGGGGATGGTCACCACAGACCTCCATGTCTGACGAGGTGCCAGTTCTCGTGCAGCGTGAGTAATGCTCCTTGTCAGCTCTGATAAAACCTGAAATCTATCACCAGCCCTTGCCTCCAAAGGTTTTGTTACCGAGGAAAGTAATTACAATTTGTCCTTAATTCCAGAAGTGTGCCTAGAAAACCAGCCGGGAGGAGGCTGGGGAGGAGGGGACTGGTCCAGGGCAGGGCCATGGCAGAGCCACAGCCGCCTGCCACCTCCCGGGGTCCCGAGCAGCCTGGTGGCTGTTGTAGCTGGAAATAGTGTAGGGAGGGTGACGGAAGGGTGGGGAGGTGGCTGCCCTCGAGCAGGTCCTGCAGTGCCGATGCTGCAGCCACTGGTCCTTCAGCAGGTCCTGGCCGCGGTGGGGAGGTGAGTTGTCCCCTGTGAGCATCTCCACAACGTCCCTGCCCTGGGCTGCAGAGCTGGTCCTCTCGGCTGACGGATTCCGCAGAACTTGTTTTTCAACCCCAGTTGTTCGGCAGAAGGGGAAAAGCCTCCCTCTGCCTCTGGATCTGATGCAATGAGACATCTGACGCGGAAGATGAATTGAGGGCTGCATCTGAAGTGCCAGATACATAATCCATCCTAAATAGGCTTCATTAGTGGTAACAATTAAAGTTACCATTGTGGATTGGATACGTTTTCTATTAACTTTGCCCTTGTCTGCAACTCGGACTCACCTCGTAATAATGAGCTGTGTCACTTCTGATCTATTTCTCATAATAGCTCCTTTCTCCTCTAAATCTGGGCAAAATATGATTTATAGGCAGGGCTATCATCTCGGTGTCAGCCACCCGGCTTCTGCCAGCAGGAAGGGGGTAAATGTTGTCCGGAGCTTACAGCCTTTGCTGGCTCCTTATGGGTGGCAAGAGCCATCTTGGGGCTGGGATTTGAGGTGATGTCTGTGGGCTCAGGTGTTAGCAGGACGGGGAGGTGAGCTGGGGCGGGAGCCTTCCCACGGGAAGCCGTCATCTCCGTAAGTCATCATCCCGCTGGAACAAAAGGAATGAAACTGTCGGAGGATTAAGTCTGGCGCTCTCCTGCCGCCTGAGCGTTTCTTTTATCGAGGGATTTATGGCTTGGCAAAATAAATTTTTAATTTCCTATTTTTTATTTTGGAAGCTGAAAGGGATTGGAAGGGAAGGGGAGGGCAGCCCACCCTGCAGGCTCTCGGGGTCCTCCAGCGCTTTCATTAGGGCAGGGTCCTCCGTGTGTTGGGCAGGGGGGTAGCAGCCGGGGGGGGCAGAGCTGCCCAAGGGGGGATGCTCTGCCCTTGCTTTCCTTTGGGTTCACGCACAAAGAGCAGGAGCTCCCAGGCAGGGTTCGGTGCTGACTTCTCTTGCTGCCGGGGCTTGGGCCTCACCCAGGAGAAGGCACGACTGAAAACCCCATGTTTGAAGTAGCCCTGAGCCCCAAACCTCCTGGCAATGATCCACCTGCCTCTAGCTGGATGTGCCCGTGGTTCCTGTCCCCTCGGAGGAGCACGGTCCCAGCAGGCAGCAGATGCTCCCACAGCCGAGTGAAGTTTTTCCCAGGGCAGATGTTTTTCAGAGAGTTTTTTTTTTTGGGGGGGGGGGGGTTGTTTGGGTTTTTTTGGTTTTGGGGTTTTTTTTGCATCTCTACCTCACCTTTCTTGCTTCAACTCTGAGGACATGAGTGTGGCTTTCTAATTGGCACGTGTGCCCTGCCATTGAGGCTGGCCTGCTGGTACGCAGCCCCCGGCATTGCTCCCAGGTCCCGGTACTTGATGCAGTTCAAGGGATTGAGGCTGGAGTTGTCATCCTCGCACTGGCCGGAGCTGTGGGCAAGAGGATGGTTGGAAACCTGCCCCTGCAAACCTGCTCCCGTCCCCTCCGCGTCTGAATCTCCTCTGTCTCAGATGAGCATCTAAACCTCTGCCGAAGGGAGAGCAAGCCACCGTAGCAGCAAAAGCCCTCCCAACAAATGTTCCCCCCCTCCTTGTGAAGCTGTCATCTCATTATATCAATAGTGATTAAGAGAGGAAACTGGCAGTTAATCCCCTGCAAGGTATTTTGATTATTAAATTGAGAGTGCCTGGTATAAAGCTGTAGCATATTAAATTTGACTCTGGGCAGATAAAAAGGGAGGCAGCAGTGATGTGGCCCTCTTCTGCAGGGCACCATGTTTCAGAGGAGCACTCTCAGCCTCGGCATCTTTGAGTTTAAATAATTCTTGAGGAGTTGGGTTTTTTTTTTAATGTGAATCCCATGTTTCATGCAGGCACAGGCAGAGCCAGGAGAGGTTCCCACTTAGTGTTTTTTGTCACGTTCTGCAGCCCAGAGCCTGCCGGAGTCCTGGCTCAGCAGCAGGACACGTCGGGCAGAGCTGCAGCCGGAGTGCAGGTTAGTTGTCCAGGGTTAGCACACCCTGTCCGCTCCAGCCCAGCCCCGTGGGGGTTTGTCTCTCCAGCTGGTTTGCTCTGAGAAAAAACATGCAGGAAGGAAAAAAAAAAAAAGAGTCATGGCAAATATGTTTCCATCAGCCCAAGTTAGACTGCGCTGCTTCGGGACCTTTCCTGATAATTAAAAGCAACAAGATGGCTCTTTGCTGGTGAGAATTTATTCTGTCACCCGGCCTTAAAGAAGCCACCTTGCCAGGCAGTGTTATATGTTGGTGTCTGGGCTGTGCTCACCGGAGCTGCTAGAGCGCTCCAGTGGGGCTGTTTGCGATTGCCTCCCTCTGCACGGGCAGTCAGGGCTCGCTCGTGTCCTTGTCGCTGCCTGTCCTCGTCACCCTCTCCCTGCACGCTGGCCTTTCCCCGAGCCGCGACACGCGGCGCTGGGGTCACGTCGGAGGAATTTGCATCCGTCCCAAGAAAATACTTCCCATCGGCGAGCCAGCATCGCTGCCAGCAGGCGGTTGCCATGGCAATGCGGTTCCGTAATGGCCCGAGCGGATGATTATTGTTGTTTATTATTTTAATCTCACCCCGGCCCCTGCTGCAGGAGCCGGAGCGCTGCGAGGCCGTGGCTCCCTGCGAGCCGGGAGCGCGGGGGCTGCCGCTGGGTACGGAGCGGAGACGGGTGGAGAGATGAGTGGGTCTGGGTGCAGGAGGACTGGAGGGGTCCACAGCAGCACCGTCTTTTGGTCGGAGAGGACCAGTGGTGGCAGAAGGCTGGGTGGGCAGGGACAGGACCGGACTGACCTCTGGATGCTCGAGGGGGTACCAGAGCCCAGAGGAGGACCCTCGCCCCGCGGGGGCTGCAGTGGCAATGCCTGGACATCACGCTGCGTGCTGTGCCAGTGCTGCCCGGTGCAGGGGATGCCAGAGCTGTTTGAAGGCAGGCGAGAGCTCCTTCCACCTGGTTTCAGGCCGCTGGAGAAGTTTGTCTCTGTGCACGGTACGAGCGCTCTGTCTCCAGCCTGCTGCTCGCTCTGCCAGCTCAGGAGGTGCACGCAGCTGGTTGAGCACGTTTCTCCTCCTGCTGTTGTTCATTTGTTGATACCGGAGCAGTCATGGGCAGCCCAGCGTGTCCGGAGGTACAGGCAGAGGGACCTGGGGGGCTTCAAGAGGAGTTGCACGTGTTGGTGCTATTTGTGATGCAAGTGAAGGGACAAAATCTGTGCCAAATGCCCCGAGTGGCGTTACCTCCCGATTAACAGGTGAACAGAGAGAAGGGGCTCGAATCCTGCTTGGCTTGGGCTGAATTTAAAGATCATCGTGTCACCTCTGTGCAGAGCCCTGCTCGGAGCTCTGCTTCCCATTGCCGCCTGTCGTGTTCCCTCCGACGCCAGCTGGGAGCCGGCTCCAGCTGCGCAGGGCAGCGCCGGACCCCATAGAGCTGAGCCTATGACCCCCAGATTTGTCCTCGCTCTTGGGCCTGCTGAGCAGCAAGGGATCGGTTGTAAAGCTTTACCAGCACGCTCGGCCCTCGCGGGGGAACGTTCCCGTGTGGGGTCTGTGCGGGGCACGCGTGCGGTGAGGTTTCAGCGAAGCCCACGGACTGCTCTCCTGCTCTCCACGGACTGCTCAGCACGTGCAGCTCGGTGACAGCCCAAGGTCACCAGGATGTCGCAGCAGACCTTGGAATTGAGATTTCATCTTCTCGAGCTGTTCAGTGCTTTGCTCTCAAAGCCATCCTTCATCCTTCCTGAGGGAAGGGACTGCCTTGCCCAGAGGCACACGGAGCTTTTCATATACACGGTATCAATCTCCGTAAGGGAAGCACTTTTATATTGAAGATCTGATGGAGGAATAAATTCCCATAGAAGTAGAAAGCAGAAGCTAATAGGCTTTTTCACAATGAAAGAATAGATCTGCTGACAAAGGCATTTCCAGGGCATCAAAATAAACTGTATTTTCTGCAAAGACCAGGGCTCTTCCAGAGCTCCTTCGCCTCTGCAGGCAGCCCAGCTGAGAGCAGCCACCCAGACCCGCCATCCCTGGGACACTCAGCCCTGGCTCCGGAGCCCGATCAGGGGTTACCCCATCTGTCACCCACGCGGAGCCGTCCCGTGCGTGGTGTATGTGGGGTCAGTTTTGTCCCTCCTTGCTCCTGGTCCCTCTGCTCATCTAAGAAATCGGTGCCAAGAGTTGTCGGATACCCCTGGCCCGCCCTAGCTCTACGTATGGTGCTACATGCTGGCCAAGGCGGGGTCTTACGAGAGTCATAGATACTCCCACCTTTTACTCGTATTTAAGAGTTCCCTCATTATGACTTAAAAAGTCATAGATATTTCTGCCTTTTTCCCGCGCTTCATTGAATTTCTTCACTTTGACATTCAGAGCACTGGGCAGATTAGCATCATGTCAACACCCAACACGGGCCTTCGCGATGCTTTGTGTTAGAGTCGGATACCCCTGGCTCGCACCCATTCTATTCACGCTGTTAGGTGCTGGTCAAAGCGGGGTCTTTAAGAGAGTCATAGATACTCCCACCATTTACTCATTATTTGAGAGTTCTCTCAATATGACTTAAAAGGTCATAGATACTTCTGCCTTCTTCCCACACCAGAGCATCCAGCCTGCCTTGCCAGAGCCTGTCTGCTCTCAGTCTTCTTTGTTACGGCATTTCTGAGCCTTGGTCTGATTTTACTTTATTTTTTTTTTTATCCTGGTGCATTTCTCCAATTCCCTTTGCCAGCACTTGCTTTGCAAATGCATCCCTGCCCCAACACGCAGCCCTGGTGCAGCACCCGCCTCAGCCCCGGGTCCGGCTGTGGCTGGGGACAGGGTGCCTCTTCTGAGGGGGGGGCTTTGCCACAGAGACCCCCTCGCTGAGCTGCCTCAGGTAGGATTGTTTGGACCATCTTTTTCCAGGGAATGCCCTGGTTCCCGGCATCGCCTGGTCTTGCTGATGTTGTGTTCGGCAGCAGTTGTAGGATGGGGCAGATCATGCTGCCCAGATAATCCTGCTGTTTAAGCTTCTTATCTGAAAGTGGCTCTTTGGAAATGATAGGCAGAATTAGCTCTCGACCTGCATCTTCTGTGCACTGCAGGCAGAGTTCCCAGCTGGCTGGGATAACCCAGTGCATCAGCGAAGAAGACGCGTTGTCCCGCGTGAAGGTGCTGTGCGTGCCCTTCTCCTTGCACGAGGCTCGGGCAGGACTGTGCCGCCACGTCCCCGCTCAGCTCCAGGCCCCCCCTTTCTCCTGGTGAGCCCCCACTCATGGTCCTTCCTCTCCCTCTTCTTCATCGCTGCTCTCGGGGCTGCCCCGCTGCAGCTCCGGCACCGCAGTGGGAAGCCGGGACCCCTGGCAGGTTGCACCGCCCCGGGCTTCCCACCACCATAGTGATCCCAAAATTTAGAGGCAGTTTTCCCGAGTGGTTCCCCGGAGCCGGGCCATGGCTCCTGCGCGCGGCGATGCCACGAAGGCTGCCTGCGGCGGAGCCGGCTCCCACGGGCACAGGGGAGGGCAGGCGGCTGCCCGTCAGGCAAGTTCCTAGTGCCGAGCTCTCTTTTTCATTTCCCCTTTTGAAAAAATATGTGTTAATTTGTCTCTCCTATCAATTGATTTTCCAGTTAAAACTGCTCTCTGCCTGCCCTTGATTCCCACCCTGCAGGAAAATAAGCCCTATAAAAGAAATGGATACCCCCGTTGCTTAAGAGACTAAAATTTACTGAAGACTTAGCGCTCCAGTCCCCAAAGGGGGCGAGAGGAAATGATTTGTTCAATTAATTATAAATGTTTTAATTTAAATGGCTAATGTAGAAGATAGTCAGATATAAAACAGCAAACTACTGAAGTATTTTATGGGTCCTTAAAGACCACTAAATGCTTGTTCTGATTCTGCTAAGATCACTCAAATGACTTTTCCTCCTGTATTCAGGGTAGGGTGCAGTGGGAGGCAAGGGGGAGAGATTTCCTCTTGTATTTTCATACCTCCAGGCAAGTTTTGATAAATGTTTAGCAATTCCTTTCTTTGGAGCAGGAATTTGCCTTTGAAAAGCAGAAACATTGCCCGTGCTGTGGAAGAGGTGAAAAGAAAAATCAAAGAAATCTTCTAGGTCAAGGTCACCTCTTGCTGTAGGGTTACTCCTACACCTACCGCATCCCTGACGTCCGCCTTGATATCTCAGCCAGCCCCATCGCCCAGGACAACGTTGCCTTTAATTCCACAGTGACAGATATTTCACGTACCTTTGTCCGCAGTTCCCTGGCTGGAGTGAGACAGCGAAGCTCTTCGTATCGTGGTATTAATGAGCTGATTTACACAGGGACTGTTCCCAACCTGCCCTTTATCTTGTCAAAAGTATTGACTTCAGCAATACAGAATTATGAGACTCGCTATGGAAAGAAGGAATCCCTGAATGGAAGTTTCCTGAGTGAATGAGAGGGAGAAGGAGCCTGTGTGTCTCTGTATGGCTTGGAGCAGAACAGAGTTCCCAAGCCAGGACCTCGCTGCCACCAGGCTTTTTCTCCCAGTTTCTGCTCCCCACCCATCCTTTTTGCCTTCTTCTTGCAATTTCTTGCAGTTCATACTCACTGCTGCTATTGCATTCCCCTGTCTTTATTTTTCCTCCCACTATGACGACCCTGTAGGTTGCCAGTGATGCCGCTAATCCTTCTCGGTGGCTCCTGTTTTGTTGCTGAACAGGAGCAGACAGAGACTGGGAGGGAGGAAGCTGGCCGCTTAATAAATGCATTGTCTCAAGTCCTTTTTCCTCTCCTGTCTCCAGACTGTCCTGAAAAGTATATTCCTGGAGTTCTCAGTTTGTTGACCCCTAGAGCTCCGGAGCTGTTACCTAAACTAAATGGCTTTTCTTTTCACGCTTCAGCAAAATCTCTCTTGCTTCCAGCACAACCCATCTCCTCCCAGGCCACACAGGAACATTTACAGCAGCAAAAGGCTTCTATAGTCATAATTAGACTTCCTTGCAATGCACCGGCAGGTTGTGCTCCGGAAAGGGAGATGGTTTTGGTTGGTGGTTAGAAATCCCTGGAGAAGGAAGCTGCGGCTGCCTCATCTGTCCAGGCACCCGCTGCTGCCGGAGCGCCCGGCGTGCGCTGCAGATGATGGGCTTCGGGTGCACGGAGCCGTGGGAAACGGTGAATCGTGCCCCACATGTTTCCCAAGGCGATGTTTGGTGCAGTAATAGCTACAGCGCTGCTCGGAATAACATCTCCCGCTGCAGCAGGGTCTGCGCTTCCCGGCTGGGGAACTGCTGCCAGTGCAGGGGCTCTGTCGTACGCCAGTCCTTTCCCGTGGTGCCGAAATTATGTTACTTGTAGCCCGGGAATTTGCACCGTTTAGCAGACAGCCCGCTCAGGCTGGCAGAGCATGGGGCTGAGATCAGCCTGTTCGTACAGAACGCTTTCCTTCAAAGCGTTTGAAGCTCCCCTGCACCTCCGTCTTCAAAGTACCTAAAGGGGCACGGCCAAGTTGCAGCAACATGGGGTCACTGGGGGGCTGTCTTTGAGGTGGGGAGACCAGGGAGGAGAGAGCTTTTTCTGCTCGTTCTCTACCTCTCCTGGTCCCTCACAGCCTACGCCTGCAGAGGGATGTGGTCTGAGCGAGCCTCAAATCCTTCCTGCCACCCGCCTTTTGAAATACTGCACCTGTTACCGAGGATTTAAGTGGGTTGTATCCAGGGAAGTGCACCTAGAGAGATCTGCGCTGGGAAATTTTATTTTTCTTCAAACAGAGACTGCGGCCATGCTGGGCTCGCCGTGCCCTGGTGCGTTGGGGCCGAAAGCTGGAAGTGGTAAGAAGTGGGAGGAGAGCAAAGGGAAATTGGGTAGTTATGTTTTATTGAGTGCAATACAGAAAGTGGGAACAAGCATTAAGAAGAAAATGGGATTTGAAAAACTATTGTTTTGGCAATTATTAAAATGGAACTGTTTGTGACACACTGCAGAAATGGGTCTCTAAAAGTGGTGCTCCCTTGAACCTCGGTGTCCTTGCGTGTGAGGTACCAATCTTAGGTTTATGTGTGCGTGTGTAAATGTATTCACTCTTATATAAGTAAATGTTTGGAGTTTATCCCTCAAAAGCACCTAAACTCTATTGATATGAAACAAGTTATTTTCTTACTCTCAGTTATTGCTGGCAGCAATATTTGCTTTGGAGCTGGGACACAGAGCAGAAACATTTGGGGACACCACGGGGGACTTCTGTTGGATGCTCCATGAGGTTGACCGCTCTGGTCCAAAAACATCCCCGAGGAGTCCTTGCTCTTGGACTGCGAACTCATTATCGGCTGATGTGAGCCTGCTCTGCTGAGCTCAAAGCGAGTCCTTGCAAAGGAATTTGGATCTTGTGATTGTAGAGGGGGATTTTTTTTATTTTTCGTAATTTTTCGTAACCTTTCCCCAAGAGGAAAATACCAGGCCTGCAGGTTTCAAAGTGGGTTTCTCATTGGCAGGGCCATCAGGTTTTTATTTTAATTGGTGTGGCAGTGCCCAGCTGGCTCCATCGGCCAGACCCCAAAACATTGCAGGGGAGGAGGTTGAGGGAAGTGGCTCCAGCGAGCCCGGAGCCGTGCTGCCAGCTTCCCTGCACCTCGCCGCCGTGCAGGAGAGGTTTGCCGGGCAGCTCTAAACACAGCCCTGGCCCGAGAGCAGGAGCAGTGCGGCTGCCAGGGGAGAGCAGAGCCCACGCAGCTAATTAGGGACTCGAGGGACGCGCGTGCGCCAGCCATCTGGAGGGGTCGTTAGCAGCCGGCGAAGCTCGGGAGCAAACACCGAGTTGGTGAGTCGGGTTGCGTGAGCCTTCACTTTGCAGAGGAGGATGAGCTGGTTTGGAAATCGGCTGCTGCCGCCACCGCGGCTTTTGCGCTCAGGAGCACGAGCGGGGAGAGCTGCGAACACGGCGTGAGAGCGATGCAGCACCGGCACCGCCGGGGAAATGCGGCATCCTTCTGCTCGGGTGCAGGCGGGGAGGGTCGGGAGGGAGAGCGCGCGGCAGCTGCGAACAGGGGTGAGCTGTAACCTGTCTTGTTAGAAAGCAGAAAGTCTCTCACAAATGGATTTCCAATTTCCCGTCCACCTGCTTAGCTGAGACAGATTTCTTGGTTTATAATTACTTTTTGGGTACTTACAGGATCTGGTAACCAGGCAACTTGATGCCTCTTAAATCCTCTTGCAAATCTGTTTTTTCTGTTGAGTTTTAGATGTTGGAGAAACATCAACCAAACTCTGAAGGCAGAGACTGCTTGCTTCACAGCTGTTTCTCTTCCCCGAAGTCTGCTGGATAGACACGATGCCGTGTCAGTGTTTTGGGCGTTCGGGTACGTGGTGCAGCAGCTCCTGCGGTTGCTGCCTGACAAACCTGGCAGGGCACCGGTGCCTTGCACAGCCTCCGCGGGTCTGCGTGGCAGCTCTCGGTCTTGTTTCCAGTAAGACACTGGCTAAAACCAGCTCCTGTTAGCAATGCATCTCGTCTCCCCAACAGCATCCCAGGGCAGCGATGTCTTCCCGTGGCTTAAGTCTGTCCCTGCTCTACGAGCCATTCAGGCGCACGCTCAGGACCTCTTAATTTTGGGGGCGTTTGTGTCCGACTGGGTCAAACCCAGGTTGTAGATGCTTTTATTAAAGCAGAGGCACAGTTAATCACGCTGGCGAGCTCTCTGTGGACCGTCCATCACGGGGCTGGCAGAGGAGCAGGGCTGAAGGTCACCCAGCCATGTCTCCCAGCCATTGCAGGGCTGCACAGGGACCAAGCTCCGACTTTCCCTTCCTTCCATTTATTTACATTTTCATGGATAAGCAGAGGAAGGAGGGAAGGAAGGATAACGTACACTGCTGTTTACAGGCCCCAGCAGTCTCTTCATTACCATGCAAAGAGCACGGGCAAGTCAAGGCACCCTGCAAGAGGTTATGCATCATGACACACTCAAAGGCTTTGACCTCTGTTGGGTAAAGTGGAGTTTAATTAACTTTTGCTCGACTGTTCACACGCTGGAATAATTTGGAAAGCTGCATGTGGGTCTCATCACGGATGCTGCTGGCTGGCCCGTCCAGCTCGCCTGGCTCCCAGCCTCGGCAGCATTTTCCCTTTCTCCCTCTCCCCCCGCGGGGCGGGTATCCTTCAGCTCAGAGCACTTGGGCTTAAAGCTATCACTTGTGGTCATGGTGGTGACAATTAGGCCATCAATCAATAAACTAATACTCTCATTTACAGTCATTAGGGACTGCGGATCTAAGCATCTGCTTTTGCTAATGAGTTTAAAAGTTGGCTAAATATGGCAGACCTGCTCTCGTGCAGAAGGAAGCAACAGGAGTTCGATGCAGAATTGGACTCTGGTGAACATGACATCAATTTTAATTAGCAAGCTTCTACAGTTTCCCAACTAAACCAAAATAAATGGGGAAAGGGAGGGTGCCGTGGTGGCACTGCTGCAGGCTGCTCAGGGCTTGTTTTGGGACCCCAGCTTCCCAGCACCTTCCCGGGGGTCCCAGGCAGTTCTGCCGGGGCGAGCGAGCCCCACGGGTGCCCTCCCGGCACCAGCGGTCTACAGCCCGACTTATACTCAGCGGTCCCTCGCACGTGGCTCAGCTACAGCACTTCTCGGCTGTCACATACATCTTTTAATCTGGTGAGGAGTCATTTATTTACACCTCCAGGCCTAACACACTGGCTACCATGGGGATGCTGAAGTTTGAAAAGCCCTATCATAGATCTGTTGTAGCTTAGAGGGGAAGGAAAAAAGCTTTTCCTCTACTTGCCTCTAAATGACTATAAATGTTTTTTTTCTCGGAGATCATGGCTCACAGGGGGCAGGCAATTGATGAGCTGGTGTTTGACCTGATTGATGGAGACCTCCATCACCTGCCACCTCCCGAGCCCGCTGCACCACGCGGCATGGTTTGGAAGGGCAGCAGCACTCTCCTCCCTCGTCGCGGTCGTGGCCGTCGGCAGAGCCCAGAAACCGTCCCTGGATCCCGCACAGGAGGTCCCTGGGCACCAACCAGCCAACGGGCATCCTCACAGCACCGTTGCTCGCTGCCACGCTGGAGAAAGACCGTCCCGACTCCAGCCCCGCAGCCCAACCAGTGCCCTGTGTGCAGTGCTGCTGCCTCATGATGGCAGCTTTTTAAGGGAGGGGGAAGAAAAAAAAATTTAAAAAAAAAGAGACGTGCGGAGCCATACATCTAAATCTTTTCACTGATGACTTACATTCCTAACTTTGACAAGTTCTTATATAACTGAAATTAAGCTCCAGCTGTATTAAATCTTCAGCAAGTTAGGCCTGCAGTGATTGTATTCCCCTGAAGACGAACGAGAGCCCCACGTGCACCCGAAGCGCGAGCACCCCAAGGGCCCCCCCGCTTTCCAGCAGAGCCAGCGCCGGCTTCGCAGCGAGCTGGGGCGGCCGGCGCAGAACCATGCCTGCCAGCCTGGCCAGGCTGCGAGCCAGGCTGTGATTTTTCAGGTCAGCTCTTCTCGGAAGGGGGTGAAAAGCAAAGCTGAAATTTCTCCTGCAGCATAATTCCCCAAAATGCCTCGAAACCGGAGCGGCCGTGCTCGTTTTGTACCTGTTTTGTAAGACTTGCTGACTGCTGCAAACGCCCCCAGGAGCGCAGCTGGAATTTCACCAATGCATATAGCAAAATGCTTTCTGTTTTTCCTGAAGAGCATTTTCGTGCGAGGAGGAAGCCGACCGCCTTCCTGCAGCAGCAGAAGAGCCCAGTTAGCTCGGCGCTGAGCGGCACCCGGTCCTGCTGCAGCCAGGGGTCCGATCCTGGACCACGTGTTCAGAGTCTAAACAGAAATAGTCTTATTTGCCTAAATCAATATTCTTTTTTTTTTTTTTCCAGGCAGGCTAACGGAATCTGTAATGAAAGGAAAGAACGTTTGGGAAGGCAATTATGCAAAGACAAATGTATTTTTAAGAAGATGCAGAACATTTTGAGCAGCAAGCCTGGCAGATCACTGGTGTATAGCCATGTGTCTCGCTGAGGTTCGATGGTGCGAGTTGCTCCATGTCCTGCCCACGTGCTGCCAAAACACCGTGCCCGGTGCCCCGCTGCACTGTGGAGCGTTAAACCTGGGCATGTTCTCTGGGGTCTCACCGGAGAGGGGATGAAACACTCTGCACCTCACAGAGCCCAACCTGTCGTCCTCTCAAAGCAGCACCATTATTTTCCTGATAGATCTATTTCTGCAGAATGCCAGACATCACGTTTTTCAGGAATCTCGTGTTTCTTGGCGCAGGTTAAAACAGCAGATAAAAGGAACCATTTGAAAAGTCCTTTCTCCTTTTCTTGTGCGCTCTTCAGTGAGTCAGGTTGAGGCATTACCAGCTGTCAGGGATGTTTTAAGGCATGGCCTTCTCTGGATAAAAGCAAAGTCCAGACACAGGATTTGGCTTTCAGGGAAGATTTCTCTCCCTGAGCCGTTACTCCCAGGCTGCCCCAGCGTGTACCCACGTCCCTGCCGTGCGTTACACCCACTCACAGCCGTCTGATCAGGACAAGGTTATAGACAGCCCAGTTCTGAGGGTATTTTTATTTTAGCTCCTCTGAGGAAGTTCTGATGAGTATAAAAAGGAGAAAATCAGGTTTGGTTTATAAAGGGGTTTTTTTTTTCAGTGCCTATAGAAATCTACAGAGCCAGAAAGGTCTTTGGGTGACTGAGAATAGTTGTCGCACACACAGCATGTGCCTTTCGGTGCCTGCACCGTGCCAGATGCGTGCAGCTGGCGGGTATAGCAGGGTGTAGGGAGTTGCATTAATTGCTTGGCAGGGTCAAGACTGGTGGGTTCCTGGGGCTTTCTGGACAGGGACCCCCAAACAGCGTCCTTGAAGGGGTGAGTAGCGGAGAACTGGCTTAGGGAGGCTGGAATAGGGGAAAACCTTTTTCTCTGAAATAAGAGCCTGGTGGCTACGGAGCAGGGGAGACTTTGGCAGCATTTTGTGCGGGGGGGGGGAGGTCACCCAGAGGCTGCTTAGCAGCTGCCTGGGGGTGTTGACCCGGCAAGATGCTGCACCAAGGCTCCGCCGACTGCCGGAGGATGGATGTGCGTGAAGGTACGTCTGCTCTAACCGGCCAGGGGAGGAATCGGCAGCAGTCAGAGCTGGGGAACGTGGGCCCTGCAGTGTGCTGGAGGAAGGCTGAGCGCTGGGTAGAGCCGCTGCAAGCTTCCACAGCCGACGCTCTTGATGCTCTTTTTAATACATATATTAAAAGGGTGATAATAAGCAAATCCGTCAGTTATGCAAATGAGTGCCAATTGCATCTTGAAGAGCATCCCACAGTTTAATTACATCATAATTGCAATGTAACACTTTAATTACCATATGCATCACAAAATCATGAGCACTGTTTCTAATCTCTTCACTAATATTTCAAATCAAACAGATTGCCCAGGGCCCGGTATCGCACTGCAATGCTGCAAACAAAAATCCTGCATATATCCTAACGCAGCAGTGGTACGGAGGTACGGAGGTCGGGAAGCCGTTCTCAGCATCCTTGCGCAGCCGTGCTGTTGGCGGATGGCTGGATGAGTGTCCTTGGCCGGCGTCTCAAACCACGGCCAGCCGTCGGGGATTTGCAGGAGACGGCGCTGCGGCTGCACACGTCGGTGCATGCAGCCCGTGAGCTGAGCGAGGCACGTGCCGCCGAAGGAGCAAGGGCAAACCTGGCCATCAGCGTTAGCTGTCGTGGGTTTTTTTGGGGGGGTAGGGGAGAGGAGCGAGGTTGCCGCTCCGGTCGCTGTTCAGGAGAGCAGAATTTTTTCAGAGATGCTGCAAAATGTTTGCTTCAGCTGACGGAGCCCTTTCGCTGGGCTGGCCCTGGACCTGCTTGTTCTCCGTCCCTGCCCGGGCTGGGGATGAGCATGGCAGCCAGGTGAGGCGGCTGCTTGGGTAAAGGGATGAAGATTTGTAAATAGCTGTGTTGGAAGAAGCAGTTTGATGAAAATGCTGCTCTTGATCCTGCCTTCCCCTCCCAGCACAGGAAAACGAATTTCACATTCTCCTTCTCACCCCTGAGAGGGAAACAATAACACTTTCTGGGGCACAGCTTTAGCTAGAGACCTGTGAATTTGATTTAAACCAGTTTATTTTGTAAATCTTCCCAGTTTGCATGCTTTATTTTTCCTCCCATCCAGCTTCTTTCTTTCCCCCATAAAGGGACATCTAATAAGTGACTTAAGAGTAATAACAGAGGGGCTTAACAACGGCCCAAAATTCATGACTGGGGACTCAGAGAGGAAAGCTCTCAAGCAGCGCTGTGTGCGATGGAATGATGGATCGGGAGAGAAGCATGCCGGGGAGGTGAAATCACTCCCCTCTCTGCAGCAGTGCCCGTGCTGCCGCCGGCACAGAGCCGGCTGCACCGGGAACGGGCTCGGGCTCTCGGCTCCCCGAGGAGCAGCGGATCCAGCCGGCACACAGCAGCCCTCCGCATCGCCGGTGCTTTTGCTGGGGGTTTGCAGATTGCTGGTTTGCTTTGCTGTGAGCTGGCAGTGATTTAAAATCATCCTGTGCTAATCCATATAAATTCTTTTAATCACGGATTTAATCTTTTAAGCGTGCGGTAATTAAATTACATGCCAGTCAGAGGCACATCAACGTAACATGTGAGGTTTGCAGCCCCGTGGGCAGCGGGGGAGAGCTTCAGGACAGCCATCCGTGTGGCCGGGACGTTGGGTCGCTTGCTTGTTCTGCTGTTTCCTTGTCGTTATTTTTTCCCCTTCTTTTTCCCAACCCCTCGGACATCCTGGGAGGGCTTGTGTTTCTGGAGAGTCAAAGGTGGGTATCACCTCAGCAGAGCAGGCTGAGGAATGTCCCAGGAGAAGATGTTTTTTCTTGAGCCCTCTAACCCGTCCCCAAACCCTCCCGGTGTCCCTCGGGAGCCGCGTTGCTGGAGGCACATCTCCTGCTTCTGCGTTTGCAGATGCTGAGAGAAGGAAGAGGAGAAAGAGGGGAGGAGAAGAGAAAGCCCCAGCAGGAGCTAATGGCCAGGATGGAGCTTAGCGGGAGGAAACCCAGAGGAGAGAGCTCCGGAGCTCCTTATGCAGGACACTTTGATGGGCTGGTGTTAATGGAGGAAAATACCGTGACACGAGGAGCCCATTACCAGATTAAACTTCGTGGTGGGAAGGGGAAAGTAGAGATGAACTGCTAGGTAAAGAGATGACTGGCTTTGGGAATGTGACAATTACTGTACTTAATATTTTTTTAACATTAAGAGCCAAATAGGAGCATATATTTAATTCATTAAAACAGTATGAAGTAGCTCCCTCCATCCCAGTGCAGTTAATCGGTGCTCTATAGAGAAGTATCAGGAAATAAGTGTCTCCTAATGAAAGGGTCCCTGTAAGGTCAGCCTGCCGCTTGTTAGCTAATCGGAGACTTATTTGTTTTGCAAATTGCTCTCCCATTTTGAACCGCTGTGCAGTAATTTCCATGGCGGGGAAGCAGGAGAGAGTTCACGGGGCTGTTTTTGAAGCCCTCAATCTGTCATTGGGAGGAGGATAAAAATAGCCTGGGAAAGAGAAGGAGCAAGCTGCTGGGTTTGTTCCAGGCAATCCAGCCCCGTCTTCCGCAGTCGGGAACGTCAGGAGGGAGGGATGGCCAGAGGGCTGTCACGGGCAGTGGCACTGGGGGACCGGGGAGTTTGTGTGACACCGGTAACCCCTCGCTTTGCCTGGCCGGGCACCACCGTCCTGCCCTGGCTTTTCCAGCTCTGCCATCAGCCTCCCAGGGGAGCGGCGCTGCCAGGGGGTCGTGTGGTCCACGGGGGTCCTGCTGCCGCTGCTCCCGTTCTCTGCCCAAACACCTGCGTCTTTAGATGCACAGAAATAGGATATCTGTGCGGAGAAACACGTTACCTGGGATGGCGGTGTGCCTGGTAGGTCTAGCAGATGTGGCTCCGTGGGAGCAGGGGTTGTTTGGGGCAGGGATGCAGGGACGCAGAGCACAACCCCACAGCACAGCAGGCTACAGACCAGCAATTGTGAGAAATTTTGGATGGAGGGTGAGCTGCATCAGCACCCCTTCTGCACCCAGAGAGCCTGAGGCAAATGCAAAGCCTGAATTAGCTGTTTAAACCCTTTTCCTTCTCTCCCCGAGGCAGCTGGAGGTCTGGCTGCTGTCCTGAAGCACAACACGTCCACTGTACCCGGGGGTTCATTTTTATCTCTGCAAGCTCACTCATAGAGGAGCCATCTCCCACCACACGAGCATGGGTGAAGACCCTTCCCCTTTGCTCGATTCCGTTACTTAATTTTACAGATACGACCGTGGGAATAAGCTGGTTGACAAGGTGTCCCTTTGGGTCACAGTCCAGAGCCCCTGGGACAAGCAGGGTGCAGAGGCAGCTCCTCGCCTCCCCCTCCTCCCCCTCCTGCCGCCCCGCAGCCCCCGGGCACAGCCTGGGCCATGGGGGGACCTGGGCTTTGCTTTTGGGAAACAGGGAAGAAACCTTGCTTTTTTTTTTATTTTAAGCAAAAAAAAAAAAGCAGGGCGATGTGTAAATTGGGTCTGTCATCCTTTCCTTGTCAATTCCTCAGCTCAGGTTCAGCAGCCCTTCCCTGTCCAGGCTGTGGGTGATCGAGAGCCCAACGCTGCCGATGTCATTCCGATATTTAGAAATCAGGAGCAAGAGCAAAACGCAGAAGCTCCCTGTGCTCATGCTGGGGCTGCCCACAGCCATGCTGGGCGGCTGCCCCGGCTCTCCAGTGTCCGACCTGGGGCGCAGCTCTTTGCCCATGAACTTTTGGCAGCTGTTTCCCCCCAGTTTCAAAGCAGGATGACTGGGAGTGGACCCCAGCTGTCCTGACTGCTCTGCTCTTTCTGCTTGGCAGTTGCTTGCACATACAGCAGTGTAGTGATTAGGTGGGACAAAGAACCTTTATTTCCCAATATCATAGACACACAAAAAAAAAATAGCCTTCATTTTAATTTCCCCCTAAAGTAATAAAGTCTATAGTGTAAAGAAAGTATTCCACTGAGGCAGAATTTTTTCCCAAATGTCATGGAAATGGAGGAATTTCAGCAACTGTATTTGTGTGCAGAAGAGAAGAGAAAGTAGACTAATTTTAAAAGGTGATATTGATTGCAGTCAGGCATGAACCTGCAGCAAGGAGCCCTACGCAATTCCCCACCCCATGCTGTGCAGATGGGGGAGCGAGCTGCTCTCCTCTCCACGGGGCCATTTCACTTCAGCATCTCCCCAGGACACTGAGGCATCCTCAGTGCAACGCACCATAAATCCTTAACTGCAAGGGGTGAGCAAGAGGACCCAGCACGTGTGAGCCCTGATGCTTGGGAGAGAGCGGCCCTGGCCCCCGAAACACGAGGCTTCATCTGTCAGCATGTGAGTCAGCGTTGAGCTTGGGATCAGTATCGGGAAGTTCCCTGGGAGTAAAGTAAGGAGTGAACTTTTACTGGACTTTTATTTCTCTGCAAGAGCCCTCAGGGCTGCTTCTGTGTTTGACATCTGGGAAGAGCCTGTGGATCCTTCAAGATAATGAAGCTGATTTCCTGCAGCTGTATCGACATAAAGAACATGCTAGGAAGGAGCCTGGGAATAACGATGCCTCTCCCAGCCAATTAATACACACGGCCTGCTGCCCGTGATCCCGGCTGCAGCCACGGTGGGCTGCGCTGCCCACTGTGCAGGAGACCAGGGGTGGGATCCAGCTCCACCTGAAATGGTGGGAGGTTGGCAGAGAACAGGCGGTTTGTCCTTCTCCCCGGCACCGGTGGTTTCAGTGATGAGATCCTTGCGGTGACAGGAGTCCAGACGGAGCGGCAGGAGAGGGAGGGCAGGCTGCCCAGAGCCCCGTTTCCAGCCGGGCAGGGGGAGAGGTGAGGTCCTGACACGGTGGTGGAGCAGGTCGACTCCGGTGGGGTCCCATCAGCCCAGCCCTGGGGCTGTTTGGGGGCTGCAGTCCTGGCTTGGCTCTGCTCCTGAGGGTATGGGCAGCTGGATGTGTTTAGAGCCTCCTCCTGGTGACCTGCCCAGTGCTCCCTGGTGCGCTCTTCCAGCATCTCCAGAAACCCTGGGCTTGGTTAATTCCTGGAATAAGAACCAGAGACAGGCTAGTTGGAGACGAGTGGCAAAGGCAGCCTGGAAGTGTCAGCAAAGCCTGTCTGCTGCACAAGGAAATTCTTGTAGCAGATGGGAGCTGTGAGCACCTGCGAGTTTGGTGTCTCTTTGGTTGTTCCTCAAACATTCTTGGTCCTTGGGATAGCTCTGCTGACTTGGTTTCATATCAGAACAGATGGATCCAGCCACCTTGCATCAATCACTTCCTGAACTTGCGTTACCCTGTCTGGCCTGGGCATCAGCCTTTGCCGTGGGGGCCGAACGGACCCAGGCTCTTGGGGAGGTTTTTTTTCTTGCCACCAAGGCAGCTCTGCTTTCTACTCATGGATGGTGCTAGTAGTAACTCCCATCTTCTTCTAGGGCAGCGGGGCACAACCCACGAGTGACCACTTGCCATCGTAACTCATGGGACCTTGTTTTTCTCATGAGGACTAGAGTTTGGGGCAAAGTTGCCCAAACAGGAACGTAGAGTCAGAGTCTCTCTCGTGAGAACGCGAGGGGATTTTTAAATCCCAATGACCAAAGTTTCCTCCTAGAGCCCCTTTTCTCCCCTTCCGTAGGGCACAACCTCTGTTTAGGACCAACACAGGTGCATGAACTGTCCCTCCGCTGCCTGCCATCATCTGAGCTACAGCATTTCCCACATCAAGCGTGAACCAAGGCTGACCTTCCTCCCCGTGCGAGAAGCGGCGGAGCTGTACGTATGTATATCTATACATAAATACCTGTCTCCACGAGGCGGTCTCTGAGCTTGAAAGCCATCTTCGCGGGGTCATGCCCTGCAGTGTGGGGCCGGGAGCGGCTCCATCTCTCGCTCGGCGCAGCCGGACGGTTCCCCGTGCCACCCGCGCGATGCCGGAGCTCCGGGCTTCAATTGCAGGAGGAGGAAACGCTTCGCCTTGATCAGGAGGGATAAGAATAGCGAGCGGCAGGCAGCGGACGGTGGGGTGCGGATAAAAGGCGGCTGGCTCTTATTCTTCCCACGCCCGGGGCGATCTGCCCCTTCTTTTTTCGAGATGTAATTGCATGCCACGCCGCAGATGAGTGTCGCACTCCACCAAAGCCGGAGCACCGCGAGGCCAGGACTCCAGGCTCTCCGTCAATGAGCGGGGAGGCAGGGAGGATGCTTTTGATCCCGCTCTTCTTCCTCTGACATGCTGAAGAATTATTAGGCTCTGAGGAAGGTATTTCTCTGGCTTGAGCTTTCCCTTGCTCTGCAAAGGAGACCAACTGCTGCTCTGCCATTTCGTGAGGACCGCGGTGCCGGGCTGTGCCGGTGGCCTGCGCCGCACCGGCCGACCTCGTGGAAGATGCTCGCTGGGCTCCGGGCTAAGTTCAGACCCAAACCCAACATCCCGGAGCCCTTCGGGGTCCCCAGCCATCACGATGGTGGACGCTTCTGCGGCCCTTCCTGATGGCGGTCCCTGGCTTTTGGTGGCTTCTGCTTTTAGAGGTTGTGGTGGAAACAGCCTCCTCTGGGGCACCGGAGCCCTTTTAGGTGTTGTGCTACCTTGGCACCGAGATTTCCAAAACCAGCAGCTGCACTGGGGCATCGTGGCCTCCCACTTTCCTGTGTTTTTTTGAGGTGCTGCTTCTGGCTTTGCTTTCATTAATTTAACACACACACACAGAGAGCATAAGTGGGCTTGAACCTCCATCTCCAGCAGCTGAAATCCAATAATTACCCCACGTAACCCACCTGGATAAGCATTTTCGGCTGGTCGGCAAATGGTGAAGAAGTTCACTGTATCCTTTAGAGCAAGAAATTATCCTGGAGTGTAAATTATGACTCTGGCAGCCTTACAGGTACAAGAAATAAAATGAAAAGGGTGGGTGAGATGGAGATTTAAATGAAAACTCTGAGCAGGTGACACCTCGATCTGAGATAACTGTAACTGGGGGTTTCCTTTCAGATGAAAGGGACCTGGCAGCAGTGTCCGAAGGAGACGAAAGGGAAATCCCTGACGCTGGTGGTAACAACAAATGGGGCTGGAGGTAGAAGAACAACGGGGAAGCCTGCATTGCCTTGGGAGGTTGCTTGCAGGGGGTGATGCCCTGCAGCTCCATCCCCTTCAGCAGTGGGTTGGGGGGCTCCTGGGGTCTGGGGGACGGTGCTGATCACCTCCGTGTCATCCCTGCCCTCAGGTCCAGCTCACCAAGGGTTAGAGAGGTGCCGGGTGCTGTTCAAGGGGGATGCCGGGAGAGCCTGGATCCCAAGGATGGGTTACAGCCGTGGGTGACAGCAGGGACTGTCTTCCCCTCAAAAGCCCCCTGCACCCCCCCCCAGACTTCACCCTGCTCGCTTCGTTTGCCCTGCCAGCCCGTCCCTGGCTCTCCTCGGGGGTCGGTGGCAGCGTGCGTGGGGAGCAGCGTGCCGCCGAACCCACTCAGCCAGGCACAGGCAGCCGCACGGGCAGGCTGATGGAGCGACTGAATCTCCAGCTCATTAAGCGTCCCGTTGTGTTTTGGCTGCATGTCCCAGACTGGCACCTAATGAATGTCACGGAGCCCTCCGTGTTAACGAAGAGGCGATGAGACGTGGTGGGAGCCTTGGAGAGATGCCAGGTCGCAGGTGACCGTGGGAGCCCTGGGAGGATCGCCTTGTCTCTCACCAGGCAGAAATCTCGCCGCTGAAGTCCTCTGATGCATGGCTCCTCCCTGCGTCGGCGTGATGCGGTTTAGCTGAGCACAACATCATCCCTACAGCTGGTTGGTATTTTTGGGGGGCTATTTTGTCCTATTTTTAGGAAATGCCAATATGGATTGGGAACTTTTTTTGGGTCTGGGAGGGAAAAGGTCAGCCTGAACAAATTTCTCAACCTGAACTGAAAACAGAGAGGGGCAAAACAGTTTGCTAGCTGTTTTCCAGACAGACCCGCTCCAGCTTCAGATGGCAGCTAATTAAAGTGCTGACATTTTAAGACACGATGATGCAAAATCTCTTGCTTTGAGCCAAGCCTGGGCCCTTTTCAGAGTTCAGTTCATGCATTTGCTGCCCAGAGTCCCCGGGAGCAGTGTGAACAAATTAAGAGGGGTGATGGGTTGGTTTTGATGTAGTATTTTTCTTAGGATGTGAGCGAGTTTTTAGCCCTTGGAAGAATGCTGTAATGTCAGGCTGCCTGGGCAGAGCTCTCCAAAAAAAGCTGAGCTCTGTGGCAGAGGCGCCTGTGAAGACGTTTGAGTTTCAGCTCTGCTCTGTGTTAACCCTGCTCGGGCAGGGAGAACAGGGGACAGGGGGTCTCAGCCCCACGGGATGGGAGGCAGGGGCAGGAGAGCAGCCCGCGCCCCAGACACCGTAGCATCACCCCAGCAGCTCTCACCTACACAAGCAGAGCAACGCAAAGTCTGGCCATGCCATTTTCCAGAGGCTGGAGGCTTTTGGATTATCCCCAGGACAGGAGGAGCGTGTGGGCTGCCGCAGTGCCGAGCCACGTGCCGTGCCGTGCCGTGGCGTCTGCTGCTGACAACGCGGAGGGGAGACGCGGGCTGCGAGGCCGGGGCTGGCTGGAAGGGAGCGAGCTGCAATCAAGAGACGTATTGTGGCTGTTGGGCTGCCTGCGCGATGCAGCATTTAGGAGACAAAGCGCAAAAGTCGGCTGCGCTCAGCGGGGATGCGGGAGGTGATTTGGGGGAAGGAGATGCTGGTGGGAGGAGGCTGGCAGGTGATGGGGAGCGGGCAAAAGGGGAAAGAGCCTGACTGATCCCGGCTGCTGCAAACAGTTTCTGGCTCCAACCCAGTGTGGCAGGTCCGGGGGGCTGAGCACGCTGCCCGGTTAAGAATATCCCCAGGCTTGTTCCCAGGAGGGGCCCATCCGCACCAGCCCTTGGGATACTGATGCACCCAGGCGAGGGGTAGAGCGAGATGCAGGGCGTGGATGGACAGACAGATAAACAGATCTTGGTAGGTTCATCTGGAGGGAGGGTTTCATCAGGACATGGGAGAAATAGCTGATGGGAATGGGGGGGGAAGCACCCCGCTGAACAACACGGTCCTGGGGCTGCCGCAGGGCTGACAGTGCTCCCCCTCACTCTGGACACGAAGGAGCTTGTGTGGGCACTGCTGGGGGTGGGTGTCCCCACCAGAGTGGGTCCAGTGACACTAGTTTGCCCTCGCCCACCAGCAGACTGTGCCTGGAGAGGCAGAGGGACACCCCAATCCCCAGGATGGGAGCAGGGCGAGTGGGTCCCACCAGGCTGCGAGGGGCACACGCAGGGATGGATCCCCCGTGGGTGAGATCTGCAGTGTTGAGGGGAGCTGGCCCTGAGCATCCCCCTGGGCACAGAGGTTTGAAAGGCTCAGCCATCTCGGTGCAGATGCCCTATTGCTGTCACAGCCCCGAGCTGGCCAGAGGCTACAGCTGCAAACGCTGCCCTGAGGCGAAATGCCAGGCGCTGGGATGCAGAGCCTGTCCCTGGCAGAGACTTCCCGAAGCAAACCATCCCATGGCTGGGGATTTCAGGCCAGAGGGATGGTGGGTGGCAGGCAGAACGTGCCTTTTTGGGGTTACCGAGGCACCGAGTTGGGGTGCATCGCGGCATCCTAGCCCCTGCTGCTGTTCTGCCTTCTGTGTGAGCAAACCTGCTGGTCCCCTGCCCTCTCCAGGGTTAATCCTCAGCTGCTTTCCTGTGCCTGAAGCCTCTGCCTGGCTGTGGGGCTGCGGCCCCCAAATCCTCACGGCAGATGTTCCCCTGCTCCCCCACGGACCCCTCTGTCTGCCAGTGGCTGGGAAAGCACGTGCCTGGTCCACAGGAGAAAAATCTTCCTTTTCATGGGAAGGGAGCTGGCAGGTTTCTGGTGTCAGCAGGGGAGGGATGGGTCAGCAGCAATGTTCAGCTTTGAACTCACTTTAAAGCCCCGCTCCTTGTAGCCATCCCTTGTGCGGGGTGGCCGGGTGCTGGCTACCCCAGCCATGCAGGCACCCACGCAGCCCCTGAACGGCCGTGCTGGTGCCAGTGGGAGCAGCTGGGCTCCAGGGAGCAGTGAGAAGCCATGTGAGGTCCAGGCCCCAGCTCCTTATTAAAAAAAAAAAAAAAATATTGGGCGAAACTCTTTTATTAGCTCAGCACAGAGGCTAAGCGCCATGAGCTGCACCATGCCACCGCGCTCACCCCCAGGAAGCCATCCCGCCGCAAGGTTGGTGCGAGGCTGAAGGTGAGCTGGCAGCCCTTCCCTGGCAGAGACATTTTCTGCTCTGTCATCCTGAGTTTTCTGCTCTGCTTTGCCAGACTGTTCCAGGGAAGGCAGACGGTGCCGCACGGCGCGTTCTCCCAATGCCATCTAGTGTCTGCTCCGGCGGCCCCAGACAGTTATTTGAAGGCATCAGAGCTTATTTATTATGGAATGATCTTTGAGGGCCAACAGGCAGCTTGGGCTGATTATTAACAGCGGTACCTGCAGCACAGATAACTAACTGGTGGGTGCACAGGTTGGGCTTGATTATTTTTTCTGTCACTCCCGTTTCGCACTAAAAGCCCGCCCCAGCAGGATGGAGCGTGAGGATGCGATGACATGTCCAGGGTGATTAAAGTCTTTCAGCCTTCAGCCACTTGTCTTGTAGCCCTGACATCACCTGAGGCTTAATCACTCAGAAAAGTGCTGTCATGTCCTATTGTCGCCGTATTGGGAGCATGACCTCTTTCCCATTTAGCTGCCATTTCAAAATAATATAACGTGCCAGGGGACAGGCATGACTCAGGAGACTGGTAATAGGATATAAAGACTTTGACCTGGGGGTCGTCCATTTGAATGCTGCCAAGGTCAGCGGCAAGGGCAAAGATGTCATTTGCGCGATGATTATTTTGGCCAAACAACCCGATACAGGCGTAACCGGGTCCCTTGGTGGCAGTCAGCAGGGGCTGAGGGCTGGGTTGGACTCTGCTCCCTCTTTGAGAGCATCCCGGGACCCCAACCCCTCCCCGCCTGGGTTCTGGGACCCTGTGACTGCCCACGGTCCCCTCCAGCTTATGACTTTGCCCTCTACGTTCTTCCCTTCCCATCATTGCAGGGGCATGGTCTATACAGACTGGGAAAGCTCTTATTTCTGCCCTCTTAGGGGTGGAGTGCCACAGCAGCATCTCCCCTCTGTGCCCCACTCATTTGCTTCCCAGTGCAGAAAAAGGTTTCGGAGGACAGGCGTGCCCTGGCACCCTGCTCGCCCTGTCCCCTTCTCTGCTCACCACCATCAACTGCCATGATTTAGGTCCCTGCTAACCTCGTCCCCATCCTCAGCCACCACTGGCCGTGTGAATTTATCTCCTCAGTAGCAAACAATCTCATCAAGTCAGTTTGATTCCATGATTAATTAAGCTCTCCCTCGAAATGAGGTTACTCCCTGCAGTCTCGCTTATAAATGTTAGCAGATTAATGGGTGCTGGCCGTGTTAGATGGCCACGACCAGGCTGGGCTGTGGAGGGCTTGCCTGCTCTCATCCAGACGGTCCTTGAGCACGGGTTTCCCATAGGAGAGCTTCTGAACAGACCCAGCAAACCACCGTCCTGGCCACGTGAAGGAAACCTGCGCCGGGGGAAGCCTTAATATCAGCGGCTCTTAGGGCAGCTCGGGGTTGATGCTGAACATGAGGCAGCGAAAGGTCCTTTCCTACGTCTCTGGCGGGTGCTGGGGGTCGGTGCTGGTGGGTGCTGTGGGCTGTGGGTGCTGTGGGCTATGGGCACTGTGGGGGCCGTGGGGTACGGGCTGCTCTGGGCTGCAGCTCCCCTTGCCCCGCGGTACCTGCAGGTCCAGCCGCAGCAGAACCTCGGCCCCTGCACCGCTGCAGCGGCTGTTTGGTGATGCTGGATCCAGACGCTTTCGCCAGGCTCTCCTGGGGTGCTGCAGCCCCCTCCTCATTAGCACGCTGCGCAGCAGGGCAGTTTAATTGCTGTCAGCCTCGATAGCAGTGCCGCCTTCTGACTGTCCTCCTTTAATTGTAGCCTCCCTCCTTCCCCAGCAGCGCTGCACGAAGTGTTTTGGGTGAGAACCTCCCCAGGACCCTGTGGAACTTATTAAAAACAGGGTTTGAAGCCCCTCGTGCCCCTCTCCCTTCCTGCTGAGCGCCCGGCTGCGGTGCTGGGGCTGCACCGGCTCTTCCCATGTGTACTGGGAGATGGGAGGTCAGTCCCGTGGCACGTGTCCCTGAGCCACCAGCATCCTCAGGACCTTTCACCACCCTTTGCTGGCCCCCCCTGCCAGAGGTGGAGGCCAAAAAAGGGTGGGAGTCCCCCCTTGGGAAATCCTTGGGGTTTTTGCAAGTCTCCCAAGGTGTTGACAGTGTGGGAAGGTGGTGACAGCCCGCGTGAGCCCCAGGATTGGGGGGGGTGCAGGTTGCAGCACAGTGGGGAGCCATGTGCCACTTGGATGGGGCCAGGGAAGTTGGGGGGGGAACACCAGGGCTGACCCAGAGCTAGAGCAGTTTGGCCGCCACAGCGACAGGTGCTCACACGACTTTCCCAGTGGTTTAGCCAACATCCAACCTGCTCTGTGTATTGTTTTCACTAATCTGTTTGGGTTTTTTAAAATTATCTGCAAACAAGGTGCCGCCTTCTTTGGATAATGATGATGCTGGGTAAAGGGAGCAGTGGGCGACCGGTCTGTGCAAACGGTGCTTCCCTGCCGCTCACCACCTGCTCTGTACCTTCACCCAGGACCTATTTTTCTGTATTTATCCAGCGTCAATAATGGGATTCCACCCTGCTAACCAGCATCTGCATGCAACAGCACTGAAAGCAGAAGCGATTCCTCCTGAGTTAGTGTGTAAAAGCCTTTGCGATCATCTTGCACTACAGACCTGAAGGAGGGTTTAAATATAAGGCTCTTTAATAAGATGAAAATAGCCCTTTCCCCACTGGTTTTCTGCTTGCTCTTTCATGCCGCAGGAGCTGCCTGGTTGTGTCAGGGCTCGGCTGTCTGTGGGCTGACAGGTTTCCTAACTGCACCAAACAACTCCCCTCCCTGCGCCATCAGCACAATATTAGTAACGCTGCAGCAGCTGGAGGAGGCAGCAGCTCAGCGCCGGCCAGTGCTGCTGTGTGTTTGGGCTATGGCATCCAAAACTTCCTCAGTTGGACTTTTTTTAACAAAAAAAATCAAACTTTTCAGCAGAAAACCCAGCTGTCACTGGTGGTTTCACCTGTGTAGAAGTGAAGCAGAGACCTCAGGACCTGCCTGGTCATTGTGGTGCCCGAGAGAAGGGTTTTCTGGGACCCTGCGAGTCCCTGGAGCTGGTGAAGCTCGGCAGATGGTCCTGGAGAACGGCCATGTGCCCGTGGGGTCCTTCTCCAAAGACAGGACCCAGACAGTCACTCTTCACGGCACGAATGTAAAACACATTCTTTTCCTTGACTATTATTTTTAATCCAAGCCAATAACCCCCAGACATGTGCTGGCCACCCGGCACACCCCAGCCTGGCTGCTGGCATCCTCAGCAAAGGCACCCAATCCTGGAGGTGGGCTGGAGAAAGTGGGAACGGGTCACCTGCATGGTGTTGGGCAGCTAAAGCTGCAGGAGCTGCTGGTGGAGGGACAGGAGATGTTTTGAAATCTCACCCAGCAATGCCCTTAGCTTCCCAGGGAGCGGAGCAGCTTCCAGCTCTGCTGAGGGGGTGAAGTAACAGGCGCAAGGTTTGTCATGCTTCACGTCTGCAAAATCTGTCAAGGAAGGGACCAAAAGGACCAAAAAAGCTCTGAATATTACTGCTGTTATTTTACAAAGTGGAAAAACTTTTCTTGCAATTCCAAAACCTTCAAGGAAAAACAACGTGCCGGTGGCCCAAGGAAGCGTTTTGCTTTTCTACAGCAACTTCTGTCTGACAGCAGCAGAACTCCCTGCAAAGCGGGCAGATCGGACAGAGATGTCCCATGCATGGTATGCGGCCCCATGGGCTTTTTGAGCAGTGGCATCCTCAGATGGCAGGCAGAGTAGCGCCGGTGGTCTCATCCACAACAGACATCAGCACAAAGCACTGGTGCCCTGGAGGAAACCCTGTGCCTCGGTGTGTGCAGCAGGAAAATGGGTATAATCCTATTTACCTGCCTTGTCTGGAGCTGGCTCTGGTGTTTGATTCATGTCAGGAGCTTGGCTGGTGACTCCTGGATGAATGACGCTATATAAATGCAAAGTGTTATTAATATTTCATGTTGTAGTGAAAATGTACTAATGGGGCTTGTTCCTGTAAGATAAAGTGATGCCATTAATACACCTCCGTGTCCCCAGCACCGCGGACTCATGCGGGCTGGCTGGTTTTGGCTAGCAGAGGGTGCAGCCTTTGGCACCCCCCTTCTGCCTCTGGGAAACTGAAATCTCCAGCAAATTTAAGCAGCGGGACAGCAGCTCTGGCTGCAGGAGCTCAGTGCCCGCCAGCCCAAGGGCAGAGGGTGGATGCACCACCGTCCGCTGTGGCTCTCGCTGGCCGGTGTCAGCCCCATCTGCTGCTTGGGGAGGGAAAGACGGCAGCAGAGCAGCTCCTGCCTCTTCCTTCCCCCCCCCCTGGTGTTTTTTCTCCCCCTTTTTTTTTTTTTTTTTTTTGTGCCTCCACCAGGTATTTGCCAGGCAGATGGGGCTGAGCTCTGCTCTGGCTCAGCCGGACAGTCGCACCCAGCGGGATGCAGAGGGAAGCTGTGCGGCCACTCACCTTCTCCTCCTGCCACCAAAGCAAGGCAGGGGGACGAGGGGGGGGCACGGTGGCTGTGCCCACACTCCCGGGAGGGCCGTCGAGTGCTGTAGAGGGATGGAGGTGTGCTCTGCCTGGAGCCCAACGCCAGCAGAAACTGCCTATCACATCTGGCAGCTCCCCAAAAGAGGGGATTTTAACCCAGAAAGCAGCAAGCCACGAGAGCTCCTTCAGACATCCACAAGCCTGGGGGGGCCTGGGGCAGAATGTCCCCCTGCCCACCGCTGGGTGCTGGCAGGATGGGTGCTGCTCCATGCCCTCCCTGCCTGCCTGCAGGGGGACACAGCCCCCAGGAACCCCTTTCCCAGCACAGCCACCGCACAGGCATGTTAAAAAAAAAAATAAAAATGGGCTTGTTTGATTTCAAACTGCAGAACTCTTCCCTGGAGCCATCCGCAAACAGTGGTAATTTACTTTACAGCTGTTTAGATTTTTTTCCCTCCCTTTTTTTTTTTTTTTTCCAAAACCCAGCAGAATTGCAAATGAAACATGTGTTTGCTCCTCAAACGACTCCAACCGTACCTGAGCTCTTGCACCCCACGCAGCAGCACCCGCTCCTTGAACTCCCACCCAGCCGACCCTCACCCCCGCGCCCTGCTCCGTGCTCCCTGCAGCACCCCGGAGCTGCGAGCCAGCGGTCAAGCCTTGCACAGGGGTTCTCTGAGCTGGGGGGGCTCATCTTGGGAGGGCTCCCGGGCTCTGGCAAAGGGGAGGGGGTGATGGGGAAGAGACTTGCACCAGCTTGCAGGTGAGGGGAGCACAGGAAAAGTGCTTAATTAATTCCCAGTGAAAGAATCAACTGCTGCCCGCTCGTCGGAAGGTGGGGAGGGGTGAAGGCTCTTTTTAAGTTATTGCCATGGTGCAAAGTTTTGAGTAAAAAGGGTTGATAAAGGGAGGCGTTCGGCTGAGCGGCTCTCGGTGCCTCGGGCGGGGGCTCCCAGGGCTTCGGCCACGTCACCCCTGCAACTCCGAGCGAGGGAAGATGGGCGCAGGGAGGGGTGAAGGGATCCCAGACAGTGCTGGGCACCCTGGCATCCCTGCAGCAGCTGAGGGCAGAGGTCCCCAAGCACCCACCCTTGCCCACCGTCGGGCAGCCAATGCAGCCCTTCCCTGCACGGCAGCAGGATTGGGCCCCCCCACGCTGCGGGGCAGCCCTTCGCCCCAAGGTAATCTGGCAGCCTACGGGACATGTGGGGATCTGCCTTGAACCCCATTCCTTCCCCCTGGGAATCTCCTCCTCGCTGCCAGGAACCCAGGGATGACTCATGCGGCGCCGGCACCTCTCACACCGGGCGATGCGTTCCTGCCGTGGGCAAGCACCGACCGGCACCAGCGCCGGCCTCGGCAGAGGGACGCCCCGCAGGTAAGCGGCATGAAAATACTCCTCTTCTGCAGCCCCCGGCCCTTGGTAAGATGGTGCTGAGGCTGGGGAAGGTGCATCTGCTGCAGGGTGCATGTCGCAGAGCCCGACCTGACGCCGGGGTGATGGGCGCATTCTGGGCTGCTGCTGGAAGCGTGCACGGGGAAGGAGAAATCTGGGGGTTGCGAGCACATCCCTGGGGATCAACTGGGTGAGATGGGAGCTGCCGGCTCCCGTGGGAAGTATGTGCCCAGGGAGCGTGTGTGGCCGCCCCAGCCCTGCAAGCAAGCGTGTTGCACGGGCCAGGCTGTGCAGAGCAGCGGGATGCATTCACCCCCGAGAGCTCTGCCAGCGCGGGGGAATCTTGTTATTTTACTGATAGGTAAAATGTTTAAGGAGAGTCAGTGCCAAACGCAGCCCCGGGGAGTCCTGCTCGGCTGCGGCCCCATGCTGCGTGGGATGCGTTTATCCGGCACGATGCAATCCGGGGTGAAATCAGCTGCTCAGGGTCCTGGGGCTGGTACGGGCTGAGATCAGCGGATGACAAGCGGTTGTTGTGGCCGCCCAGCCCTGGGTCAGCGCCTCGGCATTGCCTGGGGCCGTGCAGCCCCCCCAGCTTGCCTGCAGCCTCAGCTTACTGGTGTCCACTCACCACGCCGTGCTGTGCCCGGCACAGCCTCCCTCCGGCGCATGGGCACGGCGTGGTTGGCGCAGGGCTTCTCCCACGCTTCCCCGGGTGGGAGAACGGAGGCGACGGCAGATTCCAGCGATGGGAGAGGACGGAGCTGCCGGGTGAGTCATGCCCCGGCTGCTCCTGTTTGTTTTCTGCCTGGGCCAGGCCTGGCAACGTAAGGAAAATTAAAAACAAATACCTGGGCAACGAGGCAAGAGATGGGGCGGGATGGCAGAGGGCTGAGCCGCGGACGGTAGCGGGTGGTGGTCGAAGGATGCTTTTGCCGTGGCAGAACTGGTATGCTTTGCCGGGTCCCTGTGACCCCCGCGGAGGGGGATGGTGGTCTGCGAAGACGCGTCGCCCGGACCAGGTCTGTGCTGGGGTGCGTGTCCCCGCATGCGAGCGAAGGTCAGAGACGGTCCCCGAGGAGCGTGGGTCGGTGCTTTGGGGCACACAGGTGGTCCGATGGGGACCTCTCGCTGCTTCTTTGGTGTCACTGTGTCTTCTCTCTCCTCCCAGGCTAGCTAACAGGATCGGGGGACCATGAACTGGGGGGTGTTCGAAGGGCTCCTCAGCGGGGTCAACAAGTACTCCACAGCCTTCGGCCGCATCTGGCTCTCCGTGGTCTTCATCTTCCGCCTGCTGGTCTACGTGGTGGCGGCCGAGCGGGTCTGGAGCGACGACCACAAGGACTTTGACTGCAACACGCGGCAGCCGGGCTGCACCAACGTCTGCTACGACCACTTCTTCCCCGTCTCCCACATTCGCCTCTGGGCCCTGCAGCTCATCCTGGTGACCTGTCCATCCCTCCTGGTCATCATGCATGTGGCCTACCGGGAGGCCAAGGAGCAGAGGCACCGTGCCGCCGGCGGGGGTGACGGCCGCTGCATCTACCCCAACCCCGGCAAGAAGCGGGGGGGGCTGTGGTGGACCTACCTGCTCAGCCTCATCTTCAAGGCTGGCGTGGACGTGGTCTTCCTCTACATCTTCTACCGCTTCTACAAGAACTACACCCTGCCCCGGCTGGTGAAGTGTGAGCTGCCTCCCTGCCCCAACATGGTGGACTGCTTCATCTCCCGGCCCACCGAGAAGAACATCTTCACCCTCTTCATGGTGGTCACTGCCTGCGTCTGTGTCATGCTGAGCCTTGTCGAAGCCGCCTACCTGATCGGCAAGCGGTGCCGTGAGTGCCTCCTGGCCGGCAGCGGGGACAGCCATCAGCACGGCCAGGACTGCGCGCTCTCCCACACCGAGCCCGTGGGCATGGTGGGGCAGGTTTTCCATGGAGCGGATTACAAACCTCCCACGGTCTCCATCCCCCCCACGGCCTCCAGCCCCGACACGCTGTCCGAGGAGGAGGAGGCTCTTCCCTAGAGCTGCCTGGGGGAAAGAAGGAGCCGCTCATCTGCCCTGCACCCTCCTCCTCCTCTTCTTCCTCCTCCATCCCCCTGGTGCAGGAGCCCTGGGGGTGGCAGCACCTCGGAGTCGGGCTGTGCTCAAAGGCTCTCTGCCTCTCCCGTCCTGGGGAAGGCACATTACATCATTCTGCCGAATTTGGGGTAAACCCGGGTGCTGTAGGACACGTGCGGTCCCCGAGAGCCGACAAGGACAAGCAGCTCCGTGGTGGCTGTGAACTGCCAGTGGTGCCCGGAGGTCGAGCCTCTCCCAGCCGGTCTGGCTTAGCTGGTCCTGAGGGTATCCTTGCCATGAATAAAAATTTCTGTCCCTCAGAAATGATGGCCAGATTGGTTGTTCTCCTGCTCCTTGGGCACAACACTGCCAAGAGGGGAGCAAGGGCTGCATCACCCCTGGAAAGGCATCGCTCCCACGGGCAGCTCCGGGCTGGGTTTGGACCAGCCGCAGTGACAAACAGCTGGCTGCCGGCTCGGGTCTGCTGGAGAAAAGCCACTGAAAATTGGAGAAGTCCCTGGAGCTGGGCAGAAGGGATGGCTTTGGCCAGAGAGGGGGAATGCCGCGGCTCAGCGGGTGGTTTTTGGGATGCACGGGATGTGACGAGGTCTGCGCTGCCTGGAGAAGGGCTTGTCCTTACACCCAGCAAGTCAACGGCAAAACTCTTGCTGCATTCACCAGGCACTGGATGCAGGCGAGGAAGGAGGACAGCTTAATTCTCTCCCTGTAATCCCAGGCTTTAAAAAAAATAAATTCTTGATTTAAGATGGGCTACTGGGCACAGGCAGTCACACCCAGAGGTGTGAACGTCCCTGGGGACACAGAGGTGGCAGAGCTCTTTGCAGCCGTGGGCTGCCAGGGACAGGCTGGAGCAATTTAAAAATGTCACAAATTTTCAAACCAGCTTGGAGGTGGCAGGGGAGAGGGGCCAGCCAGCATGGTCACCCTTGAGCCCCCCAGGGAACCCCTCTTCCTATCCCTCACCCTGCGTAAGCTGTACCACAAGTGTCAGGGCCATTTCAGACTGATGTGATCGTCATTAATAACAGTCATTAGCTGAGTGGGGACAAGAGCATGTGCTTGATGCAGCAGCCACCTTGGCGAAGCACGGGGGTGAGGATCCGGCCGGGCAGGCAGAGCCCGCTGTGGGCTGCCAGCTCTTCCTGCCCAGCCAGAGAAAAACACCCAAGCAAAACAAGTGAATAAAGGAGAGGTAAAACACCCCAACCATTGATTAAACAATAACATTAAATGGCAGAATATGATCTTGTTTATTGCTGTAATATGTCCCGTTCTGCCGTGACTCAGGCAGCACTGCAATTTCTAAGGCCATCAACGGTAACTGAGCATTAGCCAGGATGAATAATTAACAATAATTTCATGGCAAATGCACTCATAAGTAACATTAACATTGAACATGCAGCTCGATCTGTTACTGGTTTCACTTTATTTAGAGGGTGTGATTATTATTTTTTCCATGAGCACCAATAGCCCCCGCACTCGGTGGCTCTGCTGCGAAAGAAGCAGCACGGGGCAGGGATGCCGTTGCCGTGTCTTTTCGGACCGGAGCCGTTCTCCGTGTCAGGTCACTGCAGTTACTGCCACTTTGCAGCACGCCTGACCCGATGAACCAGCTCCCACCTGAGACCCTCGGTGGGCAAAGCTGAGCTCCTTCCCACAGCCCACCCTGGGGAAAGGGACCAGCCTGGGTGCGCTGAAGGGGGAGGCAGAGGGACTGCTGTGGCCGGAGGGATGCCGAGGGCAGGCTGGGAGGGCAGGGACCGGACCGGTCGTCCCACGAGGGTGGGGATGGTGGAGGAGCCCTTGGGGGGATCCCTGCCACCAGCCCGGGACCCTCTGGGCACATGGCAGCTCCTTGCGCTGACACCGGTGAGTTTGGAGACCTTTGGGGTAAGAGAGGCAGATGGTGAAATACAGGTGGATTTCTTCCATCTCTTTTTAAGTGAAGCTGCGCTGATCTCTGCCTTCCTTCTGTCCGCTCTCGTTGCTGTGCTTGCTGGATTATCCACCTGAAAATTTACTTTACTGAAGCCTTTAACGTCAGAGGATACAAGCTGTTCTTTGTGTGCAAGCCATCACCTCTGATTTAAAGAGCTAGGGCTGGGCTGTTTGTTTTCAAGCAAGGTTGGCCGCTCTTGATCAAGGCTGTCCTCGATTAGCAAAACCCGGAGGTGTTCCCCAGCTGCAAGCGCTAATCACGGCAAAGATGAGACCCAGAGCAACCACCCTGCCCACCTGCCCCACTTCTGCACATCAAAGTGGCAGCCAGAGCTGCTGCCCGTTGCGAGAGACCTGACGATCCAGTTGCCGTTTGTTGTTGTGCTGCTTTATCTCGCCCGGAGCGAGCATTGCAGCCGCTCCGCAAAGCTCCGAGTGTCTTGCACCATCACGGCTTGGGATCAGTGGCGGCTGGCTGGGCAAATGGGAATGTTTGTCTTGTACTTTCTGATGTGCTTCTGTGCTCTGCACCAAGGGAGCTGAGGTTGCCCCAGTTGGTGCTGCAGAAACAGGGGGGGGACCTGCCTCCTGGGGCGCAGAGTGCTGGGTTAAGAGAGAGGACCGGTGTCAGTGGGAAAGCAAATAAACTGGGGGAATGTCATAATAAAAGACGAATATTTCCCAGACTTTGCATCATCATACAGGGAATTGTATTTGCTTGTGGGGTGCCCAGAAGGCCCCCTGAATTTGGGGGAGAGGAGACTTAAAACAAACCCATTGCTAACTCCAGCCCGGCCGGGGATGTGGAGGGGCTCACGTGTGCCATGGCACAGGTCGGGGCCTTGTTTCTTCCCTGCCCGAAACTCGCCTGTTTGCTGGGAATTGAAGAGAAACTCTGTGATGTACGTCCAGCGTGCCGGAGCGAGCGGCTGCCCCAGCTGCCAGCTCCCAGGCTCCCGTGACTCCTGTGCCCCAGCAGTTGCAGGGGAGGTCTCGTCCCCGGGGACGTGGCCCCGGAGCGGGACAGCCGGGATGGCCGGGATGCTGTTGGCAGGCAGGGACCTGGAGATAAAAAAGCAGGGCTGAGTCCCAGCCCCAGCAGGCGGCCGAGTGCTGCCTCCTGCGATGGCCCATTTAAGACCCTTTTAAAGAGACTTTGAGGTCTGATCCTGCTGGTTTGGCAGCCGCCTGCTCCACTGCTTGGGTTTTTCCTTTATGGAGGACACTGCAAAACACGGGGTGTTTCCATTCCCCACCCAACTGCCTTAGGGAAAATCTTCTGCCTGTGCCAAAAGGCACCTGAACTTTCTCGCCGTGGCTGCGTGGCCTCTCCTGAAATTCCAAACTTTCAGGCGAGAGGCTGCTGGGGGGATCTGGCCCTGCTCTTCACCTGGCCCTTATAGGGTTTCACCATGGGGCAGGGAGCTGCTGCCTTTTGCAAGAAGTCAGACCTGCCTGTGCTTCTCACGGTCTTCCCTCTCTCCTGGGCTTTTCATCTCAAAGGCCACAGCCCCCAGATTCCTGCCGGAGCTCCTGCCACACCGGCTCTCTACAACATAGCTGAAATTCTTGATCCTGCTGATAGGAGGGTGCAAAGGCAGCTCCTGGGTGAGGGGAGGCTCCCGGCTGCTCCGGAGCCCTCGCTTTGCTCTTGTCTGGGATGTGGGTGCCCGTGTCTGCCCCCTCCTCCAAGCTTGCCCAGCTCCGCACCCCCAGGCTCCCACGAGGGTTTGCTTCAGGTCCCTTGGGCTCCCATTCCCGTGGCGTCTCCCCACTGTGTCCCCAGCCTGGCAAGCCCCCCCACGCTTTATTATTTGACCTCCTGGAGCCAAAAAGCTGCTGGGTGAGCGGCTCCTTGTCTGCCACAAGTGCTGGGAGCAAACGTCTCGGAGCATGGGGCACCCGGCGGGGCTCTTCAAGCGTGTCCCCACGGGAGGGCTGGCTCCGGCGAGGTGCCGCATGGGAAAATGCTTCGGTGCTCTTGGCCCTGGGGTGTGCTGGAGCGATGCCGGGAAAGCCTCCGGGCAGCCGAGAAGCCAGGTAAACCGCGAGCGAGCGGAAATGCATTCCTGCCCGGGCCACGTCTGCAGAGGCATGAAATGGGGTTGCTCTGCGGGGGGAGGCTGAGCGGGACACCCGGCTGCTCAGGGAAGGGAAGGGCTGACTCAGCCTCCCTGGATGCCACCGGTGCTCTGGGGAGAGGGACGGTCCCCTTAGGGACACATCCCAGGTCCCATGAGGACAGGAGTGGAGGCAGCCGGCAGGGCAGGGTCCCACTGCGTGGGGACATCGCTACCGTGCTCTGGCACCCGGTCTGTGCCGTTCTTTGGGAAAGGTCTCGTCCGGGACGCCCCGGCGTCGGCAGGGCGGTGGCTGCAGGTCGCTGTAGGTTGGAGATACCGATGAGCTGTTGCAAAACTATTACCAAGGCAAAACTATTTAAAAAGTGGGTTATAATTGCGTAATTTGTGATTCTTAGCAATGGTTGCTGGCTGACCCATAGCTGGAGGGATGGTGTGAGCCCGGTGCTGGTGGTCCCTGGCCAACCCTGGTCTTGCCCAGGGTTTGCTGCCAGGTTCGCGGTGCCCAGAGCCACCCGTGCAGGGGACGGAGCATCACCTGGCAGGAGCCGCTGGTGTTGCCTGTAGAGGAATCCAGCTCTGTTGATCTCACTGCAGAATTTGCCCCGCCTTTGTTGTTCAACCCGAGCATGTGTGTGCATGTGTGCAGACAAGAACCTCTACGGGAGCTGCTTCCCAGACTCACCCAGTGACTGGCAACAGAACAAACTACCCTTCCCCTCCCCACACACACTCAGCGCTGCAGACAAAACCTGGGTGCGGGAGGGCTGCAGACAACACAGTCGGGAAAGAGCTTCCCTACCCTGAAAGCTGCCTGGATCCGGCCACCTTCCTCTGGCCCTTTTTCGGCTGGGCAGGTACCTCCAGCACACCGGGGGAGAGGCGCAGGGTGTCATGGGGTTGCTGGGGACCTGCAGGTTGTGGGGGGACGGACCCCGCGGTGCTAATGGGGTGCAGGTGGGAGATGTGTTACAGCTGGGGCTGCTGTGCCTGCGGTGGCCAAAGGCGGGGACCCCGACATCGTGCAGTGCCACGTCGGGACTCCACAGGCTGCGCACCCGGGGGGAGTGATGAAGGGGGCTGGCACGGCGTGGCACCCCGAGCAGCAGGAATGGCCACCCCAGGCTCTGCTCCTCTGTCCCACTGCCCTCCCCGGGGACCAAAAGAGGCTGAGCCCCCCCCGAGAAAGTACACAGCCCCGCTTTGCCGCATTTGCACCCCAGAAGCTGGGTGCTTTCGGGCCCAACGCCCTGCACCCACGTGGGGCAGGACCCGGTGGTGACGCAGCGGGCTGGCATGCCAGGGGCTGGCGAGGGTGCGGGGTTTCACGGAAGGCAAACCGGAGCTGAAGGCAGAGCCGAGCACACCTGGAGCATCGCCCCTGCTCTGCCTGGCTGCCGGCCAGCGCCGGCCGGGCTACGGGGCTCCTACGGCACCGCACACCTCACCCCGGCATGGGTCTCAGCACGGAGCTCACATCCCCATCCCGCCCTGCCATGGGTCCATGGCTGGAGTTGGCACTGGATTGAGCCAAGCATGTGAGTGCCGGGCAGGTGGGTAGCATTGCCGGCAGGGATGGGGGCACGGGCGAATTGGCAGGGTGGTGAGCAGCACTGGCCCTGGGGTCATGCAAGGGCTCCAGGCTCCAGCCATCAGCACCAGCTTTCGGCTGAGGAGGGGAAAGCAGCAGCTCCTCTCTTCCGATTTCAAAGCGAAGGGCTGGGCGGGAGCGCTGTGAATTGCTCCCCACCCTGGCTCACTGCCGCGGGTTTGCCAGGGAGGAGGATCTCCTGGTTTCAGATGGGGTGGTGAGCGAAGAAGGTGCGTGGGTGCAGGCAGAGGCACTGCCCTGGCACTTGGTGCACGCTGGCACGGGGACCCCAGCTTGGCCCCGCTTGGCTCAGCCACACTTCTTGGTGCGTCCCCAGGTCAGCAGCGTGGGACCGTAACGGTGGGTTCGGGGCTTGCTGTGGGGTATCCCCGGCCAGGGATCCCTGTAGGCTCCAGGCTCTGTTCCTTCCTTGCAGTCTCCGGACGCCTCGCCGTGCCACGCAGCCCTCCCTGGACGAGCGGACCCTGATCGCCCGTGTGCCATCACATCCCCGGCCATGCCCCAAGCTGGGGACTTCCCACCCCGCAGCCCCCGGTGAGCGGGGAAGGAGCCTGAGCCTCCTCCAGGTACGTCTCAGAGGGTGCTGCATCGGCAACGGGCAGTGGCTCCTCGGGAGTGGGAATGCGAGTGCACGGTGCAGCTTGACCTGAGTAGCTGGGAAAGAACGAATTAGCGCTTGGGGTTGAACGTAGATTTCAATCTGGCCTGAAATTGGAGCTGCCCCTTGGCTCCTGGGCTGTCCTGTGCTCCCCAGGCGGGCTCTTCAACAGCCAGAAACAAAGCATTTCTCTGAAAAAAACACCATATTTTTCTTACACAAAACGTCTCTTTTAGAAAACGCAGAAATAAAATGTTGGGGCTGGTGGTATTTGGGACATGTTCCCCCTGGAAGCATTTGCCAGCCACGGTGCTGCCCCTCCGGCCCCAGCCCCAACCTGCTGGGCCAGTCGCGGCTCCCGTGGGGCTTCGGCACATTCCTTCTGCCAGAGCCATGCAAGCACCAGGCGCTGCAGACCCGCAGCAGCTCTGCGGGCGCAGTGGGAGCATTCCTGCAGCTTGCAAGGAGCTGGCCTGCGGTGTCTCCTTGCCGTCAGGCACAGACCCACAAATTTGGCAGTTCCTTGCAAAACCGGATTAATTCTTGCGAAGGCAAAGAGGCTGCAAAAAGTCTCCATGGTGCTCGGCTCTGTCCTTCGGGGGTTCTGATCTTCACCCGCACGCTGCAAATCCCGCTGTGCTCACGTCAGCAGCGGCGTGCATTACTCAAAGCAACTCCTTAAGAGCCAACGGTGTGGGGGACAGACCCACCCCACCATCCTGTGAAACCTTCGGTCAGACGAGACACCTTTACAGCACCGAGCCGACAGCTGCCAACTCACCTCTGGGTAAAAATCGCCCGGGGTTTGTAAATCCAGGCAGCAGTAAAGCTCTGGGTCGGGCTTAGCGTGCCACCCTCCTCGCATCGGGGCAGCCCCAGGCTGAGCTGCGGAGCCGGTTTGGCCGGCACAGGTCCTCGGGGTTGCTGGCAGCGCTGCCGGGAGCGGGGTGCCGGCCAGGGCGACACGCCGGCGACACGCACGGACTCTCGCTTTCAGCAGCCCAGCTCTCGCCTCCGCTTGGGCCGCCTCGGGCATCACCTGCAAGAGAGAAAACCGGTCCCCGGCGTGTCCCGGCATCCCAGCTCTGCAGCAGCACTTCCCCTTCGGCTCTTGGCATTAGCAAAGTATGGCAGCCGGTTTAGCCCATTTTATCCATGTAGAAACAGGCTCAGGGAAGGCTGGGACCAAGCCCGAGATCCCCTGGGATCTCCCTAATGGTAAAGGTCCCCATCCATCCCCAAAACGCGCTGGTGCAGGGCACGCAGGGGAGCCTGGCTGAGCCGCATGAAACCCTGGGGAGGAAAGAGGACAAGCCTGGGGTGCGCAGGCCGGGAGCTGTGCTGGTCTGGTGCTGTGCCCCACAGGGAGCCAGCACCGCGGCAGCCAAGAGGGGGCTGGCAGGGTGCTGGGGATCCATCCTGGCATCCATCAGCATGTGTCCTGTGGGCAGTGGGGCAGAAGGAAGATGCAGTTGGGGATGGAAATGCTCTGCGGGGTCCCTTCCTGCCCCCATCCCAAGGGATGTGCCAGCTCGAGGGCTGGTGTCCACACAAGCCTTTGCTTTGCTGACATGCCAAGCGCCCTGCACAGCCCTCCTGGTCTGCCGTCCGGGCACGGCCTCCCGCTGTTGATCCTGGCCCACTCCAGCAGATTGTGCTGCCAATTTACACCGATGTGCACAGTCAGGCTGGGGACTTGGTGGCGGGGACTTGGCCGGGAGGCTCATTCCTGATGATAAAGCCTCCGTCAGAAGGAAGCGCAGAGAGGTTGAGTCACCCCTGACTATCACCAGGAGAGTGCGGGGCTGGGCTTGACTGTCCATGAATGGGATGGTCCCTCTACCCGAAATGAGTATAACGTGGTGAGGGAGAGATTCTGGCAGGTCAATGAGATTAAGTGCAGCAAGAGATGAGCTGCCCCATTGCTGTGTCCCATCGCATCTCTCCACCTGCTGCTTCTGCTGCTGTTTCTCCAGGTCGGGTGACTCTGGTCTCCACCGGCCGCCATGGATTGGAAAACGCTGCAGGCGCTGCTCAGCGGGGTCAACAAGTACTCCACAGCCTTCGGCCGCATCTGGCTCTCTGTGGTCTTCGTCTTCCGTGTGCTGGTCTACGTGGTGGCGGCGGAGCGTGTGTGGGGAGATGAGCAGAAAGACTTTGACTGCAACACGCGGCAGCCAGGCTGCACCAACGTCTGCTACGACCACTTCTTCCCCATCTCCCACATTCGCCTCTGGGCCCTGCAGCTGATCTTTGTCACTTGCCCTTCCCTCCTGGTCATCATGCATGTGGCCTACCGGGAGGACCGCGAAAAGAAGAATCGGGAGAAGAACGGGGAGAATTGCCCTAAGCTCTACAGCAACACGGGCAAGAAGCATGGTGGGCTGTGGTGGACCTACCTGTTCAGTCTCTTCTTCAAGCTTATCATAGAGATCCTGTTCCTCTACCTCCTCCACAAGATGTGGGACAGCTTTGACTTGCCAAGGCTGGTCAAGTGCTCCAACGTGGACCCCTGCCCCAACACTGTAGACTGCTACATTGCTCGGCCAACCGAGAAAAGGGTCTTCACCTATTTCATGGTTGGAGCTTCCTCCATCTGCATCGTCCTCACCGTCTGCGAGATCTTCTACCTCATCTTCAAGCGGGTTGTGCGGAGTGCGCGGAAGTGGAAGAAGTCCACCAAGCGCTCCGTCAGCTACAGCAAGGCCTCCACCTGCCAGTGCCACCTCAAGACGGAGGAGAAGGACAAGCCCCAGACTAGGTGTGTGGGAGTTCTGCGGGCCTCGGCTCCCAATCTGAGCGCAGTCTGACAGGGTGCTGGGAGGGGAAGAGGGAGGGAGATGTGTCCGGGGATGGCTGGCCCCAGAGGTGGCCACTGGCGATGCCACCACCAGACTCTTCATCCAGGACCTCAATGGCTCTAAAGGGGAGTGGGACACATCCATGGGAACTCTCCTGCTTGGGGCCGTAGGGGTGTCCCCAGGTGTCCCAACGGCATGGGCACTCTCAGTGGCAGGTGGGTGCTGGCTGCCCATGGGCATGCCTGAGGGTGTCTGTTCTTTCCACAGAGGAGAGGAGCTGTGAGCTCACCCAACCCAGCTGGCTCGCCTTCCCCTTGGCCCACCAGCTTTTCAAGCCTGCCAAGTCCCCCAACCCTCGAGAGTCAACCCATGTGAAAAATGACTAAACCCAACCAACTAAAGTCCCCCGAGAGAGGGCCATAGGTGCCCGAGCAGATGCAGGTAAGGCGAGGGCAGCCCCAGAGCTCTCCCGGCTGCACACAGCGGTGCCGCAGGGCTTGTACATCGCACCAACGCAGACGCCGTGCATGACTCTGCCGAGCAGCCAGCCCCGCCGCGGCAGCCAGCGCTGTCCGGCCTGGCAGCGAGCCCAGCCAAGAGCTGCAAGGATGAAGCCATTGAGGTGGGACGGTACACGGGACTGGGGCTAGCGGGAGGGAGCATGGGGGCTCCCGTGTCCCAACAGCTTCTCTTGGGTCCTCCAGCTCTGCTGCTCCCACGCTGGGTATGAATGCATCGGTTGGTGCCCAGTCAGGGCTGGCGTCACCCAGCGTAGCGACAGCCGTCCTGGCTCCCTGTGCCTTGCACATGCACAGTCCCAAGCACTGTTTCATCTTCCTTTCCAAAGAAATGCTGGGCTCAATGCTGTGGCCAGAGCCCTCTTCATGCATCCAAAGTAATTACAGAGGAGCAGGGCTCCAGGCTGTTGCCAACTGCTTGGTTGGCCCAGTTTGCCAGTCAGGAGCAGCTTTCTGCCTTTGCTCATGCAAGCACCGTGCCGGTGTCCTGCCTAAATGCCCTTGCTGGCTCTGCTGCTTCCCTCAGTGCCTTTGCATCCCCCCTTGCCTTGGATGGACATCACACACAGCATGAGCTACGGATCCAAAAGGCCAATAAACGCCGTGTTGTTTGTAGGCACTGGGATCTGCTCTGCACACTGTAAATCGGGGGGACTGGTGAGGGCAGAAGAAATGAATTTGCAGAGGTTCCCCAGGATCCCTGGCCGGGTGCTCCTCACTCCCGCCTGAGCCGGGGCAGCGCGGGTCGAGCCCCAGGGCCGGCGTGCCCAGTGTTCGCCCACTCCACCTCCTCCTGCCTTGTCACGCATCGTTAAACTTTAATTTGCCAGAACCGCATGCTGGCCCCCAAGGAAATCAAGGACGGATCAGCATCAATTATTTACTAAACTTTGATAAATATTACAATAAATAGAAATGATTTCCATTTAATCTCTCCTTAAGCAGCACTACGCGGAGGGTCTGCTGGCGTTCCGGCCAGCCGAGTTTCCAGCTCTGCTCGGCTCACCTGCGCTTCCCCAGAGCCATGAGTGTGTCGCTGTGCATGCCACCACAGCCGGGGCTCGTGCCGCTGTGAAAGGCTGTGACAGCGATGCCCACACATGTCTCTGTGCCAGGACACAGAAAAAGTGCTTCCAGCATGGGCTGCTTCTTTGGGCACCCCAGCACTGCGTCACCTCTGTCACCTGTGGTGCTAGCCCTGGGCACGGGGCACCCTGTGCCAGAGGAAAGATGCTCCAGAAGGTCGAACAGCACAAGGTCTCTGACTGGGAAGCGGCTCTGGCACCAGCGTGGAGGTCTGCTCTGGGACACCCGCACGGCTCACTGGGGACCTGTGGCTGGTGTGGGTGAAGCCCATGCTGGGCAGGGTCTTTCCTGGTGGGTAAAGCAATGTGGGAGCCGCCACATCCGCAGGTGAGGGCAGCTCTGGTTCCTTTGTAGTTTTGGAGCAGCTCCCCAGAGGCGATCGCTTCCACCCATCAAGGGTTGGTGGGGTGCAGAGCATCCCTGGGGACAGGCACCAAGGGGGGGTTCGCTGTAGCAGCAGACACAACCCAGAGGCAGCGGGAAGTGGTATTCACGGGGGGCCGGCTGGGAGATGGGCACCGGGCTCCGCAGCACCCTGGTGCCACAGCCTTGGGCAGCATGTGGGCGTTACCTGAAGCACGGCAATTATTTTATATTAAACATAACAACACTGTTCCGGCTCTGCCCTCCGCTCAGCCCCGGCACTGTCAGTGAGGAGGAAATGCCACGTCTCCCGTCTCCCAGTTGTGTGCGCGGACTGGCCTAGTTTCTGGTTTTGAGAGCCCAAACCCCCCCGGCCCTGGCTGACCCCACACAGCCCATGCCAAGCGTGCCAGCCCTTTGCCGCTGCCGCAGGACAGTGACTGGGGACACACACAAGGGGTTTGCCCCCCCCGAAGCCAGCAGGACTTAAGCCTCTGCATAA
>NW_010972953.1:1829865-1840994 GCF_000737465.1 Haliaeetus leucocephalus | reverse complement strand
CCTGCGGGACGGCGCTAAGCCCCGGCCCCCGGTTTCCTGCCCGCGCTCCTCCCCCGGTTCCCCCGGGTCCCGCACGGCCAAAGCCGCCCGGGCCGGCCCGGGTCGCTCACACCCAGCGCGGCCCGAGCCAGGCGGGACGTGCCCGGCGCGGCGGAGGTGAGTGAGGGGTCCCCGGGACCCCCGGAGGCTGCGGCTTCCCCGGGGACACCCCGCTTGGGGAGAGCGGGGGGGACACCCCAACACCGCTGGCACCCCCATAGGAACACCCCTCTCACCCCACCGCGGCTGGGTGTCCCTTTAACGGCCCAGCTGGCACCTCCGCCCGCTTAATTGGCAGAGGTTAATTAGTGGCCAGGGCTGCGGCTGCTTCCTCTCTCCCAGCTGGGCTGCGGGGCTGAGCTCCCGTTGGGGGGGATGCGGGCTGGGCTCGCTGGTGGACTGGGGGTGAGGCTTGAGGGGTCCCTGGAGCGACATCTCGGGTCTGCGTGCGGTGAGTGGTCTCGGGGGTCCCCAGGTCGGGGAAAACCCTGGGTGAGGGGGAACATGCTGGGGCTGGGGTGCCATCACCCTGCAGCGAGGGAGCCGGCTGGAGACTGTCCCATCGGTTTGGGGTGAGCCCTGAATGGGTGTCGGGGTGGCTGCTGTACCCCGGGGGTCTGTACTACCCTTGCCACGACCCTGCTGCTCTCTCCTTTGGGGCAGTGGGCTGTAGGAGAGGCAAATCTGGGCTGCTCCTGTGACCCCCCAACGTGCCCCCCCCCGGCTGCTGTGACCCTGATCTCCCAAGGCAGCCCCAAATCTGCTGGCCAGTGAGCCCTTTGCTGCGGGCTCTGTCCTGGGATGCCGTGGGTGCTGCGGGGGGAGGTGAATCCCTGCGCTGCCTCTTCTCCCCCAGCCCCATGTTTCCACACCGGGCAGTGGGATGCAGGAGGAGCACTCCTGCACTCAGAAATGCTGCCTGGCTCCCTCCCTCAGGTGTGGGATGTTCCTCAGGGGGTTTGCTGGGACCCTCTGCAGAGCAGCCATGTCCCGAGAAAGTATGGGGCTTAGGTGGCCCCATCTGCCCTGTGCTCTCCAGCATGGAAACAGAGAATTGAGACTTGGCTCCCCTTCCTTCTCTATTGGCAGAAGCACGAGGCTCCCTAGAAGATGGGCGACTGGGGTTTCCTGGAGAAACTGCTGGACCAAGTCCAGGAGCACTCGACGGTGATCGGGAAGATCTGGCTCACTGTGCTCTTCATCTTCCGCATCCTCATCCTGGGCTTGGCCGGGGAGTCTGTATGGGGGGACGAGCAGTCGGATTTCGTGTGCAACACAAAGCAGCCGGGCTGCACCAATGTCTGCTATGACAAAGCCTTCCCCATCTCCCACATCCGTTACTGGGTGCTCCAGTTCCTCTTTGTCAGCACCCCAACCCTGATTTACCTTGGCCACGTTGTCTATCTCTCCCGGAAGGAGGAGAAGCTGAAGCAACAGGAGAGCGAGCTTCGGGCTATCCACAGCAAGGACCCGAAGATCGAGCAGGCCCTGGCGGCTGTGGAGAAGAAGATGTCCAAGATCTACGTGACGGAGGATGGGCGGCTCAAGATCCGAGGGGCGCTGATGTGGACGTACATCATCAGTGTGATCTGCAAAAGCATCTTTGAGGCTGGCTTCCTTGTTGGCCAGTGGTACCTGTACGGCTTCTCCATGGTGCCCCGCTACGTGTGCAAGAGGGACCCCTGCCCTCATCAGGTAGACTGCTTCATCTCCCGCCCTACCGAGAAGAGCATCTTCATCATCTTCATGCTGGTGATGGGCCTGATCTCCTTAATCCTGAACCTCCTGGAGCTCTTCCACCTCTGCTGCAAGAACCTGCTTAGCAACATCAAGAAGGTGTCGGGGCCGGCCGGCCCCAGCCGGGATGCCTTTGCAGATGACATGGTCTCGGGTCCCTACACACCCAAGCATTACCCCTTCCTGCCCATGGCCGAGAGCCACACGCCGTCCTACCAGGCCTACAACAAGCTCTCCAGCGAGCAGAACTGGGCCAACTTCCACAACGAGGAGAACCTGGCACTGGGCAGCGGCAGCAGACCCCTGTCGGACCCCTATGCCCCCAGGGCTGCTGAAGCCCCCGCCCCAGAGGAGAAGCTATGCAGCCGGCCCGGGAGCTCAGCCTCCAAAAAGCAGTATGTCTAGTGCCGGGGCTGGCCCCGGCTGGCCGAGGGGACCTTTCTTCGTCCCTCGTGCCTGCAAAGGTGCTGGCTGCAGGCAGGCAGCTGCCTCCTGCCTGGTGCTGTGCCGTACGGATGGGCCCCGCTCCGGAGGCTGTGCCCGCGGAGACCTGCCTGCCCCGGAATGCGATGCTCGGGAGCGGGGCTGAGTGTCACCCTGGAGCGGAGCCTTCGCTCTCTCCTGTTTTCCCCACAGACCCTGCAAGGAAGGAAACCGCAGAAAGTTCCCCGGGACGTCGCGTCCCGCGTGCCTCACCGTGGGAAAGGGAGAAATCTCTGGAGCCACGCGCCTGGGAACGGGCTGTCCCCGGGACCGTGGCGGGAGGCTGCTGCCCCTCGGGACCTGCGGCTCGGCCGGACCCCGGAGCTTGCCGGAGCCCCCGCCGGCGTGAGAGCCGGGCGTGTGGCCGTGGGAAGCCACTCGCCTCCAGCCTCCACACGGAACGGGCTGAGCCTGGGAGGGCTGGGGGGAGCTGGGCTTGATGGGTCCTGTCCACCAGCCCCGTCCTGTTCCTCTGACCCCGGCAGGGAGCCAGCAGGGCCAGCGGCTCCTGCCTGGGGTTTGCCGCCGGAGCTGCCCCTTCCCTGCAGGGCATGGGGGGGGATTAAGCCAGCGGCAGATCTCAGTCGGGGCTCTGTGGTGAGCGGCTGATCCCGATGGCTGCAGGGTCACCGCTCCGGTGCCCTGGGAGTGTGAAGCCCCCCCCCCCACCTCCTGGCCCTGGATCCTTTCCCATGTGGTGTGTGTGTCTCTAAGTTATTTTTAACCTGCTGGCCTGAGCATGGAGCTTTCTGCCTTAAAGGTGCAGTTGTGCCGGGGATTTGGGGAGCTGTGTCTAGCCTGGGCCACGCGCCCTCCAGCCCTGTGGTTTTGGGGGAAGAATTAGCCTAGCAACTGCTGGTTTGGGGGGCTATTGGTTTTATTACTTTGCACTAGTCCTCTCCTGCTGTGGGCTGAGGTGCTGGGGGGGGGGGGGGGAAGAACCAACTGCCACAGCAAGAGCGGTTGCCCCAACTTCCCCAGCCCACTGGTGCTGTGAAAGGGGAAGGTCCTGTGATTACTGAGGGGCTGTGGGTCCTGCGTGACCCAGGCACAAGTGTGGAATGCAGACATTATTCCTCAATGCTGTTTCCTTCCCCCCTTGGCAGACTCAGTGTGGCATCTTGTTGAATAAAGTCGGATGAATGAAAAAGGTGAAGTGTGGTGTGACTGTGCTTCGTGCAGCTACCTTGGGGAGGGTGGGTAAGGGTTTGGGGCCGAGGGAGAGGGAAGCTGCTGTCCCATGGGTGATGGGGCTGGGCTGAAGGGGAGCATGGGCACCCTTTGAGCTCCAGTTGTGCTGCTGGTGCCGCTCACCCCCTGAAAGCACAAACCTCCCTGCTATAGTGTCCTGTCCCCTCAAGCCCAGCCTTGGCCCAGGGGTGGTGCAGGCTCTGGGTGACCCAAAGCAGGACTCATTCCCTCTCCCCATGGTCCGGCTCTGCTGCAGATAAACCCAGTGGAAGCTGCGGAGTTGCTCGTGGCTGCATAATAGGTGGAAATGAGCAGCAGATAAAGGCACACAATGCGGCTGGGGCTGTTGTTTAGTTTGTACAGCCAAGCCAGCCCTGGGCAGAGCCTGCTCTCGGCCGAGGGCCTCTTCAGCAAGGGTGGGACAGGCTAAAAATACCCTGGAGAAAATGAAATATGGGTGATACGGGGTGATATCGCTGCCATCGGCCACTGGAGGAAGCGAAGAGGGAGGCACCCGGCTGTGCTGCCCTTGGGGCAGAGCCTGGGCTGGCGGCTGAGCCTGCCCTTGGCTCCCCTCCCTGCCGGGGATGGGGGGGGGGGGCAAAAATCCCCTGGGGTGGGGGTCTGGGGTGCATGCTATCAGCCCTCGCCTGCGCCCTCCATGAGGATGCTGGGGCAGATCCCCTCTGGAGGGACCCTGCCCTGCTCCCACCATCTCTGGAGGGACCCTGCTCTCCCTGTTACCCAGTGGGGACCCCCCCGGGGCACCCCAGTGCAATGGGGGACCACAGCCCAGTGCTCACCGGGCATCAGCAGAGCTGCAAAGCCCCAAAAGCACTGTGGCTTTCTGGGGAGAGCAGGCTGGCGCGCTCGGCCAGGAGGAAATGCCCGTGTGAAAGGTAACGGTGCAGCCGTGCGGTGTGTTTACCCGCCGGCAGCGCTCCGCCGCTCGCCTCCCCTCTCCTGGGCTGATATTTTTGTTGGCACCGGGGGAGCATCACGCATTTTCCGAACGGCCCTGCAAGGTGGTAAACAAGACGGCCGAGACCCCCCCCTTGCCTGGACACGGTGCCCGGCCGTGGGCGCTGAGCAAACACAGCTCCACGTCCCGTTATTGTTCCCGTGTTGTGACAAGGCGGCTCGGGGGCTGCCGGCGTGACCCCCACGCTGCCGGGACCTGCCCACGGCACACGCCAACAACAACAGCGAGGGGTTCACCTGCGCGGCAGGGCCGCGGAGGGGGTGACAGCGGGGGCCGGTGCTGGCAGCAGCCCCCCAGAAGGTGGGCAGGAGGCCCTTAAGCAAATAAAAGTTTGGAGCTGATAAGGGCGCGGGGCTGGCCCGGTGAAGCCCTTTGGCACAGCCTGGGGACAGATAGCAGCCAGATGGACATGTATGGCCTTTCTCACACCTCCACGCTCCCTCCTGAGTAAACAGGCCCCTCCAGTCCCTTTCTGGGAATGGCACTTGCTCCCACAACACCCAGCCCTGTACCATGATGCTGAGCCCTGCGGTGGCAGGGGCAGCCTGGGGACCGCGGTGAGGGGCTCCCCATGGGCACCCCCAAGATCCAGCTCTGGGTCCAGCTCTGGGATAACGGGCGGCAAGCAGAGCCCCGAGTGTGTGCCATGATGCACCGGGACCCACCGCAGCTGCCCAGCCGGGATGGCGGAGAGCCCTGGGTATCGCCATGGGGTGGGAGCATCACGGGACTGTTACCATGGCCACTCACACAGGCTGTGACCCCCGGCGCTGGGAGTTTTTTGGGGGGCAGCTTTTTTACCCCTCATCTAAGAGCCTTGTGGGCTTTATCCCAATCCAAGGCACAGCCGCAGCCCTCCAGAACTATCTGGGGGAGAGCGAGCTGCCTGCCTGCACTGTGCCCTGGTGCAGGAGCCAGGCTGCCTTCCTCAGCAGGGTGCAGGCAGTGCCGTGGGGCTGCTCCCGCATCCTCAGCTCCTGGAAGAACACGAGTGTCCAAAGAGGGATGTGACGTGGCCGAAGGAGCAAAAGGAAGAGGCAGAGAGGTGGACAGACAGATGGATGCGCACCTGACCGACAACAGCCTGAGGCTGGAAGTGTACAGGCGTGGGGTTGTCCCTTGGGTGCATGGCCAGCAGCACTGTGCACCCCTTCGGCTGCTCACCAGCGGTTCAGGAGGATGCTGGGGTGGGGGGGTGGCCACTTGGAGCACCCCCTGAGTCTGGAAAGGCTTTGGGGCAGCTCTGACTGTCCTGGGACCCCAATTCCTGCTGGGGACATAGGCCTAATGCAGCCCCCAGGAGCTTGCACCAGTGACTGCCCCACAGCCATGGGTTTGGAGGGAGATTCCTGTCCTCCTCCCAGTTAGGACCAGTCCGTGCTGGGCTCCCTCTGCACTATCCTGCCCTGGGCTGGGGGAAAGGAGCCATGAGGGCTGCCGCAGCGTATCCCACCTGCAAGGCTCTGCCCAAGGCGCTGGCCGAGCACCAAGGAGTTTATTTTTAAGCTTTCCCAGCATACAGAAAATAGCAAGTGTCTAAATCCGACCTGCTCGCAGGAAGAGCCGCGGCGGGAGCAAAATTGCAGCTGAGAGGGGAGGAAGGGCAGAGGGCTGGGCAGGGGAATGCCAGCTGGGGTCACAGCACAGGCCCCTGTCCCCCTGGGGCCCCATCCGTGCCCGGGGCTCTGCCTGCAGTTTACCAGTGCCCCATTTCCCGCAGCCCCTCAGGGGAAGCGGGGTCAGGCAGGAGCAACCTCCTGGGCCCCTGAACCCCAGCACCCCATGCCCACAGGACCCACCGTCGAGGCAATAACCAAGCCAGGTACAATCTCGCCCTTCTCAGCGCCGCTGCCAACAGCGCACAATGAAGGAAAAGCAAACCCCAAAGAGTTCCTTTCCTCCCCTGGCCCATCCCCAGCGCGGGGTTATATTTAGCCCTCCACGCGTGGGCACAGCAGACAATGCGGCCCCATGTGAGAACCGCAGGCAGGAGGAAACGCGCTCAATAGCCCCGACGACTTCCCGCATCCTGACATTGTCGCTCCCCTCCAGCCGCTTCCTTGTGCGGAGGCAACGGGACTGCAGCGGCCAGCACCCCCATGCCCATCCCAGGATGGGTGCTGCACCCGCCAGCAACTCAGGGCATCATCCCAATGGAGCACCAGGAGGGCAGGGGCTGCTGCCTGCATAGCCGGGGGCTTTTTCTGGCATGGGGAGGTTTGATGTGGTCTAAAAGCAAGGAGCTGCGGTGGCCCTGGGGTGCTGGGGATGGGGAGTCAGCCATGAGCTGCGGCTGCAAGAGGCAATGCCGAGTGGGAAGGGAACACGTCCCACTGTAGCTGTCCCTGGCCAGGCCTCGAGGAATGCGTCTCAGTGCAGAGCGGATTTGCTCCTCTCCCATAGCACTTCAGGGTTTTTCCTGGTGGCAGAAAGGAGCCGTTGGACATGGCACAGTGCGCCTGCGCCATGGGGCCATGGCAGGAAGAGGCAAGCGAGACAGGGAGGCTGGGAAAGGACTCGGCTGCACTTGGAGAAAGGGCAAAACGGGAGCCTGGGAAAACAGCCTCGGCTGGCCTGGGCAGGGGAGGGAGCAGACGTCCCCAGGGGCTGCGGGGGATGCACCACTTGCTCTCCAGTGCAGTTAGGGTGAGGACCCTCCATGTCCCTGGGGCTGCAGGGACACTGCACTGTGTGCGGGTCCAGGGTGACCGTGCTGCTCCAGAATGGGACACAGGACCATGAGTCCCTGTGGGCCCCCAGCTCCCTCCCTGCTCCAGCCCCCCTGTGCCTCTCCTCTCCTCCCCAAAGCATCGTCGCTCAGGGCCTTGTGGGAAAGGGACTGATGGCTCCGAGCAGCTCTTGTGCCAGCACAGGGTCACAGCATCTATAGCCCCATGCACCTGGTGCATCCCTGCTCTGATCTAACCGGACGTCCGCTGCAGCCGTCCAGGTGTGCCGAGCTGTGCTGAGCGGCCGGGGGGGGGCTCTCACTGTCCCTGCCTGCACAGCAGCTGTCCCAGTCCCCTGGGCCAACCTCCAGTGAGCTGGGGAACAACTTGTGTCCCCCCCCAACACACAGCCCCGGCTCGCTCCCTGCATCCTGCCTCCGGAAACCACCACCTGCTCCTCTCGCAAGCTGTTCGTGATGGACCCCCGGGAGCAAACCCGACCCCAGGCAGGGCAGAGGGTCAGCCCGGGGGCCGCAGCCACCCTCGGAGCCCACGGGGAGGAAGCAGCAAGGCAGTAGGGCCATGCCAAGAGCACTGCAGCCAGTTTGCCCCCACCAAGCCAAGGGCACAGCCACCACGTGCTGGGCAGGGACAGGCAGCACTTCTGCAGCTGCCGGATTCGATCCCTGCCCTGTGGCACAGAGCAGCCGCAGCCGGCCGCGGCCGCAGGGACTTCCCCGAAGCCAGGCAAGCCCTGGGAGGATGCTCGCCTGTAAAACACCAGCCTCCAGGCCAGACACAGGACTCCCCCTCCGCCTCGCACGGCCCCGGACACGCTGCTGGCACGGCTCCCTGCCACATCCCGCTGCAGTGCCCGGCTGTGCCATGCTGGGAACAGCTGGATTACAAACGTGCTGGGCCAGACCAAGGACTTGCGCTCGGGCAATTGTGTTGCAAGCTCGGGAAGCTAGTTTTTTGCCATAATGGTTTATTCAACAAAGCTTCCTCTCACCCTTCTTGAGCCACTGTGGCTGCTCACCCCAGCCCTGAGTGCTTGCCGGCTCCTATTCTTGTACAGCCGGCACTTCCCAGGCAGCACATTGTTGGGATTCAATGGGAGGAAGGGTGGGTTTACAGCACCAAGAGTTATAGGAGAAAAGCGGCACTTTCCCGCACTGTGACTGGTCTTTGGGAAGCGGCTTCACCCCTTTCCCAGCGCCTGCGGGGAACCATGGCCCTGCAGCAACACCAGCATCTGCTGTGGGGACGGACAAGAGTCCCCAGACACACGGAAACCAGCTGGAAACATGGTGGGACCAGCAAGGGAGCCATGACAGGAGCAGGGCAGGGGCTGGGGCTGCCCAGCCAGGTGCTGTTGGTGCCTGTGCAGCCCCCGTTGGGGCTCAGTCCTTCCCGAGGGCATTGCTCCAGCACCGTGCTGGAGCAGCCCCCCCAACCGACATGGTGTGGGCCCAGGGGAGGAAACAGGGCAGAGAGGCCCCGACAAAGCCCAATTGTGCCCAGCTGGCCCTGGGAACAGGCAGATCAATGGGCTATAAACAGCCGGGGGAGCCACTCTGTCGCGGGGTGAACAAAGGCATTTCAGAAGACGTTTCCGAGCTGGGTCTGGCGGTCCCGTCTGGGGGAAGGGACGGGACCGTTCCCACCCTGGTGCACAATAGGGACCAGTCGGCGCCCAGCATCACCCCACAGCCAGGCTGGGAAAGCAAGAGGCCAAGGGCTAGCTCAGGGGACAGTGCCAGCCTGTCAGGGGGACCAGGGTGATGACATGAAAGGTGCTGTGAGCCCCAGTGTGGGAGGCAGCAGTGGGGCAGGGCTTCGACAGCCTTTGCATTGCCCCAAGACTCCTCCTGCACCTTCTAACCCAGCCTCAGCTGCCCTCACACATCACAACGGCAAAGGCCTGTGAGTTCCCGGCAGTGCCGGGCCATCAGCCTGGCCGGAGGGCAGCGATCCAGCCTGAGGACAGAAGGTTGGGAGGTAAACACAGCCAGGCAGCGACGGCAGTAAAGCTGTCAGTGGGGCAGAAGCTGGCCCCGAGGAAGCAGGACAGAGCGATGTGAAACGCTGAATTGGCTGCTGACCTCAGGGCTTCGCACCAGACACGACAGATTTATCGTCCCCGGGAGGGGAAGGCCGGGCCGGGGCAGCAGCGAGGCCTCGCTCAGGCACCAGGGGAAAAAACAAGCCGGGAGGCAGCGATAACCCCGGCTACGGCCCTGGCACACTGCCGGCAGCGAGCGGCGGCACGGTTACCGGCTGGCCCCGCTCAGGCAGTTCTCACCAGGGTTTGGTCCTGCTGTGCCAGTGATGCCTGAGGCTGGATGGGACACAGGCCACCAGTCCCCAGTGCTCGCTGCCAGTCTCTCCTGCCATGGGCTGCCCTGCTCAGCAGCCCAGTGGGACCCTCCCTGTCCGCTGGGACCCCACCCGGTGCTGCCACAGCCCTTCTTGTCTAGATAAGGAGGTCGAAGGGAAGCAAATGACGTGGCTGGGGGAGCCAGGAGGGAGGCACAAGCACAGCACAGGCTGGGATTTCGGTGCCTCCCCCTCCTTCCTGCCCGCCACCCTGTTGCCAGGCCCCGAGGTCAGTGCCCAGCCAGGGACAACGATGGCATTTCTCCCATTGTAGAAGGGGTTGCTTCTTGAAAACATGGGGAGCAGAAACACACTGAGCCAGGGTTGGGGCCAGGTGCTGATGCAGACGACACAAGAGGGCCAAGGACTGACAGAAGTTTATTCTGGCTGTTCCCGTACAAGGCAGAGATCTCCCCGCTCTCTACATGCCAGCCCAGAGCCACCACCACGCTCTGAGCTCCACGACGGAAGCAAGGCCAGGACTTCCACCTCCCCCTGTCCCTCTTCCTCGCTGCAAAGCCTGGGGGTGATGCAGAGAGGGCTTCCCCAGAGATCTCCACTGCTGCTCAGGCTCCTGTGGGCATAACACGGTAGCGTGGTGCTGTGGTCAGGGTTCACAAAGAGCCACGGGAGAGCTGTAAGCAGGACAGCAGGTCCTCCCGCTCCAGGCGGTTAGCCTGACCCCAACCCCACATCACTCAGGTCCAAGTTTCTTCTATCTTCACGCCATGGAAGAAACCAAACCTGAAGAGACATGGGTGGAACCAGGCTGAGAGGGTTTTGTGGTTCAGGGGCCAGGGCAGGCCGAGCTGACGAGTTTCAGACACATTCCACCTCCAAAGCATGGTTCCCTGCCTGCTTTGCCACAGAGGAAGAGGTTTGGGTGCTGTGTCTCGAGCGCATCCATGGGGTGGGCAAACCCTGACCCTCCGGAGGGCCCCGGGGAAGTGAAGAGCAGCAGTGAGCACAGCGTATTGCCCAGATATGGCCCAGTGCAGGAAGAACGCTGCTGGAAGATGTGCAGGCAACAGGGGAGTCCCCAGCATGGTGCTGCAGGCCACAGCCCTCCGGCAGCCGGCCCCAGCCCCAGGGACAGTCGCTCCAGGGCGCTGCGTTTGCCCAAACAACTTTATTAACTTTTTTCCGGGCGGTTCCTGTTCAGCACGGCCCGAGGGGCGAACTCGAGCTTCTCCTTCAGGCTCACCACCTTGGTCAGGTCCTTGCCCGCGATCTCTTGCAGCTTGCGGTCCTCCCGCTGCTCCGAGATGCTCTTCTCCTCCTCGGCCGCGGGCGGGGGGTCCCCACGGAGGAACCACTCCAGGTGATAGCCCACCAGCCCCACCACGAAGGCCACCGGGAAGGTGACGTACGGGGCCTTGGAGCGCACGGCCGCCCACAGCACGGACCACATGGTGCCGGGGGCTGCGCCTGGCAGGGGGAGAAACGCGGCGGTCACAAGCCGGGCCCGGACCCCCGGAGGCCTGCGGGCCGGTTAACGCCCGGGAGAGGCTCCGGCGGGCAAGGCCGCACCGGGGCGGGCCGCACCGGGGCCTCAGTACTGACCCACAGGGAACCGGGACCCGCCTGGGCCGACACCGGGACCCCCGCCCGGCCCCCGAGGGGCTTCCCTGCCGCCGGACCCGGACCCG
>NW_010972953.1:1827658-1829384 GCF_000737465.1 Haliaeetus leucocephalus | reverse complement strand
GACACCCCCTCCCACCCCACAGACACGAAGGGGCAGCAGACGGGGGAAAGGCGAGCCCGGCACCGGCCGTGTCCCCTCGGGGAGGTGGCCGCTGGCCCGGAGTAACCAAAGTCATCTTTATTAATTGCGGCGGTTCGTTACAATAAAAAGGGAGCCACGTGTCACGGTCACTGCACGGCGCTGGCCGGGGTGGGGGCCCTGGGGGGGGCCCTTCCCAGGCACATCCCTAAATCCGGGGTGTTTTGGGGGGGGAGCGGGGTGGGAACGGTTTTTGGGTGGCTGAGCGGGCGCTGCCGTCCTGGAGGTGTTTAGCACCAACAGACCCCCCCGGAGCGAGGGACCCCCAGCGAGGTGTCCGCCTGCTTGGCCCCGGCCTCCCCTGCTACATGGGGGGCACAAGCTGGGCCCCCCCCCAGCTGCGTCCCATCCCACCGCCCTGCCCAAGGGCACCGGGCGAAGTTTGGCCCTGGATTTTGGGAGCTCCCCAGCACCCACTGGCCCTGCCTGGGGGGGTGGCTGGTGATGCTGTGTGGGGTTGCTGGCGTAGCGGGGGGGGGGACAGGATGGGGTCCTCCCCCCCCTTCTGCCACCAAAAGGGACACTGGGGGGGGACAGGATGCTTGGACAGGGACCAGGGATGGGGACAGGGACGGGGACGGGGCAGATGCAGCCTCCTGCCCCGCCACGCTGCTCTGCCCTGGAGGGGACCTTTGGGGACCCCCCCACCCGGCTCCCGGGTCTGTGCGCAGCGACGGAGGAGCTGGGATGAGCAGCATCCCAGCATGTCCCTTGGCCCCGTAGGGGAACCAGGCGCACGACAGCCCCATCCTGGGGTGTCCCATCCCCATGGGGCACCAGGAGCTCGGGGAAAAGGGGCGACCCCCCAGGGTGATCTCTAGCAGCCCCACACTCAAGGGGCAGCTGCTGGCCGTGTCCACGCTCCCATCCCACCCACCGGTGCCAAGCCCGGGGCAAAGCCGCCACAGTCCCTGGCACTGTGGGTGCAAAAAAGCTGCGGTCAGGTCTCCCCACCGCTATCGTCCCGCTCGCACACCGGGGAAGCGGCTCCCACCGGCGACGAGGCACAGGGGGACCGTGTCCCCCATCCCCAGCTAGTGCCACGCTGCAGAGGTGCTCCCGGACTCCAGGCTGGCAGGAGGGAAGGACAGACGGATGGAGGGACAGAGCGATGGGGAAGAAGGAAGGGGCCGAGCGGGGAGAAGCGCGTCGCGATGCTCCGTGCGAGGGAAGCGGGGCGGCTCGCCATGACCTGGGGGGGGGTTTCTGCTGCTCTGGTCCGTCCCACCAGCCAGAACACAGCGCTGGTCACGTGTAGTTTCTGGTTTATTCCTCAGGTTATATTTATATATGTATAGAGGGGAAGGAGCCCCGTGGCACCCGAGCCAGAGGGTGCAGGCAGGGGCAGCACGGGGGAGCCCCTTGTCCCCACCGCGTCCCAAAGCCTCGTGCCGGCAGGGCCGGGGAGCGGGGCCGGGGGGGGCTCTGGCCAGGCAGGGACTGGGGGGGGCCTGTCCCCACCACAGGCTGGGGGATTGCACTGAGTACAGAGGGGCGGGGGGGGGCCTGCCTGCAGCCCCCTCCCCTCCAGCCCGGTGGGGCCAGGGGCTGAGGGTCACCTCTCTTTCGGTTGGGACGCAGGCTGGGGTGGGGGGGGGGCAGAAGGGCTGGGGGGGACAGAGAGCTGGGACACCGCCCCAGGGAGGGC
>NW_010972953.1:1808585-1827322 GCF_000737465.1 Haliaeetus leucocephalus | reverse complement strand
GCCTGGCGGGCCCCCTGCCGCTGCCGGTCCACCGAGTCTAAGGAGCGCTCCTTCACCGGGTGCACCTTGGAGCGTGGCGGCTTCTTTGGTATCGGGGGAGGCACCTTCTTCTCCTCCTGCACAGATAACGGGGGGCTTCAGGGCAGGCACGGGGGTCAGGACCTCCGGGGAACAGGCGTCTCCGGTGGGCTTCGGCACAGCCAGCGGGGCGTGCGAGACGTGCAGCTCCGCGCACGGCGCTGCCACGGGTGGTGAAGCCAAAGCCACGGCGAGGCGGCCCCGCGCCCGTCCTGTGCCGCGAGGCAGGGCTGCGCGTCCCTTCGTCTGTCTGCACAGGCGTGAAGGTGTCCGCAGCGTGATGCTCCTGCCCGTGCCGAGACCCTGCCCGGCCCCTTGCGGGCAGCGCTGCCCAGAAATGCCCAGCGAGCCATCTGCGAGACCGCGGCGGGGGCTTCTTTAGCCTTGTTTTTTTTCCAGCTCTGTTTTTCAAGTGTTTGCTAAAAGCAGCTGCCAGCGACAGCCCAGCAGCGGCGGTTTGGGCGCAGATGTGCTTGGGGAGGAGGAAGGAGGGAGAGGTGACAGGGGACAAGTGCCAGCGGCAGAGCCCTGCCCTTACCTTGGGCTCCACGATCTTCCACCCATTGGCCTTGAGCTGCTGGAGCTCTGCAAACTTCATGCTGACGTCCTCAATGGAGAGCTGCAGGAGGTCCCAGAAGCCGGCCAGGTCTTGGAAGGTGGGCACGGGGAACGCGTTGGGATCCTATGGGGACAGAGGGGCAGAGCGTCATCCGCGTCCACCTGCGGGACCTCGGCTCTGCTGCCCACGTGGCCATCCCACCTCCACGCTGCTGGGGCAGCTCTCTGTCCAGCTCTCCCCCATGGCGTTACAAAGTCCCTTTTCCACTGGCTAAGGATACGAGACCCCCCCACCCACCATGGCTGTCCCTGGCACTCACCATGTTCTGCTGGCAGAGGCGGTAAAACTGCTGCACCTTCTGGGACATGAGGAGCTGGGCGCTGCCCACGGCGCTCCGGATCTTCTCCAGGACTGGCGGGGGGAGAGGAGACAGTCAGCCCTCCCATGGGGCACGGAGCCTCTCCCCTGCACGAGGGGAACCTGCACCCCCTTGGGGTCAGCGGGACAGCCTGAACAGCTTGGACGCCCCCCAAACCATGTGGCATCTCCAGATCCCACTAGTCCCAGAGGGTTTCCCGGTGTTTCTTGCCCCCACCCAACCTCTTTAAACTTGGCAGGGGAGATGCTCCAAGGCGGGAGCACCACAGGACCATGGCTGTGCCCCCCCCCAGCTCTTCAGGACCCCCAGTCCCTCCCAACCCCACAGACCTCCCCGACTCACTCTCCTCCGGCAGGTCATAGTCCTCGGCCTCCCTCTCCATCTGCTGGCACCAGCCCTCCATCTTCTCCACCTCCGCCTGCAGCAGTTTGATGAACCATTCCCCATCGCGGTGGCAGGGGGAGGCACGGCCAGAGTCGGGGAGGCTGCGGGAGCCCCGCTCCATCCAGGCATCTCGCCGGGGCACCTCCACCGTGTCGTACTGGAGCTGGTAATCCTCCCGGTACGCCCACTGCCCCTGCGTGTGCACCGTCTTGTACACCGCGTACTGCCGGCCGGACTCAGGCTCCGAGGAATGCCGCTGGAAAGGGCGCCCAAACTGCAGGGCTTTGTCCTCGGTGGCCACGGCCAGGCCGGTGAAGCCCTCCAGCTCCAGGTCCGCCTGCACGCCCGCCGTCACGCTGTTGGAGCGCTTGAAGCGTGCTCGCCTGCGGAGAGCGAGAGCGCGTGGGGACCCTCGCAGCCAGCGAGGGCAGCCCCGGTGCCCCGTCTCCCCACCGGGTACCATGGCGGGCAGGGGCAGCGTGAGGGATGCCCGCAGGTAGGATGGGGTTGGGGATGCTGGTCTGGATCCCGGAGCATTTGGGGCCGTGGAGACAGCCCTGAGCAGCCGCAACCTGCCAGTCCCTTATCTCCTCTGCTTTTAGCCCGTTTCCATGGCTACCGGTGCTGGACCGAGGATGGAGAGAAGCGTGCACCCAAGCTGCGTGGGCACGTTGCCGGAGTTCCCCTCCGGCGGGCCGTGCAGGTCCCGGCACGGGGCACTCCCACCCCAGCCAAAATGTCATGTTTAGCTGCAGAAAAACCCCAAGGTTTCATCTGTGCTTGGGCCAGGCTCAAAGCTCAGGGCTGAGCCCCAGCGGAGGAGACCCGAGCAGGGGACCCCCTTCCCTGGGCAGTCCATTTGCAGCAGCGAGGTGCAGGGGCAAAGGGAAGGCCAGATCCTGCCCCAGGTGGGGGCAACTGGCCTGGGATGGGGACAATGCGGAGCTCTGGGGGTCTCAGCCAGAGGAGAGAGAGAAAAGATGCTTTGGGCAGTGGCAGCAAGCAGAGCTCAGGGAGTCCCGAGGGGACCCAATCCCCCAGTGCAGCGAGCGTGGCAGGTCTCAGCCCAGCCCAGCCGCGTGGTACCTTTTGTCCTCCTCCACCTGCACTCCGATGGAGTGGAACTCTCTCTGGCTCCGGCTCTCCGTATCCGAGTCGGAGATGGCCTCAACCTGCCGAGGGGCAGAGGGAGAACGCTGGAGGGCAGCCCCGAGATGCCGCGCAGCGGCTCACCGTCGCCCACACCACTCGGGGAGGCTCAGAGCCGGCTCGGAGCCCGCAGAGAAGCCCACCTGAACGCCGATGGATGGACGCCACTTCCTCTGCCGAGCCAAGCTCCTCAGCTCTTCCCGGCCGGGGATGGCCTTGATGATGAGCGTGGAGGGCTTGGGAGCGGCGCGGGGCTGGACCGGAGGCAGGTCGAGGGCCACGGCCGTCACCTTGGAGCTCTCCAGGCTCTCGGCCGAGTTGCAGCGGGCCGCGGCATCTTTGGACCAGGCGGGGCTGCGGGCGACCTCGCCGGGCAGGTAGCTCTCGTGGGTGGACTCGGTGCTGCTCTGCGCCGTGACGGAGATGAGGGGTTTGGCTTTGGTTCCTGGAGGGATGGGAGGTGGAGCTTTTCTGTAACTGAAGGCTGTTGTGGGAGAGGCGCAGGATGAAAAGGCACGTGAAAACACAGACACTTGCTCATTTCCCGCCACGAACGGGGGCCCCTGGGGGAACGCTGCCCACCTCCTCCCGTGGCGCAGGGCTCGCAGCCCCGCAGGGTTTGCACCTCAGCCGGCTGAGATCCTGGCTGGAGCTCAGAGGGACTGTTTGGCCGGTTTATCCCCAGAAAGGGATCGGAAACCACCCCAGACCCACGCTGGCCACGCCGCTGCAGCACCCGGCAAGGGACAGAGATGGGGTCAGAAGTGGAGAGAAGGAGGGAAAGGCAGATGGGTGCTGGGACCACAGAGCGGCCCCCTGAGCGGGACTGAGCCACAGGCAGGATGCTCGTGCCCTGTGCCAGTGCTGAGCTGGGAGCGGGATGCTCGTGCCCTGAGTGGGATGCTCACACCTTGTGCCGGGGGGCTGCACGGGGCAGGACGGGGGGGCAGTGGCAGCCCTTGGCAGGCGCCCAGGTTTGCAGGCAGGGAGATGCGGGGGTCCCTCACGCGGCCGAGCCCCTGCCAACCCCCGGGACTCACAAGTGCTGGGCTTCAGGATGCTGCTGGTGATGGGCGGCCCGGCGGGGGCCGACATGGAAAAGAGCGAGAGGCAGTCATCGTCCTGGGAGCAGCCCGCCTGGATGGCCCGCAGGTAGCTGTGGCTCCGCATGCGAAAGCAGCCGGGCAGGTCCAGTGCCTCCACGGCCTGCGACTCCACCTCGCCGAAAACCGACTCGCAGACGGCCTCGAACTGGTGGTTGAGCTCGTCATTGATCTGGGGAGAGCGGTGGGTGAGGCTGGGGGCGGTGAGCCAGGGTCGAGCGGGGCAGGAGATGCTCAGAAGGACATCTGCTGCCCCGCTCCGTGCCCCAACCTGCCCCACAGCGCCCGTGACATGGGACCCTACCTGGCCGGTGGTGAAGGAACGCCCGTAGCCCTGTCCCCGCGGGAGCATTCGTGGTGGCGTGCAGCAGCTGGGACAGTTACAGATATATGAATCAGAATAGTGCCTACTTGCAAACCTAATGAGAGACAGTGGGAATAGAAGGGATTGCACCAAAAGCAACATATTCAAGCAGAGCATTTGGAAACGCAGCCGCGGCGATGCTCCCGCCGGCCACCGCCGATGTCCCCACTCCTAACTGCCCCAAAATGCTGTCCTGGGGGTACGGAGCCATCCCCCAGCAGTGCAGGGCTGCCGGAGGGCTACGTGCCTGCTCTGGGACACAGGGCCAGGGACGAGGAGCCAGCCTGTCACCCGCCGGGACTGGGGCGCATCCCAGTCATCTCCTTTCAAACGTGCATCTTCTCCCCAACCTCTGCACGTGGCTGCAGCAGTGGGTCCCACCCTGAAGCCCAGCACAGCCACGTGCCCGCCAAAGGGCAGGGCTCGGTGCTGCTGAGCTGGGGAGCGTGGCCGTGAGCGAGGACGATGCGCCTCATCCTCCTGGGGAGCCCCAGCCCACGGTCCCACTGCTGCCCGCGGTGCTGAGACGGGGCCGGGAGGCGACAGCCCTTACTTGGTCCTGGCCTGGTCGGCGCTGGAGGAGCGGCGGTAGCTGTCTCGCCGCGTGGCTGCCCTGGGCGATATTTTGGCGCTGGCGTCCGAGTCGGCGCTGTCTTCATCGCCCATGGCCTTGATGTAGCTGCCGCTGCGCATCCGCCGGCAGGGAATCTCCCCGTCCTTGCCCACCGCTGGGTACCCGCTCCACTCGTCCTGCGGCACCTGGAGCAGGAGGCAAGCGTGGGAAGACGCGGTGGCCGCGGTCCCGCGGTTGGGACGCACGGCCGAGCCCCGTGCCTGCTACATGGCACGTGCCAGCCCGAGCCTGGCATGCATGCGTGGCCCAAACCCAGCACATGTACACGGCCCAGAGCCGGTGCATGCACTGCATGGCTCCCCTGCCCTCCCCGCAGCACCCCAGTGCTGCAGGGACAGACCCCGGGGGTTCTGACCCCCTGAGAAAACCCCTAAATCCGGGAGAGCTGATCCCTCCTAACAGCCACGGCTCCCCGTGCCCCATGGGGGGGGCCAATTCTAAAACGCACGGCGGCGCAGCCGCTCCCACCTCGCAGCCCCCCACCCGGCAGGCAGGGCTGGGCCAAATCCCACCCATGCCAGTGCAGCCACCAGGCTGACGTAGCAGCCGCTAGTCCCGCTACGCGCCGCTGACACTAGCACTACAGGGTCCTTACCAGGCTGCAGCAGGGGGACGGTGTCCCCTGGCCCCCATGGGGAGGGCGGTGGGGACGGTACCCTGCCCTGATGCCCCCGCTGCCGGCAGAGAGAGGCCCCGGCCGCCCCCAGCCCCTGGCCAACGCGGCATTGCCGCTCCCTGTCTCCTTCCCCCGGGAAAGGGAGAGAAGAGTTAATTAGTTTTTTAATTGGAAGGGGGGGGGGGTGGTGACCTAGAAGGGAGCCCGGTGACAAGGCAGGCGATGGCACCCAGCCAGGCGCAAGCGGGATAAAAGCTGCCAGGAGGGAGCGGGAGCGGGAGCGGTGCTGCCGACATTCCCGAGCCGACAGAGCTGGTCTGACCCCAGGTCCAGCGGGCACGGGGCAGGAGATGGCAGACGGGGCTTCACGCCACCGGCGAGGGGACAGCGGGGACCGGCACGGGACCCTGGGGGACGGGGCACGGGTGCTGGGGACATGGAGCAGAGCTGGAGCATCCCCACGGCACCTTGAGGTGCTGGGATGGAGGGTGCCAGCCCCAGCTCGCCCCACGGCATCACCGGCCACGGTCCCCGGGGCGGCAGCCCCCCCAACTTTCCTGGCCCCTCACCTGCAGGTACTGGTACGCTCGGTCTTTGGCCTTTGCTTCCTGAAGCATCAAGGTCTTCTCGGTGCCGCCGGCGCTGGGGTAGGCTTCGCGGGCCTGGCTGACGGTCATGGTGTGCCAGGCGCTCCTCTTGAGCGTCTGGCCGTCCAGAGACATGGACATGCCGGCACAGGCCAGGCATTTTCCTTCCCCGCCGCCCTTTAGACTCTTCAAGGTCAAGTCTCTGAAGGCACTTTCGGGAGCGTCCACGCAGTACTGGGTGCCCTGCTCGGCAGCGTGCCGGCCGGACACCATGTAGCTGCTGTCGCTGTCCAGGTTGTCGTCGGAGCTCCACCAGCCCATCATCTTGGACCGGTGCCGGGAGTCCACCTTGCGGTCCTTGCTCTTGCTGCGCTTGCCGTGGCGGGACTGGTGGTGGTGATGATGGTGGTGGTGGTGGTGGTGGTGGTGGTAGCCGTCCCCGCGGCCGTCCATCTTGGTGCCGTTGTAGTCCCGCTTGGCCGGCGCCTCCAGGGAGTGGGACTTGGCGAAGAGCTTCTGGACGGAGTGGACGAGGTGGCGGATGCGGCTGGGGCTCTCGCTGCGGGGCTCGGCGCCGCCGGCCCGGGGGTACTGCAGCGTGTGGAAGCCGTCGTGGTGCAGCGGCAGCTGCTTCTCGAACTGGTCCAGCAGCGTGGGGGGCAGGCGGTTGATCTTGCTGGCGGGGTGGGCGGTCGCCATGCATTCGTCGCAGGAGTCGTAGGGCTGCTGCTGCTGCTGCGCGTGGGGCATCCTCGGGAAGGTGCTGCTGGCGCTGGCGGAGGGCGGCTCGCTCAGGGGACCGCCCGGGCACTCGCCGGGGCTCCGCGCCGGGCAGTAGGGATGCTCCAGGGAACACGGCTCGCTGGGGCTGAGGAGGTACGGCGGCCGGCCCTCGGGGCCGTGCTGGACGTAGTCGGCAGGGTGCTCGCAGTCCTCTGGGATGCAGCGGCAGCGGTGGCCAGAGGAGGGCTGTGCCTGGCTACGCTCCCCATGGTAGACCTTCATCGTGTCAGCACCCACCCCATAGCCTCGGCATCTTGCAGGGTCATCCCTGCGGGCTCATCTGTGGGGACAGGGACAGGCACGGCATCATGCTCCCCTCTGCGCCCCACCGCCGGCGAAACATTGGGGCTGTCCCGCGGGAACCGACCGAGGGGGTTTGGAAGCTCCCAGGGCAGGATCCAGCCCTGGCTGGGGTGGAGTGCCATAAACCCGGCTCTCCGTGGGGCAAAGGGGGGCACGGGGCCGGGCACCCAGGGTCGCCCCCAGCTCGGCTGCTCGGAGGGGGCAGCACTAAGGGGGGAGCGGGAAGGAGAAGGCGCCGCCGGCAGCGATGCAGGCAGCACAGGGCCTGCAGACGGCGAGGGAGGACACGCTGCCATCATCAGAAACTTGTTTTCTTCTCCGACACCAAATATTATGAAGTGTTTCTCCATTAGGAGAACCGTTCTGGCTGAGTTTTTCAGCCGTTGCGATTCACGGAGCTGTTAATGAGCTGCTGCGGGGCGCGGGGGGGCTGCGCTCTGATGTCTCCATCCAGCCCATCCTCCTCGCACGGCCCCGGCCGTGGGATGGAGACCCACAACCGGCCGCCCCGCGGGCCCCCACGGACGAAAAGCCAGGGAGCGGAGATATCTATGCTGCGTGTGGGGCATCCCCACGCCGAAGCAGGAGGACAGACGGCATCGAGCCAGGCTGAGCCCCGCGCCAGCCACCAGGACGCTGGAGCTGCGTGCACCCGTGGGGGTTTGTCTTCCTTACAGTCCCTCAAAGGCTCTGCCTTTGGTATGACTGTAAATGAGGAAATTACTTATTCTCCAGTGTAGCTCGGCTAATTAACAGGCATCGTTAATGCTCTTGTTATCCATATTTGGGCAGGGTGCTGCAAGGCAGCCCATCTGCGAGACCGGCTGCAGGGAAAAGTGACCATGGGACGGTCCCCATGACCCATTGGGGTCCATTAAACACGGGGGGATTGGAAACGAGGGACACTGTGGGGGTGTGTGGGGAGGGGGGGGTCCATGTACCCCAAGGAGCCCCGGGAGGGTAGAGGGGCTGGAGGTCCCCGAGGGGTGCAGGGGTGGCCGGGAAGCGCGTGTTGGTGGCGAGCGGGCTGTGATGGGGCCACAGCAGCACCCGGGGAACGCGTCTGCCCTAATAAGCCTCCGCCGTCACCTTCATTCCCAGCTTCAAGGCTGGATGGCTCGGTCCTGTGCCTCTCCCCCCACCCTCACCATCACGCTCCTGCTCTAATGAGGCTCCCTAATTGCTGCATCTTAACTGAAGGATGCTGCAGCCTGTTACAAAAAGAAATGCCTCCCCTCCTGGGAGAGCTGCTATGAGGAGCGGGCACAGCGGTGTGGGAGGGGGCTGCCTCCTCTGCCCTGGGATGGAGCGGGCAATTGGCAGCAGGACGGACAGACAGACAGACGGGCTCCCAGCCCCGGCTCTGCCTCCGCAGGCTGAGCTAACATCTCCTGCTCAGGGAGGGAAGCTCTCAGCTGATCCAAATATTGCCGCTGCGGCGAGAAGAAGGAGTCAAAATAGCTGAGCAGCCCGTCACCACAAGCCCGGCGGGCTTTTGCGCTCAGCAGGTGCAGGAATTAAACAAAGCTGGGTTCTGTCGCCGCGCCGGCGAGGCAGCGCCGCAGCTCTCCCGCAGCTGCGGGCATTGGCGGAGCAGGGGCAATGGATGGGGACATGCCACGGTGAAGGATGCTCCATCTGCCAGTACCAGCTCACCAAAGCCACGCGGGCGCCTGCGCCCTGGCCAGGGACCAGTCGGTCCCCCCGTGGGTACCCCGGGGATGGGGAAGAGGTCGGGACCGATCCTGTGGGTCTCAGCACAGGCTGTGCAGCCCAAGGTCCCCGTCCCCACGTCCTGGCCACACGCAGAGGGCAGGAGAAGCCACCGAGCCCGCTCCTCTCCCCTGTCCAGGGTGGGCAGCGCCGGCAGGAGGCTGCCACAGGGGCAGGGGGAACCGGCCGGAGCGCGGCTCATGGGCAGACGGCCGCGGCCGAGAGCCGGAGCCGTGTCCCGCTGAAGGCCGCTCACACCGCGCACCCCTCGGGAAGGAGGGGATTTGCACCACTGAACTGCAGACTCAAAAAGGAGGGGGGAAAAAAAAAACCCAGCCCGGCTGAATTTTGTGCCATTTAACACCAGGGTAATTACCACCAGTGGGAACCTACCGCCCACACAATTATGTGCTAGGATAAACTGGAAGAGCATAATTACCATTACAAATAACTCACTTCTTGCCTTTATTGCATCCAAAGCCTGGAGAAACTCCCATCGGCGATTCCCCCACGGCCACCTTCCCTCTGACGTCGGCTCCCACCGCATCTCTCCCTGCCACGAGGGTCAGCACAGGGAGGAGAGGGGCCCATAGCCCCCCGGCACTGCGGGCCACGCCGAAATTCAGCCTCCCGCTTAATTTCCCATAGGGGCACTTGGCAGAGGCGGTTCTGCTTCCCAGCAGCCGCCCGGTGAGATCTCTGCCTTTTAGGCAGCGCTGTGCCGAGGCCCAGGGCTGCAGAGACCAGGGTCAGCGCCAGCAGGAACCTGAACTTGCCTGGGACCCCAGGGTCCCCCCACCTTTCCTCCAGCTCTGGGACCGCTGGCGGAGAGGTGACGGGACAGCAAAAACCTCACCACAATGTCTGGGTCCGGCAAACCGCCCTGGCGCAGGGCAAGACTGGGTTTTCCAATGTTTCCAGGTCAAACCTCGAGAGCTGGGGTTGGCGGTCCTGCGCCCGGGGGGTGTCCCAGCCCCCTGCCCTTCCCGAGCAGCCCCAGCCGCGGGCGGTGTGTGCCGGGGTCCCGGCGAAGCCCGTCGGTAGCACTTACCGCCCAGCGCTCAGGGGGATGCTGTCCTCATGGCCCCGGCCGGCGGCAGCTCCTCCACGCTGGGTCTCCCGGGGGCAGCAGGCTCTGGGGGGAGTGACACGAGGGGGATGAAGCCCAGGGAGGAAAAGCAAGGGTGTTCCTCCCCAAGAACAGCCTGACCCAACTCCCCGTGTATTTTTTCAGCAGCCCAACCTTTCCTCCTCCCCCGAGGCCGCCCCGTAGGCAGCGCTGCCTGTACCGGCAGCGACGGGGACGGCTCCGCACGGCCGCGGACACGTGTTTCGCCCAGCTTAGCCCCAAAACCATCCCCAGCCCCATCCTCTTATGCAATTCCCTGCCAGCGGGCGCCGGAGCCGGCCCAGCGGCCACCTCGCCGTCGACTTTGATTTGCTCCGGATCCGGCCGTATGCTCCACAAAGCCTCCTCCCGCCACCCCGGCTTTCTGGCGTGAGCAAAGCGATTTTTTCCAGCCGCCGGACCGGCAGAGGCACGAGCTCGGCCCGTTGTGCTTTGCAAATTAGCGCGAGGTTTTGCCAGCACGGGTCCTGCTGGGGATCTTTATAGCTGGGGATGAAAGCAGGAGAGAACAAACACGCAGCGTGAGCACCCGGCACCACGCGCAAGCTGGAGCCTGGGAAAAAAAAAAAAAAAAGGGGTCTTCCCACTTAGGAGCTGAGCAAATTTGATCTACGGTCGACGGAAGAAAATAAATATGGAATACTGCCAGGTCGTTTCCACCACGCTTTTAATCTATTTACTTTTTCCCAACTCGTCGTAAGCGAGAAGGATTGTAGAAAGCAAACATTTTATTTTATTACTAATTGCTCTGTTATTTTATTAGGCTGTATTAGTAAAATTTACTCAGCCTGAAAAAAAAAGGGGGGCTTAGTAAGAGATCGCCTAATTTAGTACATAATTCTGTGACGAGTCATTATTTTCTTAAAAGTTGAATTAGCTGAAAGCAGCTCACCGACGGTTCATTAGTCGTGTCAGGCAGGGAAGAGTGCCATTAAGGAGAGGTTCGTCATCCTGGTAGGTAAGGGCTGGCCAGGGGAAGGGGAAAGGGGAAGGGGACAGGCAAAGAGAGTGAGCGGGATGCAAAGATCGCAGCAAACGCGCTCAATTACTGTTAATGAAAGAAAACTGAGCAGGCTGCAGGTGGGCCCTGCCTGGAGAGGGTTGCGAGCGGCAGGAACCAACCGGCCGCTGCTGTAAATAAGGGATGAGGCAAGATTTTTAAAAAGTCATGAAGGACAAATACCAGCTGAAGAATTGCAGATGTGAGCAGAGCAAGAAGTGTTTACCGAGGCCGCCAAGAGGGGCCGGCAGCATCGTGCTGCCCAGCACTCCTGGCCGGCACCCTGACGCAGCCGGGCTGGGGGGGGCCCTGGCACCCCGATGCCGGGGGGCATCTCCCCTGGCTCAGCCCTGCCCTGGCACATCCCTCCTCGCCGAGCACGGGTGCTTCCCGGGCACGAAACCCACGGTGCCCCGGGGCCCAAGCCCAGCGCTGCCACCCCGCTCCGTGTGCCGGGAGGCTGAGGACAGGCTGTTCTACGGGAGGGGCAGGTTATTAAGCACATGATTAATTTTGGCACCGGCACCGGCTGCCTGACAGCTCCTTCTCCAGGGCTGGGGAGAGCGAGCGCGAGAGGTGCTGCCTCTGCTGATGCAGCGGTTGGTGGGATGAAAAATCCTGCAATGCAGCACTGCTTCTTAATGAGCCATTTGTCTTTGAGTCTTCTTGACTCATTACCATGCCGTGAGAGGGATGGGAGTTACCCCAAGTCCCCATCTGAGCAATTACTCCTGGAGCAGAGCGAGGAAATACGGCCACGACGCGCCCCAGCTGCCAGGGATCCCGGCGCAGCCGCCGGCACCGGGACTCCCCGCCACAACACAGGTGCCTCCAGCTGCCGCCCCTGCGGGGGGAACGGGACCCCCTGCCCCGCACAGCCCAGCATCACCCGCCCGGATACCCTCGTCCCCAGAGCCGATACCCCCGGGGCAAGAGCCACGCTCCTGCGCCAGGGCGTGCGAGGGAGCCAGAGCATCCCGGAGAATCTGCCGGCGGAGAAGGGAGCCTGGTGCTCCATCCTTGCAAAGCCCAAACCTGGATCTTGGTGGATGAGCCACTTCTTCAAAAGCCCCGTACAAGTGTGGAGCGCCCGGGGCTGGCAGCCAGTGCCCGTGAAGAAGGTGGCTGAGAAGGAAAGAGGTGGCACAGGGAAGGGGCTGTGCCAGCATGCCCGGGTGGGCATGGGCAGAGGGAGGGGTGGCAGGGGTGAGCTGCCCCAAAGCACAGGCACCTCCAGCCCCCTCGGCCCCACAGCAATGCTCATCCTGTCCATGGGAGCCGGGACACGGCACACAGGGAGCCAAGTGCCAGAGCTGGGACCCCACGGCCAGCGCGGCAGGAACGGCGAGTTGGGAAACTACCCTGGAGGGACCCCCAGGCCAGGCAGGGCCCCGGGGACCCCAGCCCACGCCAGCTGGCACAGGGTTCACGGGCACCGCGCCGCACGGATAAGCACCCATCACCGGTTATGCCCACGGACAGCTTCCCAACCATGGACGCACTTGACATCTGCCCGTGGTGCCTGGGGCTGGCAGCAGCCGGCACGCTCCCCCAGTGCCCCTCCAGTGTTTGGTGGAAAGGGGGGACATGCAGGTGACCCCGGGGAGCCCAGCGGGACAGAGAGCCGATGTGAGACCAAGGCGCTGGATGTTCACCTGCGGCAAAGGGAGGGGATAAGCAGGGGCATCCCCCCGCATCGCGCTCACCCTGGGAGCTCTGCCCACGTCCCCACCGGGCACCTTGCTCCAGTGCGCAGCAGAGCCCCAGGCGGGTGGTGGGGTCCAGGGATCCCCCAGGAGTTAGACCTGCCCCCACCGGAGGACCCTTTCCAGGCATCTGGGGGCCATGGCAGCCCCCCCAGGCGCTGCTGGCTGTGCCAGGGTTCCCAGCTGGCTGAACCCCATTTCCCCACCACCCCCCCGGCTGTGCCGTTTCACCCTCCCCACCCGCATGCAGCACACTCTGTTGGAGCAGGACGGGCCGTGCTCCCTAGGCTTAAAAAGCCACTTATCTCCCCAGCCACACGGTGTAATGACTTAAGCCAGGGATCACACCAAAGCTGCTTTGGGGAGGTCGGGGCGGCACGGTGTTAGCGCCGAGCGTGGCAGTGGAGACGATCTCTGGCCATCCCCTGCCCATCCCTGCTGAGCCCTCGGGCGGGCTGGCCCTTCCATCCCTGGCTCCGATCCTGCTGGGCGCTCAGCCATGCCAGGGCTCTCACCTGCCACTGGTGTTTCTCCGTGCCCTGTTTTCCCCAGCACCCTCTGCTCCAGCCTCAAATAACACCCATCCCAACCGGTTCCCTTTGCAGCACCGTCCCATCCCACAGCTCTTCCCATAACGTGGCCGCAGGGGCCAGGGTTTCCAGCAAGCAGGACCTGGGAACGGTGAGGAAGCAGAGCCCTTGTCTCCCGTGCCGGCAGGGATGCTCCGGGCCACCGTGCCCCATTCCCAGGCTGCATCCCACCCCCGGGGCCAGGGCTGGGACAGGCACAGCGAGCCCAGGGCTCGGCACAGCCCAGCTCACCAGTGGAGGACCCAAACTGCTGCTTTAATGGATGGGCTTAATTTGCAAAGCTGATGAAAACCTAAATATTTAAATACATAATTCTGCACAATGCTCTTAGCGCAGGCCTGGCGCGGGGGCAGAGCGAGGGGGGGTACACGGCTGGTGAGCCAGGGGCATGGTGGGGATGGGGGGCATTCTGGTGGGCACGTCGGTCACCCAGGTACTGGCATCCCCATCATGCACAGCATGGGGACAGCGCACGCCCTCACCCCCACAGTGGGCAGCGCAGGCAGGGTGGGTGCCATGGGGTGCTCTGGCTGTGGGTTACTCTGCCATGGGCACCGGAGTCCTGCTCCGCCACCAGCCTCCAAAGCATCCCACAGGGAGATGTGGGGAAAGGGGAGCGCGGTCCGAGCCAGGCAGCTGCAAAGGGTGGTGGGACAGGCCCCTGCAAAGATTACACCACCGATATTCCTGCTACAAGAGCTTAGAGATAAAAGAGATTTACAGGATTTACCAGCAATACAAATTGAATATTTAATTTTAGCTGCAGGGGAGGAGTGGGGGCTCGGCCCCAGGGGCACTTGGAGGTGTGCAGGCGGTGGGTCCAGGGGCTGCCCTGCCTCCCAGGGAGGCATTTCCAGCTCTCAGGGGAAAACCGATGCCAGAGCCAACACCAGGGACCGGGCAGCTCCATGCTGGTGGGATCGGGCACCCTCTGCCCAACCTGCCCCTAATCCCACCAGCTGCTCGCCAGCTGCCAACTGTGCGGCACAGCCTCCGCTGCCACGTGGGAGCTCCTGCAGGATCGTCCCCGGACGAACCACGTATGTGGCCCCAGTGCCACGGATGCTCCAGGGGGGACTCAGGCGGGGCCCTGGGCCCCGCATGCTGCCCATGGGCCAGCCCGGAGCCAACGCTCGGCTGCTGCTTGCTTCGCTGTACTTCCCCCCTACCCTGATGAGGATGTCCCCAATGAGGCTGTCCCTGGATGAGGCCGTTTGCCAGCCAGGGCACGGACTGTGCCAAAGAATGGGGCTGGAAGCAGCAGGAAGGGATGATGGAGCCGAGCGCTCTCCGCGACGGTGTGGAGAAACCCCAAAGGGCACCTGGCCACCCCCTGCAAGGCCAGAGCAGGGGCAGGGGCCAGGCAGCAAGAGCCCCCAGCCTGCTGTGGGGACGGGGCTACTGGCTGGCCCCGAGCCCCAGCACGGGGGTCCCCATGGTGCCACCGAGCCAGGTGCCCATCCTGCCTCACCACACCACGGGCGGGCGTGCAGCGCCGGCGCGGGTGCCACCATGGGGCGGGCTGGGGGAGGATGGTGGAAGATGAATGAGGGAGTCGGGAGGCTAATGGCATTGTCTGGAAAGTAGGTCGTGTGCTGAGCAAAAAGATATTTATATCAAAGCTCGTTCCCCTGCAGAAGCTCCCGAGCTGGGCACAGGCAGCACCACGAGCCCGAGACCGTGGCCCCGGCACCCCGCGGTACCCCACAGCCCCACAGGACCACCTGCCCGGCCCCACACCCAGCTCTGCCATCCCAGGTACCCACAGCCCATCAGCCCCAGGGCAGCGGCACCAGTGGGTGCCCCAGCTGCACTGCTCATGAGGTGGCAATGCCGGAGGTGAAGTTATCCCGACGGAGCAGGAGCCACGGCAGCTCTTCGCCTTTGGCTGACCTGGCTGCAGGCGCCTGGCGATGAATGGTACTGGGTTATTTTTATTTTAATGTAACCTTTGCCGAGGCGTAATATTCCCGTGGATGCTCCCCAAATGGGCACAACCAGCCTGCGCCAGGATGATCACGGCAGGTCCTGCCCAGCTCAGCCCTGTGCTGGCTGCGGCACTGTGGCCCCTTTTCCCGCACCCAGCCCTGGCACCAACCCCGGCCACACTCCTCGCAGCCTGTGTCACCCCTGTCCTGAGCTTCAGCCAGGTCTCAGCCTTGTCGCAAACCTCAGCCGCCTCCTTTCCCGCTGAGGGGAGACCCGTGCTCCGGGTCCCCTCCCTCACACCTCCGACCTTCCCAGAAAAGCCAAGAAATCCCAGCAAGCCCAGATGGAGCCAGTGTCTGCCAAGAGGTTTTGCCCCCTCCAGCTATGCTGCACCAATGGCTGTGGACATGACCCAGCCAGCAGCCCCACGGCCATCTAGCCCCGCTCTCCTGTCCCCATCCCCATCCCGTGCCTGGGCAGCCTTGGATCCAGCACGGGAGCAGGTTCATTTCCCGTAATAGCTGCGTCAGCTGAATTTACAGCTTCGCTCCGAGTTATTAATAATAATGGCCTCACTCTTAAGTAGGGCTTTTCATCTGCCTCAGAGCCCTTTCCAGAGGACATCTGTGGCATTATCACCATTTTATTCTCGTTTCAGCAGGCAGGAGGGCGAGACAGAGAAGGGACGGCCATGCCTGCTGCCAGGCAGCCGAGTCGGGGTGTGCAGTGTACAGCCCCACGGGGAGCCCGGCCATGAAAACCCCCGGGGAGGCTGGAACGCCCTGGCCCGGCGGGAGGCAGCCACCATGCTCGGACTCATGCTGGCCGCCCTGCAGTGATTTACACCGGCGGCAAGCCCGGGCCCCACCACGCAGATAAATCCACTTCAGGCAGCAATAAACCAGCATCACCGCATTGGTAATCCGCAGCATTCCCACTGTGGTGAAAAATCGAGGGGCAAGGCACTACCACTGCTGCTCACATGCTTGTGCCAATAAATCCTGGTCCTGTGTCAGCAGGGGCACTGGGAGGTCTCCGGGGTGGAAATCCCTGGCAGAGCCAGGGACAGGGGAGTGGGTGCCACTGGGCACCCATGGGAGATGCCAGCAAGGGAGACCCAGGAACAGAGCACCAGCCTGGGGATAGCAGCGGCACATGGGACCCGCAGCAGCCACGTGGGACCAGGGACATCCCTGAACCGCCCCTCACGCATCCCCCCGCAATGCCCACCCGCCCCGGGCAGCACCGACGTCTCTGTGCCGCGCGCTGCAGTGGGGCTCTATCGGCAGATTTATTTCCCTGTAAAAGCGCTTTGATCTGAAGTTATTTTTTGTTTACTAGCAACAAGGTATTGTAAATACATCTTTGCCGATAATTATAGAGTCTGGGCGCACACCTTAATCTCCATAAAATATCAGATGCTACAATTTGCCTGATTTAATGAGATTGGAGGCTGATAAGCCGCTGAGGTAAGCTGTAAACTTGGGGGGGAGGAGGGAAATTATTGCAAATGTGCTAAAACGCCTTCATCCTCCTCCTCCTCCTCCTCCTGCCGCTGCCACGTGCCCAGCCCAGGAGCATGTGCCCAGCCCCATAGCCCCCTGCCCAGCTCCCAGGGTGGGCCCGGGCTGCGCGGCAGCAGCTTCACGCAGGGATGGGCATTTAGGGCAAACGGAGCTTTTTATACAATTTACCTCATTAAAACTCCAAGAGCCGAGAGCAGCACCGAGGCCTCACCGAGCCGCCCACGGGGCTGCAGCCGGGGGCTCTGCCTCGGCACGCTCTGCACCCCGTGGGCCCCGTGCCGTGCCGGGGACAGTAGGCAGCACAGCACTGCGGCCGCAGTGCCAGGCTGGGCAGAGCTACCAGGCTGGGGCACAGGCAGGTACACGTGCACATGTGCACGCTCCCGTGGCGGCAGCATGCATGGCCGTGTGCCGGCGGAGGTGCGAGGACAGGGTCCCGAGGGGGTGCGGGGGCACGGCCGCACTGCCCCGGGGAGGTGTGCACGCTGGCATCCCACGCTGTGCAGGGATGCGTGCGTGTGTGTCCATGCATGTGCAGCCCTGCCTGGCACCACCGGACAGCCAAGGACAAGCTGGGGCTGGGAGGGTGGGCCATGCCGGAGGGGGCCTGGCCCACGGGGAGCTGCACGCCCAACGCCATCCGCCTGCGTGTACACGGCCATGCCCTCGCCATGTCCCTTCCCAGACACGGGCGGGGGTCTGTGCCACCATGTCCCAGGTGTCCGGGGTGGGGGTCCCCCTCCCTCAGTGATGGGGGGGCCCTGCCTGGAAAGCCGGAGGCTCCTCCCGGTAACGAGAACCAGCGTTTCCACAGCAACCTTAAAGGCCTACAGCTGCCGCCTCGCTAACGAACCTGCACTGGTAGCGTTCCCCAGGGGACACCGAGCACCATCCCCCTGCTCATCACCCCAGCCTTGGACGACGGCACCCTCTCCCCCCACCCACCAACCCCCAACCCATCTTCCCCAACTGGCTTCTGGGCTCACCCGCAGCCCCCCTCCCTGCACCAAGACCCCCAAAAGATGCAGACCCCTTGCACCAAGTGGGACGGGCACTCATGAGCCGTCCCTGCTCCCGCCTGGACGGGCATGAGGGGCTGGTGGTGACCTACAAACGTCAGGCTGATGCGTTAATTAATTTCCCTCTTCCTCAGGCTGTTATCAGATGGAATAAGATGTCACCTGAGACTGTTAATTGGGCTAATTATTCCAGTTTCAGATTTTAAATAATTAGTTACTGTTGTCTCCAGCCTTAATTCCACAGTTTTCTAAAAAGGTCTAGTGGATCCAGGCTCCCAAAAGCCACAAGATGGGGCAGAGGGGCTGTGGTGGGGGCCCAAGTTCACCGAGCCCCCCGTGCTGGCTGGGGACACTGGGGACAGCACAGTCCCCACCAGCGCCATGGTGGGAACCCACCTCACGCTCACACTGGAGCTGGCAGGAGAGGGATGTCCTCTGCCTCGACGGCAACAAAAGGAAACCAGGAGAGAGAGGAGGAGATGAAAGCAAAGGGTGAAGAATGGGGGGCCAGGAAGACCCCTCCCCAGCCCCCTCCTCCCTCCCTACACTGAAACTGTGATGCCTGCTTCAGGCTGAGCTCTCCCCACCAGACTGAGCCACAGTAAACCCCCCCCCAGCAGTGCCCAGGTCCCCCGGGTACCTAATTCCTCCTTGTTTGAAGTTAGACTCCCCAAGGGGAAAATCTCAGCCCAGCGTTTTCAACAAATGTGATTTCCCCACGGGGCTTCCCAGCTGTTCAGCGCGGAGACACGCACCGTTCGCACAGGACGCCGGGCAGGAGCCCAGGCCACGGGCAGCACCCACCCTGCAAAGGGTCACGGTGGCCAAAGCGATACCCGGCGTCCATGGGGTCCCCGCAGGCACCACCCGCCACCCCGTCCGGGGCATCAGCAGAGAGACAGGTGCCTGCCCGGGTGGCACGTGCCGGACAGAGGGAGAAGCCAAGCCAGCTCAGCCCCCCAGCCTCATCCTCTGAAGGAACGCCACGCTTTCTCACAGCCTCATTCCCCGCTATTAATAGCCTTCACTAGCCTCCTCGGGAGCCATTTGCATATTTGATTGCAACTCCGAGGCGGGGCAGGGCCCTTCAATCAGCTGCTCCCGCAGCCTCATTTGCATGGTTTGACATTTTGTTCTGGGAGCGCTGACACCGGCACCGTGGTGGGGCGACACGGCTCGGGGGTGG
>NW_010972953.1:1805689-1807995 GCF_000737465.1 Haliaeetus leucocephalus | reverse complement strand
AAGAGGCCCCCCCCTGCCATCAGGGCCACAATGGCCCCCACTGCCATCATGGCCACTGTGGCCACCGTGGCTACCACTGCCACCACGGCACGGCCACCATGGCCACAATGGCCACCATTGCCACCACAGCCACCGTGGTCACCATGGCCACCACTGCCACGGCCACCATGGCCACCATGGCCACCACTGCCACCATGGCCACTACTGCCACAGCCACCACAGCCACCACGACCACAACTGCCATCACACCGCCCGGCAGCACACACCACAGACAGCCTCCCCACAGCCCCGCCACCGGCCCCTCTCGCAGCCCCAGGCCAGGGACGCGCCAGGCGGCGGCAGGAGGAGCCGGGCGGCTCCAGGGCCCCGGCAGACACGGCCGGGAGCTGTGTCCTGGGATGCCCTTGCTTCCACCTGGCTCTTGGCATCACTTGGCAGGAGAAAACAACCCAGGGTGAGGCGTGGGATTGAGCCTGAGGTTGATGGGGATCGGGAGAGGGCTCTGCTACTTCCCTCCCTCCTGCCTCAGTTTCCCCTCCATGAAAACACAGCGAAGAATACAGGTTCGTCTCGTGGAGAGGCAAGGTGGTGGGGGAAAACCATGGAAAGGCACAGAGGGACCCGACTGCCACTGTGACTGTGCCAAGGAGTGAACCGAAGACAGGCAGGCCTCGACGCACAGATGTCAGCACCAGCTGTGCCGCTCCCTGGCAGCAGGGCCGTCTGGCAGGCAGGCAGGCAGGCAGACCTGGGGCTCCCTAGTTCCATTCGTGGCCCAACACACAGACACCGCAGAGGGGACCCCGTCTCTCACACACATGGAGGTGCAGCCCTGCCCCGCTCCCCACACTGTCAGGACACACTCAGCCCAGTCACCCTGGGACTCTGCTCCCTGCTCTGCTGTCTGGAATGCAACGGGCAGGCAAATGAACACCCACCCCACGGGGGGCTCGGGCAAGGCCAGCACGTCCCAGCTCTGAGCATGCAGCAAAGCCTCCCCCACACAGAGCCCACTCCCTCCTCCCTTTCCCTGCAGCCAGCCATGGACCCCAGCACTGCACGACCTGGGGACAGCCAGCGCAGCGTGGCCCCGTTCAGAGCTGGGCCTGGAGCAACAGGGTCTCACCCCCTTCATCCTGAGCAAACGCCCGAACTGAGACCACCCCAGGGCTGATGGCGTGTGGTGGGTTGACCCTTGCCGGACCCCAAGGGTGAGCTCAGCTCAGGCACAGCCCAGGCTGCCACCCGCAGTGTGCCCAGCCCCAGCACGCGCAGCCCCCGACCCCGATGTGCACAGCCCCTGGCCCCCAGCCCCAGCACACACCCCGCAACGTGCACAGCCCCCCGCCCCAGCAGACACAGCCCCCAACCCAGCGCAGGGCTGCAGGGAAAGGGAGGGGAGACTTCTGGGCTGGGAGCTCCCCATCCCAGCCGGGCAAGCTTCAAGGCTGTGCCGAGGCTTGCCTGGGCAAGGGCTGGCCGGGAGCCATACGCTGCACACCGAGACGAGGAGGTGGCTGCCAGGGAGGAGGATTCGGCCAGGAAAGGGTTAGGAGCGGCTCTGCACGGGGCTGCGGGCTGCCTGGGGGGGGGCTCCCGTTCTGCCCGGTCTGGGGGGACTCGGCTGCACCAGCACCGTGGGGCTCTCCCTGGAGAGGGGCTCTGCAAAGCATGGACTCCCCCCCCCGTACGGAGCCAGGCCTGCTCCCCTCCCACCCAGCAGCCCCTTCTCTTGCCCCCACCGCCCCACTCACCCTGCCGCTGCTGCTAAGCCATGAAGTTGCCCGCCTGGGCTCGGCAGTAGCCGGAGGACAGAAGCGGCGCGGTGGTTGGCTTCACTCTCTTTCTGTGAAATCCCTGTGAGCTGCCCATGCCCAGGCTAGGCCACGCAGCGTGCAGCCACTGGCCCGGCCGGAGGCATCCCCGGGGTCACAGCCACCCACGGCAGCGTGGCGGTGGCCACGCTCCCAGCGCCTGGGCCAACACCAGCACCTTCCAGCCGGCGAGAGGCGGTGGTGGAGCCGGCGCCCCTGCACGCTTGGGACACACCCACGCGCGCTCCCCAGCGCGCTCCGGCCACCCCCGCACACAGCCACGCACCCCCGGGGAAGGGGGCTGCCTACGCCAGCAGCGCCCGTACGCCCACGCACCACCCCGCCACGTCGCCACGCGCAGACGGACAGACACGCAGCCCCACGCGCCCGGACGGACACACAGCCCCGGATGGCCGCTCCGCACCGCTGCATCCCCGTGCACCTGGACAGCCACGCGTGCCCGGTTGCTCCCGCACTGCTGCGGTGCCGCGC
>NW_010972953.1:1801224-1805578 GCF_000737465.1 Haliaeetus leucocephalus | reverse complement strand
CACACCCGCACCCCCCCGGCACCCGCTGCGGCTCCCCCGGCACGGGGCTGTCCCCAACTCCCCCCCACCCAGAGAGGGCCCGGGGGAGCCCGGGGCAGATGCGTGTCGTGACATGGAACACCGAGACTGTCTCTCGACTTGGCTGCACCCGTGGGGTGCACCGACCTGGGGTGCATCAACCGCCGCTGGGTCTACCCCTGACCCACAGGCTGGGGACACTGACCCAGCTGAGCTGCACCACCACAGCGGGGGCTGCCACATCCAAGACATGCAGTGTTTCCCCAGTAACAACAAGTTCACCATCCCCAAACCGAGGGGCCCAGGGCTCCCAGTCCCACCACAGCCCCTCCAGCCCCTTGGGGAGACAGGGGGTGTCCCAGGCTGATGCCACAGCGCTGGGAATGGGACACCAGCAGGTCCCCCACTGGGAGTCATGCTGGGATTCGGTACCTTCAGCCTTCACAGTCCTCTCGCTCTGAAGCGGCACCCCCACACGCCCACAGACAGGCTGTTCTCCCGCTCTGCTCTGCCCACCAAAAACTTCAGCTAATTTCCAGCCCAAACAGTTCCCAGCCCCGCTGGGGGAGAGGGCCAGGCAGGCAGCGAGACTCCTACCACCACCGCCTGCCACCCGAAGCTGCTGGTTTAAGGCCAAACAGACCCTCGGTGAAACGCCGAGCGCTGGCAACCATGCCACAAACATCTGCTCTTCCAACAGCATCATGATTCACAGGCTATTAATTGGGGCTTGGCAGCGCTGGGAAGTGTTCGCATCCCCTGGCTTCACTCAGAGCCACAACTCGCTGCTGACGAGGTCCATGTGCCGGGGAAGGAGCCAAACCCAGCAACGCACCGGCCGCAGCGGAGCTGCGCCAGGACAGGCACGCAGGGCACGGTGCCCAGCTCCCGCACCCGCCGCCCAGCCCCGTGGGACCAAAGGAGAACGAGCCCCAGGAAAACAGCAGCAGCAGCGCTCCAGGCTTGCCAGGAGCGGCTGGCACCGCCGGCACAGCACCACCGGCACAGCACCGCTGCACCACGTGGCAGCCCCAGTGCCCACCGGCCCCAGGTTGTGGTGTGGAGGCTGCCTGCTTTGGCTCCCACCCGGCCGCGCGTGGCAGGATCTGTGGGTGCTGGTGATGCTCTTGCAAGTGCCCGGCTCCAAACAGCACCGTGTTTCTGTAGGGTCTCCCGGCTGCCTCCGTGCACCGCGCTGAGTGGCTCGCTCCCCAGGGCGCCAGCATCGCCTGCCGCCATGGCTTCGAGGGGAACCACAGAGCAGCACCCTGCTCGGGCAGCACCAGACAAAGGCTGTGAAAAGCCTCCTCTAACAACAGCCAAGAGATATCTGGATTCAGAAGCTGATTAGAAACCATGTCATGGCTCCTTCCCGCTCCAGCATTTGGGGAGGAGTGAGCTGCGGGGGGGACACGTGGAAAATCTAATTAGGATTGAGGGCAGGTTGTAGAGGCACTGAGACAGGAGCTGTGGGAGCACAGTGGCTCATGGGAGGGGGCCACTGGGCACCTGCAGCACCCCCAGCCCCACGGAAATGGGGAAAGTACAAATTAATTGTCCTTAATCTGATAGCCACTTGCTCTGCTGCCACGTGCCACCACCATGGCTGGCAGAGAGCAGCCCAACCTCCCCGTGGCTCGGCTCATGTGCCCGTGGCAGCCGTGTCCTCTCCGTCCCCCCACGGCTGACACCGTACAGCCCTGGGGACGAGCTGCTGGGCACTGGGCAGGGCAGGGGGAGCAGAAGGAGTTCGATCCTGCCCAGCTTGGGGGAGGTGAGCGTGGGGTGCTGAGATCAGAGCCTTGCCCCCTCCTTGGATCCCAGGTGACCCCCCCCTACGCTGCTGCTTGTAGGGGGACTGGGCATCACAGGGCCATCAAGAGGGCCACAATCCCGAGGCCACTTTGGCAGCACAGGCATTACACCTGGCTCTCGGGGACAGCAGAGCCCCGAGGCCACGCTGAAGGGCGCTACGCAGGGTCAGCGGCACCGGGCACCGCTCGGCACGTCCCTGTCCCCTTGCCTTCCGCTGGCACCTGCTGTGCCCCGTGCCACCTGCACTGCGGGGATGTCCTCCCCCCTGCGAGGGAGGGAGGCTGCCACCTCCCGCTACCCCATCACCGGGATGCCGGCCGGCACACGTCCGACCGCGCAACCCCAGCCCCCGGCCCTCCCTGCAAGTCCCCCGGCTGCCGGCACGTCTCGCCTGCTATTCTTAGCTCTCCAGCGCTGCGCTCTCCCAGCAATGGCACTGTATATTACTATTATTGCTGGCTGCCAACGTCTTGAAGCAGGCAGCCAGGATCGTGGTGGGGCTTCCACACCCCTGGTGACCTGTCATTCGGTCCTTGCCGAGCTCTGGTCTTCAACAGGCTATTTCAGGAAATCCAATTTGATGGGCAGAAGGAGCACAAGCCACACGTTCAGCTCCTGAGCAGGATCCAGGCTCCTCGTGTTGCCGCTCAGATCCAGATTTTAGCTTCGCCCGTGATGGCAATAAGGGCCAAGAGTCACCTTTGGTTCCAGATCCAAATTTCTGGCTGGGTGGGATCCAGGGTTTCGGATCAGCTTGTCGGAGAGACACAAGCGTCTGCAAAACCTGGATCTGGAGCCCCAGCCCCAGCCGCAGCAGCACCACCTGGGCACGAGGCCCCAGCGCGGGGCCTGATCCTGTCTTCACAGGTGGGCAGACCCATGGAGACTTAACGCAGCAGCACAGTCACCAGCCTCAGGGCTCCTGCACGGGCCCTGTGTCCCGCAGGTCCCGGCACAGCTCTGCCTCCAAGCTACTGATGGAGAGGCTGAAGGAAAGGTCCCCCCCCGGACCCCCCAGCCTGGGCACCCCACTGCCCTCCACTCCCTCCCCGTGCCTTGCCCAGGCCAGCAGGGGCCAGGCGGCAGGAGGGCTGGGAGGGCTGGGTGCTGCTCCTCCAGCCCACACATAGCACAAGCCCTGGCTCTCAGGAGGGAGGTTTGGGCACCGAGGGCTCGGCACCAACTCGCCCAGGCTGGATGGGGATGCCGTGGTTTTGTCACCCCATTCTCTGCAGCAGGGATGCCCAGAGCCGGTCCTGGTGCCCAGGCTTGGTGGGGTAACAACACCCAAGGCAGCCCCAAACACAGCTCACGGCTGTGCCGCCCCGCACTGGTGCTCTTGCTGCCCCCGCAGCCAAGAGGGGCCCCTCCAGCTCAGATGCTCCACGGTCACTTTGATGGCTATTTTTTTCCCTCTCAGCCCTGCCGGCACTCGAATAATGCTTTGGAAGGGCCAACATGCCTCCTTCCAACCTCCTGAGCGTGGCCGTGGCCGTCTCCCTGTGGCCATCCCCCCACACCACCCCCCAGCAGATGGGGTCCTCAAGGTCTGGGAGCCACGGACGTGTGTGGGATGACAGTGGGAGCACAGGGGCGAGGAACCCAGATAGATGGGAAATGACATCCATTTCCTAAAGGAGAATCTGCACTGCTGGCCAGATCCTGCACTGATTTACACCAAGGGAGGCCACCTGCTCCCAGCCTGGGCTCCTACAGGGGCAGCCAGCACCCAGCACCCCTGTTCTGTCCCTTTCTGCCCGCCCAGAGCTTTGTGCCCAGCCCCGGGGAGCAGGCAGGGAGCCCCTGTGGGCAGCGTGGCCCCGCACCCTGCGAAGGAGGTGACGTGCAGGGCTGGATGTCACGGGATGGAGAGAGACAAGCGGTCCCAGCGCCAACTTGCTCTGCAGGTTTGGCACAGGGTGGAGGGACCAGACTGGCTCTCCCAACAAAACCCAACCGTCCGGGAGAAGGAAGGCGACGAGAGGAGACGGACGCCCAGACCCAGGCCCCCCGAAAAGCTCCCCTTCTTGCCTGCCAGGCTGGGTTGTACCACGAAGCCTGGATGTGCGGCGAGAGTCACAGCTCGGCTCATGCTCTGCAGCAGCTCCCAGCACCCACCGGCAACCCCGGACCCGCACCGGCCCGGCCGGCACACGGCTCCCGCACCCAGCGCCAACCCCCCCCGAAGCTCGCAAGCTGGCGAGAGGGGAGACCATCGGGCTGGGGAAGGGTCCTGGGCCTGCCCAGCCCTGGCCCGAGCCCTCCGCAGCAGGAGAGCGCCAGGATGGCTGGCATCGCCTTCGGGGGGAGAGGCTGGAGGGGCCGAGAGCTTCAGCCCCTTCCCCAAAGCCTCAGGCAGCCGGAGGTGGGGGGGGGGGGATGCCCGCACCCCTCCTCCCGCCCCCGCCGGGGGATCCTGACCCGCTCCGCTGGCTGAGCCGAGCCCCGCGGGGCCCGTGAGATGCCCCCAGCCATCTTGCCGGCTCTCCCCCCCCACCTCGCCCAGCACCCGCTCGCCGGG
>NW_010972953.1:1794307-1801105 GCF_000737465.1 Haliaeetus leucocephalus | reverse complement strand
GGGGTGGCAGGGGCACCCCGGGACCCCTCACCCACTCCTGTCCGTGGCCCACGCTGCCTGCCCGGGATGTGCCAGGGTACCGGGACAGCCCCGGGCAGGGTGCAGCCCCCCTGGGGACCACCGGCTGCTGCCCGCCCGGCAAGCCCCCCGCACCACGCTGTGTAATTTGCTAATAATAATAATTATGGCACGCGTGGGTTAGAAGTGCAGCGGAACAATAACCCGGTTAACGCCTCGCTGCGCGCGGTGGCGGGACCCACACCGCGGGCACGTGCCCGGCCCTGGCACCATGCCGGTCCCGAAGCCGCCGCCACGCCGTGTAGCCCGAAGCATGGAGGGACGAGGCCCAGGCAAGCGCCTGGAGCGGGTTTTTAAGCAACCGTGTCCTGGTGGTTTGTGTCCACGTCTCAGCGCTGTGGTCCTTAGCCAGGCCGGCTGCGTCAGCAGGCAGGGCCCAGCGGTCACACCGTCAGTCACCCAGCGGGACGGCCGGGGCTGGAGGACACGAGTGTTTCTGCCGGGTGGCACGGGGCAGCAGGAGAGCAGCACGCTGCGGGGAGAGCGAGGCCAGATCCAGGCCTTGCTCCTGGTGCTGTGGCTCTGCAGAGCCGCCCCCATCTCAGGGCACTCTGCTCAGCACCCCTGTGGTCCCTGTCACTGCTCCCCAACCCACCGAACAGTCCCTTCCCCAGGACACCCCACCAGAGCCGGAGCTGGAGCTGGGGCTGCCCCCACCCCTGGCATGCAGATAGCCCCCCAAAAGTCCTGCTGCCCCCAGGGAGGGGAGCCCCAGCCCCAGCCCTCGCCAGGCCCTGCAGCACACCGCATTGCCACCGGCACGGCTGCTCCTGCTGCATGCGGGGAGCGGAGCTCTGCCCACCTCCCTGAGCAGTTATATAAAAGGATTAAAATTTAATATGAACTTCAAAAGGGGAACAACTGGGTGGTCGAGGATGGCTGGGCCAGGGCCAGGTGCGGAGCTGAGGCACCCTTGGTCACGTCCCGGCTCTGCCGAGACGTGGCACTGCGGCACGTAGAGACCAGCTCCGTCCAGCCTGGCCCGTGGGCACGGCTGCATGGGGCCAGAGCAAAGTGCCCGGGCACCCTGGCGTCCTGCGAGCCCACGCTGGGTTAACTGTGCTGTGGTCTCCCCGAGTCACGACGGTGCACGATTCCCATGGCACATGGACACTCTGTCCCCCTGGGGCCTGGCCTTGCCCCATACCTTTGCCTCCCCCCTGGCAGCCGAGCAGCCTTTGATAACCCACCGCCGACAGGCACAGCATCACCCAGCCGTCCCGGTGCCCGGCCGCCACGCTGCCTGTGCCGTGCCGGTGGTCCCCCATGCAGCCCGTCTCCTCCCGCCCGATGCTTCACACTTCCTTCCCAGGCACCAGTGGGTTGGAGCATGCTGGAGAGCAGCCCTGTGCTGGGGGGGAGGGCAAGACCCCCGGTCAGGGGGCAGCTGATGCACCCCGGCCCCCGCCACGTGCCCCAGAGCCCATGCGGCTGCGCAGCGCCCGTTGCTCCCGTCCATGCAGCGCTGGGAAGCGGGGCTGCGGTGGCGGCAGGAATGAGCCAGGGCTGGGAAAACACCATCTTCCGCCCACGCAGCCGCCCGCGGCCCTGTGCTGGCTCCGCCACCCCCGCCGCACGCCAGGGCTCGCCGGGAAGGTGGGCGGCAGGCGCGGCGTTTGGAGGCTGCGCTGTGTTCACCGTGGCCACCCACCCGTGGGCAGGGTAGGAGATGGGGTGGGGGGGAGCAGGGTCCTGCAGCCCCCGGAGCAGGAGCTGCCCCAGCACAGGCTCCTGCTGCAGGAGCGGGGCTGTAAGCCAGGGCTGGGAGGATGGGGATGGGGGGCTGGTGCTGGGGGGGCCGGGGGGTGCCCAGCACCCAGCCCTGTCCTGGGGTACGGGAGCAGCTGGCACTGCTCAGTGTGTGGCGCAGGCGCCTGCCAGCAAAGAGACTGGGGAAGCCTTTGGCTCATTCATTTTTAATCCTGGCCGAGAGCAGGAGGGATGCGGGTGCGAGGCTTGGGCACGCTGCAGGATGGGACCGACTGCACAGCACTTAACAGCCCCCCGCCCCGGGCAGCCCAGCTCATGCCATGGGTGTCTTTGCTCATACATGTCCCCACGGGATGGAGACCCCCGGGAGGGGACAGCAAACCTCGGGCATCCCTCCCCGTCCTGTCTCACCAGGTCCCACCACGGCTCAGCCTCCCCTCAGAGCGCCTCAGCCCCCGCCCTTGCCAAGCAAGCTGTCATCCCGGTGCCTGCGAATGCAAAGGGCAGGATCCGTGCGTGAACGGAAACCGTGGGCTCGTGAGCGCGTGGGGATGCGCAGAGAGCAGAGCGGGGGTGGGAGGAGGAGGAGGGTGCACACAAAGCCAGAGCTCCCCCCCACGCTGCTCCCCATCCCCAGCCGGCTGCCAGGGACCCTGTCCCACCAAGACCGTGGCACCGGGGCACCTGGGGGGCAGGACCCCGGTGCCCACCCCGCTATGAGGAGGCAAAGGAGGATGCGCGGACGTTAGGCACGGGCCCGGTGGGGGCCGGCGGGGAGAGCGGGAGGCACCGGCCGATCTTGCGCAGGGTCCGTCCCAGGTCGGCGCGGAAGCGGCGGATGGAGAAGCAGTAGATGAGGGGGTCGAGGCAGCTGTTGAGGCTGAGCAGGGCCACGCTCAGCGCGTGCAGCACGTCCAGGGTGGCGGGGGGCCCGCAGAGCGGCACGGGGGGCCGGCTGCCCACCCAGGGGGCCAGCGTGAGGTGGTAGGGGGCCACGCAGACCACGAAGACTAGCAGCATCCCCAGCACCATGGCGCGTGCCTGCTGCCGGTGGGAACCCGGCGAGGAGGCGGCAGCGGGCACCGAGAGCGCCCGGGCGATGGAGGCGTAGGTGCCCAGCACCACCAGGAAGGCGACGGCGAAGAAGCCCACCATGGCATAGGCGTACGCCCGCTGCCGGCCGTGCTGCTCGAAGCAGGCGGTGGCCCCGGCGCGGGCGGGGAAGGTCTGCCAGGTGGCCAAGGTGGGCACGGAGCAGCCCAGCCCCAGGAGCCAGGCCAAGGCACAGGCCAGCGCGGCCCCCCGGCGCCCCGTCAGCGGCAGCTCCCGCCGCGTCGCCCGCACCGCGCAGTACCGGTTGAAGCTGATGAGCGCCATGAAGGTGATGGCGCTGTAGGTGGCCAGGTAGTAGGCGGCCCCGGCCAGGCGGCAGGCAGCCTCCGAGAGCAGCCAGTCCCCCCCGGCCAGGTAGTAGGGGATCCAGAGGGGCAGGGTGAGGTTGAAGAGGATGTCGGCCAGCGTGAGGTTGATGAGGTAGATGCGGATGGCCTTCCTCACCTTGCCGCTCTGCAGGAAGACCAGCAAGGCCACCAGGTTGCCCGGCAGCCCTACGCACAGCACCAGACAGTAGACAGCGGGCACCAACACGAACTGCACCGGGTCGCTGGACACGCACTCGCCGGGGTGCCCTGCCAGCAGCGGTCCCGGTGCCGAGCCGTTCATCCCGGGCTCCTGCAAAGACGGGGTGACGGTCAGTGGCACAGCCCTGAACACAGCCTTTGGGGGATAGGGAAGGGACATCGACCCGGACAGGATGACTTCTCCGGCTGGCACCCACGGGCACCGGAGGCAGAGCCCCCCCGGCGGACATGCCATCGCCTGCCAGAGGGGCTCAGCCTCCAACAGCTCCTGGCAGGAGACGAGGGGCTCCAAGATCCCCTCCCATCCCAACCCCAGCCATGTACCCCCACGCCACGAGGGAGCCCGGAGGCCACCGCTAGCCACCCAGCCGAGGCTCCCCGGGGAGCGGCAGGCGCAGCTGCACCGCGGCCGAGGGGCAGAGCCGTGGCCGGCAGCACCCGGAGGTGCTGCGCCGGCTCCAGCTGGCAGCTGGGGGGGCTTAACACCTCCCACGCAGCCGCGTGCCTGCTGGGGCCACACAGCCCCCACGCTGCTCCCAGCACCCTAAATCCCCCCACGGAGCCCACCCATGGGGAAGTTGCCCACTGGCTCAGCGTGCAGTGGAGCGGAGAGACCCCGGTGTGGGGAGGGGGTACGAGCACGGGGCTGGCCCCCCCGTGCTCCCCAGCCCTGCCACCCCACTGTTTGCTGGTCCTGGCCATGGAAAACCCCATTGTGCCGCAACGGCTGTATCCCTGGGCTGCAGCTACTTCACCTCCCATCACCGCCTGCCCACACCTTGCCAACGGCACTGAGTCACCCAGCGGGTGTTTTCCAGCATGGCAGGGCCGGATTCGGCACACGCAGCACCCAGCACCAGGCTGAGGCACGGAGGACATGAGCTGCCGAGCCTGGGGGTGGGATTCAGGGCTCATCCTGGTGGGCTTTAGTTGTTCTGCAGAGCCAGCGCAGACGCCCAAGGACCCCCAGCTCCCTCAGCGGTCCCCCTTTCCTCTTCCTTCCCCCACCCCTGTTTGCACGGGGGATGCTCCATCTCACGCGTGCCGGGCTGGTTACTTACCCCACTGCGTCGGGCTGGAGTGGCTGCGTCCCCTCCGGCTGCTCCTCGCTGTCTGATCCAACCAGGCTGGGGAAGGCTTTAAGTGCTGGGGGAGGCAGGGGCTGCCTGAGCCCCCCCTGCCACCCCAAGCCCCCATAGGGGTTAGTGTGTGCGGGACAGCAGCTGGAGTGGGGTGAGCACCTGCGTGTGTATGTAATGGGGGATTCCCCACTGGAGCCATGTTAAGACCCCCTGCGCCGGCTGACGGGGCTGGGACTACGTGGGGGGGCCCGGCCGCGCCAGTACCGGCGCGGCCGGGCCCCCCCGCGTAGCCCCAGCCCCATCTAGGACCACTTCCCAGGGCCCTTTTCCCACCCACGCTGGGATGAAAGTGGCGGAGGGTCAAGTTTCCGCACCCAGCAGCTGGGGAAAAAGAGGGATGCCCTGAAAGGGATCAAAGCTGGAATCTGCCTCCTCCCGGCTCTTAGTGCTTTTGTTGGCTTCAAAGCTGGATTTAGGGGGAGCAGCACTCTGCCCCCCCCCAGGCTCTCTGAGCATCCGACTCGCTGCTTTGCATGGTCCTGCAATTTGTGGATATTCCTTTGGGACACCAAAGGTGCCAGCCCAAGGTGGTTCAGGTCCCGCTGGGGGTATGGGGGTGTTGTACCTCCTCTGCTCATCCCAAGACAGCCAGTCTACCCCCACAGCCATCCCAGCTGCCTTGCTGGGAGACGCACCGGGTTCAAACGTGGTTTTGGGGTTCATCCTGCGTGGACCGCGTTGACCCTGTCCATCCGAGGTGGCGGAGGGGTCCCTGTGGGTGCAGGGCCCAACTGGAGCAAGATCCCCAAAAAGCACGTGCCTGCCCGGGCACAGGGTTTGGAGGGTCATGCTGTCACCCCCTCTGGATCTGCAGCAAGTGGCGTGGCACATTGCTGGGTGTCTCCGGGCGGCCGGGGGGGTCCCGCCTGCATGGGGCTCTCCCCACCGGCTGTCTGCCTCTGCGCCAGCTGCCACCGGCTCCTGCCTGTCCCCAGACCTTGTCCCCGGGCACTGCTCCAGGCAACCAGGACCTCCAGCCCCAGGACGTCCCCTCAGCTCCCCTGTGGCTCAGCATGGGGGGAGGCAGAAATAAAGAGGGGAGGCAAAAAATGAAAAACAAGAGGCTTTATTCCAAAATATGAAAGCCCCAAGGAGAGCAGAGCCAGCCCCAGCCCAGCGTGGCCGAATGCTGGGAAGAGCCGGACACTTTGTGCGAGTTTAGCAACAGAGCTGCCGGAGCGGTGGCGGTGCCACGGCCACCGTCCCACAGCACCAGCCCGGATCCTGCAGTGTGGGGACAACCAGCACGACTGTCCTTGGCAGCGGCAGGAGAGGACACACTGTGCACCAGCAGCAATTTACCTCGCAGGATGCGATGCCGTCCCCGAAAATACCGTAAGGGCATTGCTCCCCGCCGGCCGAGCCGTCCACCCTTCCCACCTCCGGTCACTCGAACTTGGGCTTGGGGGGGTCCGCGTGCCCGCGGATGTTGAGCAGCAGGAGGAGGCCGAGGCAGAGGGTGGCGGGGGCGCACATGGCCAGGGGCTCCCGCAGCACCAGCAGCGTGTAGATGGCACCTGGGCGAGGAGCAGAGTGTGGGAACCGGGGTCCTTGCCCGAGGGTCCCCCGAGACCCCGCGCAGGGCGGCGGGCGCCCGTTGGCTCTCACCGATCATGATGACGCTGAGGATGAAGTTGCTGATCTCCTGCAGGAGCTGGGGCCCGAACGCCAGCAGCAGCCCGGTCACCACCTCCACCCAGCCCACCACCTCCAGGTACCGGCCCGGCTCGGGGGCAAACCCGAATTCCTTCAGGGGAAAGACGTCGGCGAACCGCACAAACTGCGACTTCTGGGAAGGGCGGGAGGGGAGCGGAGCTGCCCTGAGCCCTGGGCTGGGGGGCACAGGCCCTCCGGCGGGGTCTGCTCGGCTCAGCCCTGCGCCCCAACGGGCTCAGCCCCTTCCCCAGAAAGGCTCTGCCCTGCACCCCAAGGGGCTTGCTCACCCCGAAGGGCTCTGCCCTGCATGCAGCATCCCAACCTGCTCACTCCCCAAAAGGGCTCAGCCCCGCACCCCAGCACCCCAATGGGCTCAGGGTCCATTTTTATATAAATAAAATCTGGGGATTTTCCCGGAAAGGCTCTACCCTGCACCCCAAGGGGCTCAGGCTTGCTCATCCCAAAGGGCTCTGCCCCGCATCCAGCACCCCAACCTGCTCACACCCCCCCCAAAAAAGGGCTCAGCCCCGTGCCCCAGCACCCCAAGGGGCTCAGCCCCTTCCCCAGAAAGG
>NW_010972953.1:1776484-1794247 GCF_000737465.1 Haliaeetus leucocephalus | reverse complement strand
CCCCAAACCCGCAGCTGCGGGTTTGTGGGTGCCGTGGGCGCGTCGAGCTCCACGCCAGCACCCGCAAATGGCCGCTGGCTCAGGGCAAGTGGGGCAGGCAGGGATGCCGGCAGGCCTGCCCGCAGCTCTGCGGGGTCAGGCAGCGAGCTGGTTAACGAGGCAGCTGCAGCAAGGATTTTCTTCTGGCACCAGGGAGGCCTGGTTGGGGTGAAGGAAGCGGCTGCCGCCATCCCCGGGGCCTGCGTCACCGCCTGCGCCGCTCGCGTCGTGTCTCGGCCGCTGGCACGCACCGAGGCTCCTGGAAAAGGCAGCCATGGATGGGCAAGAGCCAGGGCCCAGGGGAGCCGCGGGGGCACTGGTGTTAGCGTGGTTCAAGTGGAAATATTTTTTTAATGCCAATAAATCACGAAAGAGGAGGAACTATTTTACGGGCACCGGGAAGCACCGCATGGCATGGAGGGCACGGTCGGCCTGGGCCAGCACTGACCGCGGAGCAGCCGTGGTGGCCCTGTGTTGCCGCCTTGCAGGGGCTGCTGCGGCCGCTTGGCTTTACAGCGGCGCGGCGGTGGCGGCACTATTTTTACTCTTGGCAGCACATCGTTCCCCGGCTCTGCCGGGAGAAGCCGCAGCGAGCACAGCCAAGGAGCTGCTCACGAGGATTTGGAGCTTCTCCCTGCTCCGTCTTGCAAGCTGAGGGATGATAAACAGCAACAGGCCAGGGAAGGCTCCAGCCCTTCTTGTCCCAGAAAGCCCCTCGGGGGAAAAAGTATTTAAAAAACAAAAACAACTCCCATCCTGAGCAATGGATTGCAGCAGCTTGGCACCCTCACACCTGCAGCGCTGGGTTGTGGCTTCAGCGCGCTGGCGTTACCGCAGGAACCATTTGTCACTGCTCCCAGGTTTGATGTTCAAGCAAGCCAGGGAGACACCCACCCGCAGAAATCATCCTCCTTCAGCTTAGAAAGCAGCAGCTCCCTTCTCCGATAGCGGGGTTTCGCCCCCGCCGCAGAGCAGAGCCCGCTCATGGCCAGGACAAAGGTTGCTTTTTTTTTTGTGCAAACATTGTGAAACCATTTCAGTGAGTGTTTGCTCTTCCCAGGTGGCCGGGGCCAAGCCCAGGGCTGCCCCAGCACCACTGATGGGGCACCCGGTCACCATCCTGCCTGGGTGGGGGGTCACAGCCCCCACACCGTTCCCAAGCCCTGGCAGAGCAGCACAGCTCAGAGAAGCCCCCATGGCAGAAGGACATGATGGCAGATAAACGCTGCTGCCTGGGTGGGATGGGACTCTAACACCATACACATGGGACCTCCTGCCTGCCCTCAGTCTCTGATTTATTTTTTTTTTAATTATAGGAGCTACTCAGAGCAATGGAACATTTGGTAGAACCAGGTGATCAGCTTTGCCAGCTAGAGGACAACCCGCTGGCATGGTGCCCAGCCATTGGAGGAAAAACCTCCTTGCCAGTCCTCTACCAGGTGATGAGAACAGCTGAGGGGGCTTTTTGCCATCCTCCAAAACACATCCCATCTCAATACAGAAAGCAAAACACAGTTGGCTTATAAAGGGAGTTGTAGGAGGTGAAGTTCAGCACATTGGTTGAATGCTGGACTCACATTCAGGCTGGAACAGTTTCACATAGGAAGCAGCCCATGCTGCAACAATGGAAAAGAAACTGGGACAAGTTACTGGAAAATAACAGAATTTGAGGGAAAAAAAGGCTGCATAAGCCTGCAATAGCTGTGGAGACAAAGACATCGAAACCCAGCCCCTTGCAGTGCGGCTATTGAGAAACCACAAAACCTCTTCTTGCTGAAGCCTTTTCAGACCCCGGACAATACCACAAAGAAGTCAAATCAGAGAGTGAAATACCTCAGATTACCCTGTACCCAATTGCTTGATTGCACAAGACAGTGAACAGCAGCACTCAGCAGCTTTTAATGCAGCACCAACCTTCTCCATTGTAAACCTGCTCAGCCACTGTGAACCCCCCCCCACCCCACTGCAGCTGGCTGCTGGGGTCCCTTCCCTCCACCCAAGCCCCAGTGACACTCAGGACAGGGGTGAGGCCACGGGCCTGACCCCCCCCCCCCAAACAGCAGCTGCTCTTCTCTGGCCAACCCCACCACACCAGGGGCATCAGGGTTGGCACCGGCGCAGCTTATCTGCCCTTACTGCTGTAAAATAATTGAGTCAACATCAGAAATGTACATCAGAAACTGCTACAGCAGTTCTGACCAGCCTTACTCTGTTTTGTTAACAGAACTTTCCCAGGGAAGTAAACAAACTGCATTTTGGCCAAAGCAACACACATTCCTGGCCAGGATTTAAAGCACGGGCGAGTGGTGTTCCAGCCAGCACCACTGGACACCCAGACACGTCTCAAGTATTTCATATGACTTTGCCACATTAAATCCGATTTATTTTGATCTTTCTAGTCTGGCAAGGCAGCTCCCAGCCAAATGTTCATGACTCTTGACGCCGCTGTAGGGGAAAACCTTGTTACAACACAGCTGTATGAACAGAGACTACTGCTGATGTATTTTAACACATTAAACTACTTGATATTTAAACAAAGGATTATATTTAATAAATGACAGCATGAACTACATATGTGCACAGCACAGCTGTCCAGAGACTCTAATGAAGCAACACGAACCATGGTAATTTTTCACTTTCCTGGCTTCTGAAGAACTCGAACTTAGGCACCTCAGGCTTAATTACTGTGGTGGGTCATCACCAAGAAAACTATTAAAAACCAATCAGGCACATGTAAACATTTAAAATTCTATGATCTAAAAAACACAGCAGTACACAGGACTCAAGATGGGGGAAGAACAGGTGAAACCACCAGCAACTACTTAAAGTGCCTTAGGTGCAAGTGTAATTTATAAAAAAGGAAAAAAAAATTAAGGTAGTCATTTAGCAAGAGCACCTATGGCTGCACATTGCTCAGGAATACAGCCAGCCTGAAAACTGGAGCATTTTAACTACAAGAGGAAGCCCACAGCACAATCCCAGCAGGCAAAGATACTGTATTATGTATTTGTCAGGTTTTTTACTGGTTATGAGTAGTTATCTTCCATGTGCTTGAGACAGTGTAGAGCAGGACGCAACGACCCAAGCCCTTCTCCCTCCAGCACTCCAAGCATATTCTGTGTCCCTGTCTACAGCCTCATTTGTGGCAGTGTTTCTCAAATTCATCCATACCACATTATGCTGAACAGATCGCTTACTCACTGAATACACTCTGGAACAAAACAGAAGTCATTTATAAAAAAATTTAAATATTTTATTTTTAAAAATGTTATGTTCCAGGCTCCTCTTCACTGCATTCTTCTTCTTCTGCAAGTGCAAAGCACGTAGTTAGCAAGAACATTAAAAACACCAGCAGAAATCACACATAATGACACAGAAAGGGAATCGGTGCATTGCAACAGGCCGTGCACCTGTCATATGTTCTCTAGGATCACATGTTCTCACATCAGACTCGAGATGAAACGAGCAGCATTCACATTTTCATCTACTTCATAAATTTCAAAGATCTGAAATGGCTTTGTGTTTTACTACCCTAGAAACAAGAGCAGCGGTGACAAACCACACACGATTCAATAGGAATTCACCGATTGAATCTCACTGGCTTCACATCTTACAGGTTCAGTCATGGCATATCTAAGCCATTACTCACCCATCACCTGTGAGTTAAGGCACTTTCCATGTTCCTCCTCACACAAGATTTTAAATATCTGAAGTTCCCCCTTGTAGTTTAAGTGGTAAATTAGAGGGAAAATTTCATTAATTCCAGCTCTCCAAGTTAATTTATTTCCCTAAATCGCTATCTGCTTGTGCTCTTGTATGTGCTAATTTATATTCCAGGTTATTTTGAAAGTTCAATGTTCATTAAAGTATTTCAGGAAAGTAGCTTTTTAACAACTTTTAGTTGGGTAACATTTGAGAAGCAGCTGCTCTATTGTTCCCCTTTTTCCTTGCTGACAATCACCCACCCTATTCACAGGAGCCTGAATGTAGAAATGGTTATTTTTCTCATTTGACCACCTATAGCATTCAGAGGACAGCGTTTATTTGATCCTGCAGGGCTGAAAAGCCTCAAACAATGGTTATACCTTGGGTCTACAAAAGAAAGATTCAGAAATTTTATATAGAATTGAGATTAATCAATGGCAAATTTCAGGCAGAAACTACATAATACATCACAGGGTGATGGACTACCGAGCTCTGAGAGCAGTATAAGGACACCAACTACTCACTTGTTCACTTGTTATCTTGGTCCCTCCATCTATCACTGGGCATCATGTTGGATGTGCTCATGCTCGGCTCCTGAACTGGAGAAATATTCAGAAGTTATACCCACAGTGATTTTGAAATCTTTTGTACAAACCCATGTCTAGAAAGGTATTTTTAACCACTGCTGTCAAGATATCAAGCCCAGATGGAGCCTGGGTGCTTAACCCCACAGCTTGACAGCAGGTACTAAGTCCTACCCTACACATTTCATGTATTCACTTGTACCAATTTCTCAATATTCACCAATTCAAAGGCAGTCAGTGACTGAACATCAAGCGTCCAGAAGCCTTTATTATTTCACCCATTCAGAACAAGACTAGAAGTTATGCTTACTTCCTGTGGATGAGCACTCTGGTTTCACTCAGCTTTCATCTTCACCTAAAGGATAACAACTGAAGTTATTATAGTAATACACACAAAATTCTGACCATTTCAAAACTAACTTAAAAATAAGGTTTTAAGATACATGGACTGATTAGTTATGAGGGGGAATTTACAAATTATTCCAAAATATTAAGTGGAAGAATAAGGGGCAAAAATAGGCTAGCCTAAACACTTGTAAAGAGATGAAGGAATATGCAGGTAGTTGACTGAAGAACTGCACCTTGTCTGAGCACAAACCGTAAATCACCAGTCTGAGTACAATGAAGTTTGATTGCAGCCAGAGGTATACTATCCCTTATGTGAAGGCATTAACAATTTTGTCAAGCTACTTCAACTATTTTACCCTAGTTTGTCTCCTGTAGCAATGCCCTCTTTCTTCCCCTTCATGAAGGAGTGCCATGTTCCTGACTCCTAGCAGCCCTCAGGTTCAATAGTCCTAGAAGTGCTTCAAAAGCCAAAGGAAGACACTAGAGGTTAGCATTATCAGTCTACTGCTTTTATTCTCGGCAACAGGTTCTTCCCTTCTGAAGACCCACCCTTTTACTATAGCTAAGTTGAGGGCAAACTGCAATGGTCAGCAGCTAGGGATGTAGTACAAGGTTCTGTGCACACCTCTAGTTGGGAGGCAAATCACACTGTGGTCACAATGTGATCTGACCAGGCAGGGCAAAGTTCAAGTTTAGTCTCAAACCCACCACCTGGGTTTTATCATGGCCCTCAGGAGCAGAAGTATAGTATGCACGTTTTGTTTTCTATGCCATAGCAACAAACACCATGCATAAGGGATACTATATCTTTGTGCATCCTTTTAACACTCCAGATTCACTTATAGCCACACTCCTCCCAACCCTCCCCAGTTAGCTCTTCAGTACTGGTGTTCAGAAGCAACATTTATAGAGATGGGGTATTCACAGACCACTGCGGGATTGCACAGCCAAGTCCTAACGTGTCAATCATTATCTAGCAGCAATGACAGAGGTGGGAGAAGGCCAATCCTCCCTTTTTTTCCTTTTCCAGTAAGCAGCTATTTAACAGCCCCACTAGCTGGTATGGAGAGAAAAAAAAATCTGAAGCTAATTAGCTGATTCCAAACTTGCTAGTAGTGGAAGAAGCCAAGTAATTACCCAGAACAGCATACTTTTTATGCATCCTTTCCAACATGCTTAGCCTCATTTAACATAATGGAACAAACACTGGCCTTCCTGATCATGTCACTGCAGCTGGCAATGATTAACAGAGACATGCAACCCCATTACTGCTCAAGTCCTAAAACTACTCACAGGCCTCAGTGTTTAGCTATGGGGAAAACTGCAAGCAAATCAACACTTTGTATGCTTAATGTTACAGTAAAGCCCCCATACACACTATGCTGTGCTCTCTCCTGACAGCACCAGTATCTGGATCTGAGGGCCTAGCAGGTACGCATATGTATTCTGACACCACACTTCTGAGCTTCAGATAAGCTTTTGAGAAAAAGTGTATTTCAAACACAGATAAAACCCAAGATGAAACACAATGCAAGCACTTAATGTCATTACTTGTACCCACTTGTTACAGACTGACTTAGAGCAGACATGACTATTTGCTTTTAAGTTAGCTACCACACCAAGTTTCATTACTGCAGTCAGAACTGGTATGAGACCCATGGTTCAGTCACAAATTGCTTGCTCCAAGAGTGTCAAAAACCTGCTAGTTCAAGTACGTAGAACGAGGCAGATGTGCCAATAACCCCTTCACGACATTCCTGCAGGTCAAGTATCCAGAGCACACTGGAAAAACTAGTCAGATCTGAGCGCTGGTTTAAAGATTAATTAATTCAGTTTTGCTACACGACAGTACGCATACTGCCATCAGTTTTGCTACTGAATTCTCGTCACAGGTAAGAGTAAGCCATCACGAAAAGCCAAACTGACTTTGTGACAAGTGGTGTCACTGCTTGACTAGCTAGAGTTCGGCTACACTCACTGTGGTGTAACCAAAGACCTGTTATTATGATCTTAAGGTGCAGCTGCTACTTCAAGTTTTCAATGGAACATGAGAAGATAGCTACAGCAGAGGGCAAGGCCGTCCAGCAGATACCCTGTTCACCAGCAGGAGTCTTGCCTGGAAGATAACACAGAAGGGTCCAAATGTGACAATACCAGAAACAAGTATGCAAAGCAGAACTTTGCAGAACAAGCGGGAAAACACATTACAACACCTCTGAAATAAACTGAGTATCAGACAAGAGCTAGATCATGTGCTGAAACAAGGGACCTTAAAATTCAAGAGCTAATGCAAAAGAGCTGGAGATCAGCATGTCTGGATGTCTGGAAATGTAAGCATGTTAATCCTGAAACACTACATTCAGTATTTCTAGTAATGGAAGAGTTTAGAATTACATCCCCAAGACTGATGAAAAATGAAATTGAGCATTACACTACCAAGATGACTCTACGAGGCAGAAATACAGAATCTCATCACTGTCAATTAAAGGCAGAGGAATGTATTATGCTTGTCAATCGAAGATTAAAAAAAGACAACTGAAATGTCCAATAAGCTCTATGAAACTACTCGCGGGGATATTCATTCAAGCACTCATTTGTATGTCCTCAAAAATATTCCACATCAGTCTCAAAGCTGACTGTATTAGCAAGCTTTAAGTGACTATCACATAGTGCACACAAGGCTAGAACAGCGATTGCTAATGCATTTCCTACTGAGCCAAGACTCTACAAAGGGATGCGCTGCAGATGGGCCATTTTGTCACTACAGAAAGTTTAAACAGTCCTTTTCTAGGCACCGATAGCACCTAGTTGACTTGTTAAGTGAGTGTAAGATCACATTCCCTCTTCCCCACAGAGCTCATTCTAAGAATATCTTCGTTACATCGGAACTAAGAAAAATCCACACAAGCCGAGTCATATGTACAAAGGAATCGGGTCTGAAAATACTTATCTAAGAATCACAGTAAGTTGCTTATTGACTCTGAACAAGACAAAGCTTAAAACCGAAAACCACGCAGCTTTGATGCAAGCTTAACATACAGGTATCAAGAGTGCTGCACTGTAATTCCACAGTCAGAAGTGTGATGTCAGAATACCCACAGTATAAGATTACATAGAAAGTCACCAAGTTATATTATATTGCTTGTTACCTACCTGTATGCAGTCGGCAATGAGAATCTTGGAGCAAGCAGGAATACTACATCCGGGTCCTAATGTCCATTGCCATTTGTGGTACTACGTTCCTCACAGTTATGAACTGCAGAAATGCTGGCTAAGTGCAGTTATGTAGCAGGCCACTAGTTTTAAGTGTAAATTGCAGTCTCAAACTCCAGCAAAAACTTGCTGCCACAGTAAATGGTTGCCAAGGAGAAGCCAAGAATTTTTCTACCACAAAAATACCACAAAATCTCAAAAGCAGTTTCAGTTTCTCATCAGCTGTATAAATGATTAGTGTCATGTGTCTACACCAGAAGACAAGATTATTCTGTATTCATTTCTGAGAAAGCGTGAAGATTTATGTATAACGATACCAGTTTCTACATGCTGCAGTTTTTAGAGATCCAAGTGTCAAAATGGGCTCAATTTTGATAAAGCAAGCTAAATTGCAACAGCCAATGTCCTCCAAGTCCAGTACAAAAATGTGTTATGTGATCCAGACCATCCAAAAACAGGTCTGACCAACAAAGCACTTGTCTAAATGGTTTTAAAGATTCAGTTACATAAATCTGATTTTATGAAAAAAGTCCAAAACCTCATAGGAACAGATCAAAGGAACATAACTTTATCACCTCCCACATTTAGCAACTTCATCAGATTTTAAAGTTGACATGTTTGCCAGCTTTTAAGACACCACCTTTAAAAGGTCTTGAAAAGAAGTTGGCTAGTTAATTGTATGCCTGTTTAATACATGCAACTCAAAAGCAGAACTTGTTTTAGAAATTCTGCTTATGCAGCTACAACAAAGCTAGATTTAACCAAACTTTCAGATATTTTGAAAACTGCCAAATCTTTCAATGTATTTACTAATCATGGGTTTGCAACTCGGCTATTTTTAATACCTAGCAACAGTAGCTTACGTACAAAACAGGGGTAGCAAAAGACAACCTCTGTAAGGTACAAGGACATCAGCATCCTTCACTCTTCCAAGTTACAGAACTACAAAAGAACATACTTTAGGATATGCACCAGCATCTCTTTAATAAAGAATGACATGTAATCTGAAAAATAAACTGAAAAAATTAATTTAATGTTCACGTTCAGAATTCCCCATCTAGGACACCTTCACCTTTTGCGGGTGTCCCATGAACACCCTCCAGAAAACATATGCATTATTTAATACTACTTCAATAAAGCAAATTGCATCAGTACTGCTGATTTTTAAACTAAGTATCCAATACAAGTACTCCCAAATACTTGGTCCACAGTTTACAAACTGCCAATTCGGAATTTCCTGAATAGCAATTCATTGTTGTAGCATGTTAACAACCCCCAAACTTTTCTGGGAAAATAAGAAGCGTTCACCAAACAAGCTGAGTCGCTATTTAGTGTGCTTAATATTCCAAGTCAGTGTTACCTGGTATCAGCATTTCACAGCATGCTATTTTTTCATTTAAGGAGTAACAGCACTTACAGTGAGTACTTCAAGAGGGATCATCTGCACTCTAGAATACTGCAATCTGACACTAAAGTTTTAACCGCAGAGAAAATTTAGCATAGAATTTAGGATTAGCCAATGCTTAACACAAGGAATGGAAAGATCTTTGGAAGATTAAAGCTACTCACAGAATGCTCGGTAGTTGGGGAATCGTGTGAAGGTACAGCCAAAATAAGTTTACCTACTTCGTGCCAAGCAGGTTGACATATCCTGCATTAACACCAAGGTATTTTAGACTGGGAAGTCATGTTCCCAGCTTATGTGGTACAATGTAATAATAAGCAAAGCAACTACCTTATCAATGAGTCCGGAATGCTTTGAAATTCTTCTGGGGCTTAATAAAATGAACAGCAAGCTAACGAATTCATCAAATCTTCTACAAAAGAACCTTAAAGGGAGTTTATTTGTACTGTGTAGTATTAACTATTAAACTCCAGATTCAGATACTAGTTTTGATGCATTATCTCCAAACATCAATAATAAAAGAGCGATAACCATCATGCAAGCAAGCTAATTTCTGTATTTTACATACAGGTTTTTAGGATTTGCCCACCAGCTACACGATTTAAGAATAGTTCCTGCAGTCCCAATAATACAAATGATTGTATTCTGAACTATGCAAATTAGTCCACTCAATTAGCATGAGGACATAAGCAAGTTAACCGTAATCACTCAAGTAACACTTCTGGTCTTTTTGCCAAGCAATTTCAGGTAAGTATACAATACGGAGCAAGGCCAGATCCTGTAATCTCAGACAGCTTAAGAGCATATAAATATCGCATTAACAATCCTTTAGTTAGGAAGTCAGCCAATACAAGTCATTCTATGAATTTATTTTAAAATAACCATTGCTAGTCTTCTGCTTAAAGTCTTTAAAAGATTCCAAGCAGTAACTGCCAAGGTGGTAAGAGCTACCATCCCACCACCCATTATCCGTAGCTAAAATAGGAAATTCATTACATACTGCACTGCTTGCAGTGCAGCTTTAATTATTGTATCTTACAGCACTTGCAAGATTTCAATTTGCTTCCTTATTGCAGCACAATTAATGCTCAAAAAATCTGCACCTACTGGAAAGTTAGGCTACTATTTGACCCAATCTTAAGCTAGAGGCATTATGGGAAGAGATCTCACTCTTCACTACAGTTCCACACCCTGGTCTAGTTTGACCTCTACTCAAGATTCTTGGTTTACTGCGGAAGGTGTGGTATTTAGCCTCGTTATGTTTAACCACGAATGGCAAGAAGAGTTACTACATTTAGTTTTCTATTTATTTGAAGCACAGTAAAAAAAAGTTGGTACACTTTGGGAATTCAGTGGCACAAGGTACACTGCCATCAAGTTAGGGACGTTATACATCAAAAAAACAGCTAAATTTGTTTTGAAACACTGCATTACATAATTAAATTGTACTCGCCCAAACAGACCACTTACAAATATTAGGTCAGTAAGTTTCTAACATCCATAAAAACGTAGCTTTCTTACTAAAATGCAAGAATTAAAAAGTTGGTGTCTAAACAAGACAGACAAAAACAAACTGGAATGAAACTACAGGTCACATCTAAAATCGGGGCTTTTTGTTTGGGCCTTCATATTCTTCTCTCCCTCTACCATATCCTGTTGGTGTTCCAGGCCCCATTCCTCTAGGACCCTGGCCACCCACAGGCCCCGCACCTCCCTGCCCAAAGCGTTCAGGACGCTATTGGAACAGAATTAACAGTTCATTATATGTAGTTGATGTCCATGTGTGTTAAGTATATATTTTTAGAAGGTTCCGTAGTCAAGGTTCGTCGATACAATCACCATTGAGCCGATCCACAGGTACCGGGAACATAGAAAGGAAAAAAGGGTAATTTAAAAATTAGTTTATTGTAATACATGCCTTGAGGTATGTTCCCACTTGATGCATTCTCATACATCTGTTACAAAGAACAGATCCTCCCTGCAGTGCTAGAAATGTAAGCATTAGTGCAGATGTGAATTAACAACTTTTCCAAATGAGCTCTAGCAATTTTCAACCAAGTTAATGCAAATAGCTTGCAAACTTCTCACCTTTAGTGCAGTAAAAGCTTAGATTACATCACTGTCATTTCCAAATAAGCCTAGCCAGAGAACGAATCTTCAGTTCACTGAAGTATGAGCTGACATTCATAAAATGTCATTGTAAACAGAATGCCTACTCACCAGTTAATGGCATGTGCTGCAATAGAGACCATGTGCTTTTCAAGATGGGGTTAAGACTACGGTCTGCTGACTAAACTGCAGAGGCCTTAGGCAGTAACCAAAACTGATTGTGAGCACTACTGGATTGCAAGAAGAAAAAAAAAATGTGAAAAAAGCTAATGACCAGTGATTTACCTAACCAACGCAATTGCTCGATCAAAAGACTTGCATTTGTTAAAATCCCACGTACTCCGGAACTGCTGCTGTATAATATGCAAAATGTCTTCAAAGAACTACATTTTATTCAGTGTTTCGAGTTAGAACTATGCACAAAGGGTTGTGTGCATCTAGTCAATATCTCCCTTCCCACCCCACCTTCACAACAAGCTCTTGGAAAATTCACAACTTCACAGCGTTGAAAGGTTTCACACCAAGATGCAAAAGCTAAATTACCCTGCAATAAAGCAGAGACTTCAGGTATTTTTACTAGTACCTCTAGTTGCATATACTTCATTCAGTTACTGTATCAGTAGGTGTGATCAGCATTCAATCTACAGAACTGACAAATTATAAAGTCAAAGATAGCTTTAAACTTTCATTTCAAGCAAGTTTGCCACTACCGAGTAACAGAACAATGGTAGGTTGCTTGTTACAAAAGGTATCTGCAACTGAAAATTCACACTTCAAGTTCTTGACTGCTGAAAGTCAGTTTCAATCCTTCCAAGAAAGGAATTTCAGAAAGATTACCTAGGTTCTTTTCTGCCTAATTCATGGCAGCTTAAGCTTATCTCCAATTCTGTTTAAAAGATATCAGCCCAGTAACTGTGACAGCACTGTGTGACAGAGATCCCCATGCTAAGAAACTCAAGGCAGTTAAACCATCTTACTGTCACACCATCTGACCATATCACATTTTCAAGTATTACACAAGTTCAGCATGCACCTGTACCATGATTTTCAGGAGAAAAATGTACACAGCATTCACCACAGACTGCCTAACTGTTCACGGGAAACTTAGGAACTGCTTAAATATCAGTAGATTATATAGATACGTTAAGGCCAACGGCACTGTCTACTGAATCAATGATGGTTGCAAAGTTATCATTGCAAAGATATGGTTCCCCCAAAAAAACAGAAGATACCTGACAAGCTACTATGGTAGCTCACCACGTTAAGCCAGAGGCCTAAACCCACCCAAAAATCATTTAGTTCAGCTTGTGCTACAGAGTGTACACCCTTTCAGGAGGGTGAAAGCACACTAATATTGCCACCTAAGCCAACATAGATTTCCATCCTACCCATTAAGCATTTCTTTAATCTACATCCATATTGCTTCAGTGTGATAACACCAAGCAGGCTCAAAGCCCATTCACACATATAGTGTGCCAAAAATAGTACAGTTTGGAAACATACCTCGGAAGATGAGATATGCCGTAGTTTTAACAAACTCTACCTATATAGTCATGCCCAGCACGGGAAAACAAGAACAGGCTACCATTCCTTTGTGAGATAGGAACCACAAAATGGCTACCGTCAAGGATCACTGGAACATGCCTAAAGCTAAAAAACAGCATTTCTGCTCTTCTATGACAAACATCAGCATACAGAGTAAGTGATATGCTGTTTACCATTGATTACTTAAGTTAATCTGCTGCTTAAATACTCATGAGCGCAGATTTTTGAATTAACAGCATACCCATACCAACATGCATCAACCCTAACTAGGCTTGGAAGGGCCAAAATAAATGCAATGTTACACATTGGAAAGGAGAACAAAAATCTCTCTTGTCCATAAATACAGAATGTCAAATCACTGAAAAGCTACTACGTTATGTATTTTGATTATGAAATTTGTCAGATACTCTAGAATTTATAAAAAAAATCCTTCCAAGCCTAACAGTGACGCAGAATTTCCAAAGTCCAATAAAGTCAGAGTTAATTGCAAATATGCTTAACAGCACATTTGAATTCACTTACAAACAACTTCCGACTGTGTAAGCTACCATAATGGTTAAGAACTAATCTAGTACTACATACTGCCACACTAGTCTTCATGTTAAACACCTGACAAGAAAGTCAGCAGTTAACAGTGAAATTTACACAACCATCCGAACACTGGTAGAGAACTCAATTCCCAACCACAACATTTCCCCTGTGCTAAACTAAAGCCACCACAGGATACATTACCATGTCACTTCCCATCATAGAACCACTCATGGCTGCTTGGCCAACTCCTGGATTAGCTTCATAACCTATGCCGCCACCACCTCCGAGAGGTGGAAATTTCTGGGCTGCAGAAGCATAAGGATCTAAGAAAGAAAAATATATAATCATATTCTGACAATTTCTAAGGTAACCACATAAAGTAATTATTTAAAAATTCTTTACCTCCCATGTTCATTGTGGTAGCACCACCCATTCTCATGTCTCTCTCCCTCTGCATAGAAGAAACAACTTTTAGCACAGATAATCAACTACTGAAATCCATACCTTTCAGGAGATAAAGCATATGTACAGCTAACTACTACCATTTCACCTACACAAAGACATCCCATTATGTAACATAAAGGAAGCCAAACGCATCGATCTTGAAAACAGATCAAAAAAATTCCTGAACATGGTAATGTATCCAAAAACCATCATGATTTCACTTACTGGATCCATGTAACCCATTCTACTGTAATTCTCTTCCCTCTGTCTTCTCATTTGTTCTTCCATCTCCCGCTGACGTATCATCATTTCCTCTTCCCGCCTGCGACGCTCCTCCTCCTGCCTGATCATCCCAAAGCAGATTGTTAAACCCCAGGAGTGTAACACATCCACTTATCTTATGAACATCACTTGCACAAGTGATTCAAAAGGCACTGAATGATTACACTTAAGGAAAAAAAGATACTTTATGATCCTCAAATACTCAAGGAAAAACTTACACTGCAGTTCAATTTCTCATACACAAACTGAAGTGGCAATGGTATTTCTTGAAAAATAAAAACTTTCATACATAAGTAATTTTAAAAAGAAACAAATGTAACATTGAAAAAAATCCCATGAAAGCCAAACCAACCTCAGCTGAATTTCCTTGCGTTTCTGCATTTCTTGATTATGGAGTTCTTCCATACGCCTCAGTTCTTCCTGACGCCTCATAAGGTCTGCAGAAATGAAGCCTGTCAGCAGCTATTTCACAAACTCGTATTTAAACTCAGATCAGAATTAGATCAACCTCATTTGCAGTATAGCAGACAGCTACCTTCTGACCACTGCTATTCTTAACAATATTTCAATTAAACAAAAACTTAAAAACTACCAGTTGCTCTTTCTTAAGCCTGAAATTCTTAAGTTAGCACTAGGAAGCATGAATTTATTCATTAAACAGCTATACATTTAAGCTAGCATTTAAAGCAAAAAGATGACACAGACTTCAGAGCTAATTACCTTGACGCAAGAGGTTTGCCTGATGTTCATGATAAGCATCTTCCATCTCACTTTCAAGTTTGTCCTTGGCATCTTTCATGTTTTTTGCCACCTGTTCTCTCTGCTGTTTTTCCATTTCATCTAAAGATTTCCACCTCTGGGAATATTCGAATTCAAAACTGCCAGGCTGAGCGAAACGGGGAGGAGTCTCTCTTTCCCTGCGGAAAGGAAGATGCTCATTCAGACTGGGTAAACCTGGAAACTGAAGGTCAATAAAAGATCACAAGCAAAACAGCAGAATTACCAGGGAACATCAAAGGAGTCCTGAAAACACTACCTCACAACTATGTGATAGAAAACTTGCTGTGACACAATGCTGCTAACAGTACAGCATTTTACACGCTTAAACAGCAGCATTTAATATAAATAAACTCTATGACTACCGCAGCAAATATGGAGACTCCTGCACTATCACATCCAAGCAAATCTTCCCACTTACAGTTCTACTGCATGTTTATCTTGTTCTTAACTTCTTCCTTAGACACTCCATTGCTGGCAACTGCCAGGTGCAAAATCCTCAAACAAGACAGGCCTTTGCCCAAGTAGGTACAGCTGCTCAAAACAACAGCATATGGAAAGATGGATTTTTTTCAGTGCTGACTTACCCAAAGCACTGCATGTTAAAGGGAAGTAATAATCTTCACTAACTTAATAATTTGCAAAATGCCTAAGGGCCAACAGCTTATGCTGTCCTATAAAGAAACTGAAGCCTAAGATTCAGTAATTAATGGAACAAAACTAGGAAAGTTCAAAAGCTTTCCATACATTAGCAATGTAAAATATTTTAACATTTTAGAAACACTACAATAACCTACACTGTTTCAAAGACACTGCCTCTAAACTGTTTATAGCTTTTGATCAAAGCAAGTAACTTTGAACACTTTCTCACACAAACAGGACTGACTGGATTTCCCCTCTGCACTCCCTTTTGTGATCTGGGAAAACACAACAGTTCTACAACGAAGAGGTTTAATATGCAAATCCTAACCTAAAATGGCTACTTGGGAAAAGACTCTTATAGACTCTTATCTACTCTTTTATGCCCAGTGGTCAGCTTCAGAAGGCAAATCCAAAGGCAACTAGTTTTTATTAGTCATGCAATGAGTTAAAAAAACATCAGTTTGTAAGTTCCCTATGGGATCATCAACATGAGATACACCTTAAGTGAGACAACAGTTCTCAACAGGATGAGCAAACAGTTGAGGTCTGATTTTCAAGAGTTGCTACATATATACCAAAAAAAAAAATCTGTTAATGGGCTGCTATTTAGGCTTTACTGTTTCTTTGTGATACAATGTAGAAAACTGCTTGTGTAACACTTAGTGAATATACTGAACAAATCAGTATATTATCTACAAATACACTCTTCAAAAAGAAAAACCCCCAAGAACCGAAAATACTACTCAAAATTCAAAGCCTGTTTCTGAAAAATTACTCCATCTCCTTCACAGTCAGGGACAATACTACGCACATCATCTATATACTCTTTATACCAAAAGATAGTGCCTACTTTTGATACATCGGATTCTTCTGAGCAAGCTTTTCTGGAAGACCATCTTCATCATCCAGTTGTTCCAATGGTTCCACAATAACTGGCCTAGGAGTGCTGAACAAAAGAATACTCATTTCACTTTTCCGTAAGAATCTCCCTTCTGAAAAACTAGAAGCCAACCATTTATTCAGCTTAAAACTAAAAATCCTAAGCAGCAAAATACTTACGTTGTCAACAAAAACACTCCTTCAGTACACCGTTCAAACGCTTTTCTTGCAGCTGGCTTTGATGCAAATTCAACAATGCCTTTTCCTGTCGATCTACCTCGATCATCTACAATCACAACAGCTCTTTCCACTGGACCAAACTGGGAAAAAGCTTCCTCCAGCAACTCGTTGGACACGTAGGGTGAAAGATTACGCACTGAAAGAGCAGCAGCATGTGTGGCAAACCGAACACGAAGCTGTCGACCCCTCATGGGGGTATCATCCAGTTCTGCCTTTGCAATTTCTGCAAGAGCTCTAGATTCCTGAGGAAAGTTTAAGATCCAATTTTAGAAAACCAAGCTGTAACTTATTATTTCGTGAGAATTAAATGGATGGACGTACAGTGTGAAAGCCTACCAATTTAATGAATCCAAAGCCTTTCCCCTTGTTGATAAAAACCTCTCCCGGCTCCCCATATTTGGCAAACAGTCTTTTAAAGTCTTCGTCTGTTATGTCAGCAGGCAGATTCCCAACAAACAAGCGGCATCGCTGAGTATAGGTCTTCTCCCCGGGTCGCCTCAGAAGAGAGAGGTTTGCTTTGAATCCCTACAAAGAAGCAGACCGGTTCGAGCCATCACTGCGTGCAGCCCCGCCGCCTGCACCGCCAAGCTGCGGCCTTCTCCCGCCAGGAAGCCCAGAGCACCTCCAGGGCACCGCAAGCGAATACAAACCCATGCTGCCACAGACCCCCTCAGGCTGCAGTCGGGAACTGCCTAGGCACCTAGGGAACACGCACATTATGTCGAGGCGTCCCCGCAGGCCGCCTGCGCCCAGCGCCACCGCCCCTCTCGCCTCGCCCTTCTGCCGGGCCCCCCGCCGCCGCGCTCCTCCCCTCAAAATGGCGGCGAGGGCGCGCAGAACCGCCGTGCCCGGCCGCAGCCGCCATCTTGTGGCTCGGGGAGGGGGAGGGCGCCATGACTCACCTCATCCGAGAGCTTCTCGCCGCCGCTGCCGCCGCCCCCGGCCGAGCCTTTCTGCGCCGACAGGCTCTGCTGTCCCTGGTGCTGCTGCCCGCGGCCGCGCGGCTCTCCGCCCGGCCCG
>NW_010972953.1:1775484-1776111 GCF_000737465.1 Haliaeetus leucocephalus | reverse complement strand
CCGGGCCTTGCGGGCCGCCCCCCATGGGGCCGCGGTTCTGGCCCATGCCCATGCCGGGCGGTGGAGAGCGGAAATCGTGGTTGGGGCCGCCGCGGCCACCGCCGCCGCCGCGCCGGTGGAAGCCGCCTCCCCCGCCGCCACGGCTACGGAACCGATCCCGCGACATGGTGGTGATGGAGGAGGAGGAGAAGTGCTCCGGCCGCGACTGCTGCTCCTCAGAGCCCGCTGCTCAAAATGGCGGCGAGCTAAACGGCCTCGCCGCCGCCTTTGTCCACCCCTAATATAGTTTCCCCGCCCCCGGAAACCGCCCCTCCGCCCCGCCAGCCAACCACCGGCCTCGACGGCGCTGACAGATAGGTGGAGTCGCCAATGGCACGTCCCTATTCCGCTAACTCTTTGATCTCATTGGTAAGGAACCTGCCCTCTGCCGATTGGCTCCTTTGCCCGCCGACGTTCGCACGGGACGATCCGTTAACCTCCTGCGTGCTGATTGGGCAGTTTGATCGGCGGGAGGCGAAATCGCGACAGAAGCCCGACTTGCCATTGGCTGCCTGGGGAGTCAGTCGGAGGGGAACCTGCCGGCCCGGCCGCCGGCCCGGGGCGGCCACGCGTTGCGCAGGCCGCGGC